>NW_012267227.1:12395815-12448309 GCF_000151885.1 Dipodomys ordii
AGCCCCTCTCACACTTTTTTTTGCACTGTAATCCTCCTTTCTGTACACTGCTCGTAAAGCTGGAATAAGGGATGTGTGCCTAGCCTAGCCACATCTTTTTAAAGAGTAATTTAGTTATATATCCTGCGAGCCAGTGTGTGTATATATATGACTAGTGAATGTAATATGTAGTAGTTATAATAGCATATACAATATTGAGCTAGTGGGTAATGTTAAATGCATATAAAAATCTCAGATAATTTCCTGAAAAAAGGGTTTCATAGGTTATACAAGAGAAGGAGCAAAAATGGAAAGGTATTAGAGTCTGAGAAGGAGGAGCAGTACAGATCCATGCGGGTAGGGGACCTGAGATGTCCCTCAAGATGCCCTTGTTTGTGATTGGGCAATTTTACAATTTTCCTACAGTAGTTTTTAATTTAAATACTTTAGGTCTTAGATACTCAAAAGGCTGAGTCACATTGTTGCAGCTCAGGAAATTTAAGTGGAGAAAGGTATGAAAAACAAAAGATGTTCCACTTGAAGTGGATTATTATGGGTTGTCAAGACACCTGTGCCGGGTGCCCGTGGCTCACGCCTGTAATCCTAGCTCCTCAAGAGGCTGAGATCTGAGAATCACAGTTCAAAGACAGCCTGGGCAGAAAAGGCCATGAGACTCTTATCTCCAGTTAAACACCAGAAAACCAGAAATAGTGATGTGGCTTAAGTGGTAGAGCACTAACCTTGAGCTGAAGAGCTCAGGGACAGTGCCCCAGGCCCAGAGTTCAAGCCCTATGACTGACCGCCCTCCCCCCCGCCCCCCCACAATGTTGTTCTTAGGTTAGATTATATTAGCCAGAGAAATAAAATGTAATTGGTAGGTCATTCATTCTGCTCTAGGGTGATTCACTGAGTGACAATGTTGCTTTGGATGCAGCAGAAAGCATACTAAGGCTGTAGCCAGCAAGATGGTGGACACCATGGCTAGGCTGGAGCACTGGTAAAAGCATCTTCCCTCTAGGCATCTCTTTCTCTACTGCTCTGGGATAGGATGCACCAGGCTGCTGCCCGTTGAGCCTTCCTCCTGGGAGCCAGAGAATGGCAGATGGGCTCCCAGTGGCAGACCTGGGAATTGCATTTGACTATCTGCACAGCAGAGCCACTGGCTTGCTGCCTAACCCTTTCAGAGCGAAGGACATTCATTCAGGCAAGACTCTCCTGGGAAGCAGATTAACTTTTTGTGAGTCATTGCTTTTCCATCTCATTTATGATTCATGATCTGGGCTATATTTTTAGCTTTTATTTATTTGGGTCTGGCAGTTAAGTGTAGTTAGAAAACTCAGGGAAGAATTGGCCTTCTCTTGCAGCGGAAGTTGCCTAAAATTTGACTAGAGTACTCAGACATTCAGCAAGTATGAATGGGGAACCTACTATGTGCCACACGATGGGGGAAAGGGAAAATGAGTCTCAGCTTCTGTCCCCCCACTAGCTCATTGATAGCCTCAGCCGAATGAGGAGCGACACCCGAGTTAAGAGAGACGAGAGGAATGCAGTCCTTCTGTGTGCAGAAGAGCTAAGCAGCTAATGTTCACATACATGGAAGGGAGGAGTGGGGGAAATAGAAAAGTGAATATAAAAGGAAGATAAAGCCAGGAAACACTCATCTCCACTTAACCACCAGAAAGCTACCAGTGAAGGTGTGGCTCAAGTAATAGAAGTCCAACCTTGAGCAGCAAAAAACTAAGGGACAGCACCCAGGCAGGAAGAAGAGGAAGAAGGAGGAGGAGGAGGCAGAGAGAGGAAGGAAGGAAGGAAGAAAAAGAAGAAGGTCTCTCCAGAGGAAAAAGGTCACTTTGGGAATAAGAAAAAGGTTGCCTTTTTGACAATAGGTGTCTGCTGGGACCCAATTATTCAGCTGTTGCTCCTGTAAATAGCACAGAGAAGGCTTCTTCTCTTGTGAATGTAGTAACGTAGCCTGGGATTTCCCTGGCTCCATAAGGGAGAGACAGCCAGTTGCTATCACAATCTGAGTAGGGCAAGTTTTTTTCAAGCCATGTTTCCACTCTTGTTTTCGAAATGAAGATCCAGTCTCACCAGGTTGGAGACTTGGCCCAAGATCAACAGAGAGAATGGCATTCTTGGTTTCCTAAGATCAGGCCACTATACCATGATAAAAATCTCTTTTAACAATTGCTTAGACTTGGACATAGGGCTGGTAATTGCTTTTCCCACAAAGACTTTGGTTAAAGCGTATTAGTTGCAACTTTGAAGCTCAGTAACAACATTAAAATGGAATACAAGTCCCAAAGCCCCAGGGAATTTCTGCAAAGAGCAAACTACGTCTATTTTGTACAGGGAGAATTTGCCTTTGTGCAAAAGCAGTTCCTACTTTCCTGGAACACAAAGAATGATGGATCAGATGTGAGAAATATATCTATATCCATATCTATCTATCTATCTATATGCTATGCTTTAGGTGGCTCTTATAGTCTATTTTCCATTACTGCGACAGAATACTGGAGACTAATTTATCAAGAATAGAGTTTTGTTTGGTTTATGGTTCTAGAGTCTGGGAAGTCCAAGAACCTAGTATTATCCTCGGCTCTGCACATGATGAAGACCTACTTGCTGTGGCCATATTGGGACAGAGCAAGTGTAGGAACCTAGGTTTTTCATTGTCTTCTTACAAAGGGACCAGTGCCATTGCTGCCCCTCCCCCTCCTAATACTAATTACTAGCGGCCCTATCTCCAGATACCATTGAGATGATAAATTTGGGGATCTTTTCCAACACAAGAACTTTTGGGCGATACGTTCAAATCAAACTAACAGTGGACGCAACCATCTTCGAGTCATGTTGCAAGTTCTTACAGGATGTAAAAATGTTTGCTACACTCAGTAGATGTCTGACCTTATTGTTCTTCTTTATATCTATCAGTCATTGTACCTATCTTAAAGATTTGGATGGGTTGATGCAGGAAAGATACAATGAAGTATCTTTTTTTGGGGGGGGGGGCTTGATACTAGGGTTTGAACTCAGAGCCTTGTATCTCGCTTGGCTTTTTAACTCAAGGCGGCGGGGGGGGGTCTACTATTTGAACCACACCTCCCTTTCTGAATTTTTGCTGGTTAGTTGGAGATAAGACTTTCATGGACGTTTCTTCTCAGGCTGGCTTCAAGTCATAATCTTCAGATCTCAGCCACCTGAGTAGCTACAATTACAGGTATGGGCCACCAGCACCTGGAACAAGGCAGTACTGTTAATCCATAACTTTTCAGGTTCCTGCATTCATTTTCAGTTACATTCTCTCAGAGATGACCATGGTACATGAGGCATTCTGGGGAAACTTCTCTTACCTGACCTAGGTGTGCAGGGAGAATTACTGTCATCAGCTGCCTCCTGGATCAGATGAAACATTTTTTATAGTGTTATTTTATTGTAAAGATGCTGTACAGAGGGGTTACAATTACATGAGTAAGGTAATGAGTACACTTCTTTTCTTTCTTTTTATTTTCTTTCTTTCTTTCTTTTGTTGGTTGTGAGCTCTGGGCTTGGGCACTGTCCCTCAGCTCTTCAGCTCAAGGTGAGCACTCTACCACTTGAGCCACAGTGCCACTTCCGGTATTCTGAGTAGTTTATTGGAGATAAGAGTTTCACGGACTTTCCTGCCCAGGCTGGCTTTGAATTGTGATCCTCAGATCTCAGCTTCCCGAGTAGCTAGGATTACAGATGTGAGCCACCGGTGCCCGGCTTGAAACGTTCTTGAGTTCAAGTCATCCCCAACACCAGTGTGTGGTGCTGTCTTGCGTTTTTCTCACCCATGTAGGGCTTGGGGTGAGCCGTAGATGATAAACTTCAGAGCAGCAAAATGACATGGACTAGACCATCTAAAGATCAGAGTGCTCCTGCATGGGCCAGGTCCCTGGGGTAAGATGAATGCATCTAATCTGTGCCAGTCAGTTTCTCCACCTTTGTACAACCTGTCTGGGTTTCCTCGTGTGGAATGGTGTGAACCATAGACTAGACATAGTGTATATTTCTGCTTGTGTAACAGTGCACTATCACACAAGGTAATAATAAAGGTTCTGACTGGACGCATTGGCAGAAAGAGCCACGGTAGCTTCAAAGACAGGAGTGACAAGTTCCTGGGAGAGTTAAGAACCCCTCGGTGCGCTCAGCCTGGTGTTGCCACAGGAATGACCTCTAGCTGAGGCATTTCATCTGTTCTCAGGTCTGTGGGCGGAGATGAAACCGCTCTCAGTTCACAAAAATCCCCAGTGTGTAGGGTGCTTACAATAAGCGTAGGACTGCTGGAACAAGACACTGCGTAGCTGTCTCATGGGACACAGATGGCAGGCATACTTTTCTTGCCCACAGAGGACTTTTTTTTTTCCTTTTAAGATGAACTAGAAGATTTCTTTTTTTTTTTTTAATTTTTTTTGGGTCTGGTCGTGGGGCCTGAACTCTGGGCCTGGGCGCTGTCCCTCAGCTCTTCAGCTCAAGGCTAGCACTCTACCACTTTTTGCTTATGTGGTGCTGAGGAATCGAACCCAAGGCCTCAGGCGTGCAAGGCAAGCGCTCTACCACTGAGCCACCTTCCCACCCTACATAGAAGATTTCTATGTAGGCAAACTGCCCAGTTCTCAGTATCTTAGTGTTACCAGAGTGCTCTCTGGGCCAACATCTTTTTGTTGTATATCTATCTGGGTTTCTCACATGGAGGACACTTTTATTGATAGGATGCTGGCTTTCCCTTTTTTTTTTTTGGTTGGTTGGTCATAGAGCTTGAATTCAGGAGGGCCTGGGTGCTGAGCTCTTTTCTTTTCGCTTAAGGCTAGCGTTCTGCCACTTTGAGCCACAGCTCCACTTCCGTTTTTTCTGGTGGTTCATTGGAGATGAGAATCGAATAGAGGGGCTGGGAAGATGGCTCAGTGGTGGAGTGCTTGCCTTACATGCATGAGGCCCTGGGTTCGATTCCTTAGCACCACATAAGCAGAAAAAGCCGGAAGTGGGGCTGACGCTCAAGTGGTAGAGTGCTAGCCTTCAGCTGAAGACCTGAGGGACAGTGCCCAGGCCCAGCTTTCAGGCCCCACAACCGACCAAAAAAAAAAAAAAGAGAATCGAATAGATTTTCCTGCTCAGGCTGGCTTTGAACTGTGATCCTCAGATGTCAGCCTTCTGAATAGCTAGGATTACAGGCATGAGCAACCAGCACCTCTGCTGAGTCGACTTAAAACTGTACTTGTTTGATTCTCATACTCACCAGGAAATTATGTATAGGAGGCAATTAGCTCTTCCTCTTTTAGGACAACTAGGAATGGGGTCAAAGTAGAGATGATGATGGTCTGTCTCCTCTTGCTGCTGGTAATGAGTCTCCTTAAAGGGGGAAAGAAGAAAGACAATGAGGCAGCGAATAGAGTTTCCAGTCTTTTCCACTCCATAGCCCTGCCTCTTGACTTGGGCAGGAGCCCTGGAGAGAGACCTCTTTTTTGGAAGAACAACAATACTACAACATAGTGCCATCACTGGATGCTTCATCCCTGAGCTGCTTTCTGCTCAAGGCTAGCGCTCTACCACTTGAGCCACAGTTCTACTTCTGGAGAGAAGAGTCTCACCAACTTTTCCTACCCGGGCTGGCTTTGAATCATGATCCTCAGAACTCAGCCTCCTACATAGTTAGGATTATAGGCATGAACCACTGGCACCCTGCTTCCATTGTTTTCTAAGTGCTCCGGACTTAGAAGGTTGAAATTCCTTGCATGCCAATTCCTCAATTGCAAAAGTAATAAACAACTCCAGAAGTTTAGACTTTAAACCTGGAGCAGGAGGAGGAGCTTTGAGTTGATATTGATACACACATATACAAATACACACACACACACACACACACACACACACACAATTCAACCAAAACAGATTTTGTGTCAAGTAGTACTCTAGACTCTAGGTGTTGGGAATACAGAAGTCTTGGTCTTTGCTACAAAGTAGGGGAGATCATCAATTAACAAATACACAAAATACACAGTATTTTCAGCAGTAAACAGGCTAATAGAAGAGACCAGGGAAGATGGAGAGAGGAAAGATGTTGGCAACCATGGGTTCTTTTCCTTCCTTCCTTCCTTCCTTCCTTCCTTCCTTCCTTCCTTTCTTCCTTTCTTTCCTTCTTTCTTTCTTTCTTCTTTCTTTCTTTCTTTCTGTCTTTCTCTCTTTCTCTTTCTTTCCACTTTCCCACACTTTATTAAAAGAAACAAAGCAATGGTGGTGAATCTCTACATAACATAGTCAATTTTCCAGGATCCTCCCTCAGAAATGTGACATCTGATTTCCAAATGGATGCCAGAAGTGTACATGGTTCCCAATTGTACTAAGATGGTTAAGAAGCTGAAATCTTGAAGTGTTCATCTTCCTACTTTCCCTAGTCTGTGGTCTGTCATTGGATCAGCAATAATTGCCTGAACAGCTACTGTGGCTTCATTAATTTTTGTCTGTAGCTGTCTGAGCTCTTCTATATGCAGCAGTCTCAGAATCTGAGCAGCTTCATTAAGAACTGCATCTCTTTTGTTTGATTTGCTTTAGCAACTGCATCCTGTGTTAGGCGCTCCTGAACCAAAATGCGAATTGCCTTAAGCATTACCAGGCATTCATCACGATGCTGAATCTGAAGATGGTTAGCCAAAGCCATCACACCAGCCTTAAAATCAAGATTATTTACATCCAAATTGGCCAATGGCTCTGCATTTTTAGTTGCATTGTCAATATTTTTTGCATTATCAGCTACTAAGCCCTTGTACTTTTCAGCATTGTCTCCAGATTCAAGTCGAACAGCGAACCCAAGAAGCCAGTCAATTGCTTCTTGTCAATCCTGAATCTTGAAAGGACAGTTAACATCTCTGAGATACTTTTCAAAGAACTTGGGCCAGTCACTGCTGTGGGTGTTTCTTAAATTTCCTCTATCTTCAATCTTGTAGTGTCTTATTTTCTGGACTTCAAGCCAGACAATAAAGTTTCTAAATTCAGCTTCATCTTTGCAGTTGAAGCCGGCAGGGTTGTGGTAATCAAGAGCTGTCAGCTTACGTCAAACACGGTCCCCGCTTCTCGCTGGGGGTGCCCGGGCCTCCACCAGGAGAGGAGAAGCAAGGTGGAGCGAGCGTCTTCCTTCCTTCCTTCCTTCCTTCCTTCCTTCCTTCCTTTCTCTCTCTCTTTTTTTTTTGTTGGTCATAGGGCTTGAACTCTGGGCCTGGGCACTGTCCCTCAGCTGTTCAGCTCAAGGCGAGTGCTCTACCACTTGAGCCACACCACCACTTTCCGGTTTTCAAGTGGCTTATTGGAGATAAGAGTCTCACGGACTTTCCTGCCTGGGCTGGCTTTGAACCTCGATCCTCAGATCTCATCCTCCTTAGTAGCTAGGATTACAGGCATGAGCCACCAGCGCCCAGCTAAGCCCTGGGTTCTTGAATGCTACATGGCCACTCCTACAGAGGTGCTCTGAGTGGCCTGCCTTTCCAGCTCCATAGGCTCCTGCACCCCCTTCCCATCCCAGGGGGAAGGATGCCAGGTCCCCTGGCCCATCTGTCTGTTTCCTTTGGTTGGAAGGAGTTTCCATTCACTTCTTATAAGACCAATATTCCAAATCAAACCTGGCATAAAGAGGACTTTTGTTAATTTACCTTCAGGATTATCTTAACTGGGGAGGTACTCCTTTAAGAAGAAATGCCTCATACACGGTCCAGTTAGGATCCAGGTTATTTTGAGACTTCCTGAGCATCATTTTTTTTGGGGCAAATTTATTCCAATAAATCATTTATTGCTCTGTAAGAGGTGCTGGCCGTGATGATGACTAAGATTCTCTGCCTGACCTTGACCAGCCCATACTTCAGGGTGGGGGTGGGGGTACAAGGTTAAAACAGACAAATCACATCCCCACTGCCTCTCTGTGCAACCTAGATGAGTAACCAAGGTACTCAGAATCTCCAAAGGAAGGGCAGTGACCTCTGGGCGTTGCAACAGTTTCTGAAGCCTCAATCACTTATTCATGAATCATTCATTCATAAATATATTTCCTGAACCATTTATATCAATGGTCCCATTCTGTCTGCAGATATTGCTTCTTTGGCCTCTTGTTGTTGGCTTCCTGGTCATTGCTTTTCTTGAGGTATAATTTTCGTGTCATACAATTTATAACTTTAAAGTGCATGATTCAATGTTTTTTTTATTTTTATTTTGATTAATTAATTAACTTTTTTTTTTTTTTTTGAGTCGTGGGGCTTGAACTTGGCCTGGGCGCTGTCCCTCAGCTTTTTTTTTTTTTTTGCCAGTTGTGGGGCCTGAACTCTGGGCCTGGGCACTGTCCCTCAGCTCTTCAGCTCAAGGCTAGTGCCCTACCACTTGAGCCACAGCACAACTTCTGGCTTTTTCTGCTTATGTGGTGCTGAGGACTCAAACCCAGGGCCTCTTGCATGCAAGGCAAGCACTCTACCACTGAGCCACCTTCCCAGCCCCTCCCTCAGCTCTTTTTTGCTCCAGGGTCATGCTGTATCACTTTCAGCCACAGCTCTACTTCCAGTTTTTGATTGGAGATACAGAGTTTCACAGGGACTTTTCTGCCTGGGCTGGCTTAAACCTTGATCTTCAGATCTCAGCCTCCTGAGTAGCTAGGATTACAGGTGTGAGCCACTGGTGCCCAGCTCAATGTTCTTAGTATAGTCACAGTCATGAAATCATCATCAATTATAGAATTTCTTTTTTTTGGGGGGGGGGGTCCGGTCATGGGGCCTGAACTCTGGGCCTGGGCGCTGTCCCTCAGCTCTTCAGCTCAAGGCTAGTGCTCTACCACTTGAGCCACAGCGCCACTTCTGCCTTTTTTCTTTTTGCTTATGTGGTGCTGAGGAATTGAACCCAGAGCCTCAGGCATGCAAGGCAAGCGCTCTACCACTGAGCCACCTTCCCAGCCCCCCCAGTCTTGTTTTCTGTCCTTACAGATTTGTCTCTTCTGATGTTTCATATCAGTGAAATCATACAATACCTGGCCTTTGTTGACTGCCTCAGTTTCTCTCAAACTAGTACTTTCGAAGTTTATGCTGTAGGGCAGGCATATCCATTGCATGATTAGACCACTTCATATTTATCCATTCATCCGTTGTGTCTTTTGGGCTATTATGAATTATGCTGCTGTGAGCATACGTTTTTTAGTTTTGCTGGGTCTGTATTTAGGAGTGGAATTGCTGGTTCCAATGGTGGTTCTGTCTAACTTTCTTTTTCCTCTTTTGGTTTTTTGCTTTGGTTCCTCTTCAAATAGGTTCTCACATTTAGGCTCAAGCATAAAAGTTCAGGCCTGAACTACACTACTCCTATTTATGCTTCCCATGTGGATGAGAAGACAGGTACATGCCACTATGCTCAACCTTGTATTAGTTGAGATGGGTCTTGTAAGCTTTTTTCGGGGCGGGGGGGAGGTCCAGTCGTGGGGCCTGAACTCTGGGCCTGGGTGCTGTTCAGCTCAAGGCTAGCACTCTACCACTTGAGCCACAGCGCCACTGCTGGCTTTTTTTTCTTTTTTTTTGCTTATGTGGTGCTGAGGAATCGAACCCAGGGCCTCATGCATGCAAGGTAAGAGCTCTACCACTGAGCCACCTTCCCAGCCCCTTGTAAACTTCTTTTTTTTTTGCTCAGACTGGCCTTGAATCACAATCCTCCTGTTTTCCTGAGTAGCTAGAATGACAAGGATGAGCCATTGTATTGAGTTGTTTAACTATTTGAAAAATTGCTAAACGGTTTTCCCTAATGGTTGCCTGATAGTGAATTTATGTATGGTTTTTTTTCCCCGTGCTGAAATGTGATGAAGAGGATATTTCAAGGTGAATAGGGCAGAGAAAAGGGTAATTCTGAATGAAAACAGCTTGGTGAGAAGAAAGGGAGAGGGAGGGAAAGGCTGATGTGATCTGCAGAGGCTGGATCCTGGAGACATTGCCCATGATGCTTAAAAAGCAGAATCTTTTCCTGAGGACTGGCAATTTCTTCAAAGCATCTTTCTAGGACCATCTATAAGGAGGATCTGAAGGCATATTAGTGTGTGGTTTTCTAGAATTAATGAGGAAATCGGAATGGAGTAAGGTAGGACAGTGATATTGTGCCAGATGCACATTCCAAAAGTGCATTGACTGAACTGGGAGAGAGATTCAGAAAGTGGACCCATTGGTTTTCCCCTCTCCCCTCTTGTCTAATTGGTTTGCTTAAGGCTGACACTTTACCACCTGAGCTACGCCTCTACTTCTCACCTGTTTGCTTGTTAACTGGAGATAGGAGTCTTTTGGATTTGTCTACCTAGACTGGCTTTGAATCAGGATTCTCAGATCTCAACCTACCTTAGCTGGGATTGCGGGTATGAGTGACTGGTACCCGGCCTTGTGTTTATTTTAGTTTAAAGTAAGACTAAGAGCCCAGGCAGGGGCTTATGCCTTAGCTTTCTCTTCAATGATATTCTCCCATTTTCTTAGCACAGTGGCAGGTGCATCACATGGAGATAAAGAGGGATTTAACCCTTCTTCATAAACTGTGGTTTCTAGATGTAAAATAATAAGCTTGTTTATTTAATGTTATAACTCTATCATACTACTACTACTACATACTTTTGTTTTTTTACACAGGCCTTGAACTCCAGGCTTGGGCACTGTCTCTGAGCTCTCTTGCTCAAGATTAGAGCTCTACCACTTTGAACCATAGCACCACTTCCAGTTTTCTTGTGGTTAATGGGAGATAAGTTCGACAAGAAATGTACTTATTACCTTGCTTATGTAACTGAAACCCGTCTGTACATCATCTTGACAATTTAAAAAAAGTTGGTTTTTTTTTTTTAAAGAGTCTCACAGACTTTCCTTTCTGGGCTGGCTTTGAACTATGATCCTCTCAGCCTCCTTAGTAGCTAGGATTACAGGCATGAGCCACCAATGCCTAGCCCTACCACATAGTTGTAAAAATGCAAGTGTAAAGTAAAAAATAAAAGGAAGCCCCCTTTCCAGTCCCACTGGGACAATGGTGCAACCATTGTCCAGAATGTCCAGAGATGTCCAGAAGTGATCAATCCCTTCCTCTGAAAGCCACAACCATTTCTTTCCTGCAGTGCATTGCTTAAGAAACACTCATGACCAGGCTGGGAATATGGCTCAGTGGTAGAGTACTTGCCTCCTATGCATGAAGCCCTGGGTTCGATTCCTCAATACTCCATAAGCAGAAAAGGCTGGAAGTGGTGCTGTGGCTCAAGCAGTAGAGCACTAGCCTTGAGCATAGCCCAGGCCCTGAGTTCAAGCCCCAGGACTGGCGAAAAGAACAAAGAACAAAGAAATCCATGTTGGTGGCTGTTTGGGGGGCGTTCAAGGGGAGAGAGCAGGCTTGGGGGATGGGACAACCCATCTACCTGCCAGGTTGCTTGAAGGGAGAGGTTGTCTGAGCACTGCTGAGGCTCTGTCACTCTGCTCACCAACCCCAGACGCTTCTAAATAAAAGTCTCCTTGCCACAGTGTCAGGAATTACGGGAGGTCTTCTCTCTCCTGTACCAACTCCTGCTGTCCCTCAGTGGCTTGAATTCCTGTCTGCCATCCTGACTGTCGGCCTCAGTCTCACCACTGTGTTACTTACCTGGAGAGATCCAAGGAAGTGGGGAGAAGGTAGGAATTGGCTGGACAATTCCTTTTCATTTTTTTTTTCCTGGTCACACAGCCAAAGGACTGTAAAATAAATCCTGATTTATTCCCAGCAAATAAATGAAACGGACCCAGGCGCTTCCCTTCAATAGACGTTAATTTCCCCATCTACTAACGAGTTAGCAACAATGACTCACCTCATAAAAGAAAGATAAGTCACCTCTTTCTGTAGTTAGCCTATCTTAATGGGTAGGGCCTTCTTAAGAACAGAGACCCTGTCTCCTGCAGATCTGCTTTTAATAAATGAACTAGAGGCATTATCCTCTCCCGTTTTTTTTTAATATATATATATTTTTTATTTTATTTTATTTGTGAAGATACTGTATAGAGGGGTTACAATTACATGGGCAGGATAATGCGTACATTTCTTACCAAGCATTGCAGCCTCCTCCTTTTGTTTACCCTTCACATCCCTTCCCAGCCTCCCCTCTCTCCCTCCTCTCCCGTTTATACCTACCTCACAGATTAACCTTCTCCTCCCTCTGACCTAGCTAGCTCCCCAGTCTCTCTCTGCTCACACACTAACAAAGTTCCTAAACAAAGAAGGAAAGAGATTCTTTTTTGATTACTTTATTGTTTGTTTGTGGGACCGTGGGGCTTGACTCTAGGTCTGGGCGCTGTCCCTCAGCTCTTCAGCTCAAGGCTAGTGCTCTACCACTTGAGCCACAGCGCCCACTTCTGGCTTTTTTTTGTGTATGTGGTGCTGAGGAATCGAACCCAGGGCCTCATGCATGTGAGGCAAGCACTCTACCACTGCGCCACCTTCCCAGCCCCATTTGATTGTTTTCTGAGAGGTGATATACAGTGGGTTTACATATGTCAGGCAATAAGTACATTTCTTTCCTTTTGCTTAGTGTCCTCTGTTCCCTCACTCCGTCCCATTACCTCCCTCCCATCTCTGCCCACAAATTGCATGGTTCACTTTCATCAATGTCTCGCGTAGCCAGTGAGCTCTGCTGCTGCACATTTGCACCATTTTCCACTGCTTCCCTCAGATGTGCACGTGTATATGCTATATACAGGGTAAGGAATAAGAAGTCATCTGAAAACAAAAAAGCAGATTAAGTAAAGGTCCTTTGTTTCCTTATTTTTGGAGTTTGTTTCAGTATGTATACTATTTCATATTCATACGAAGAGGTGCTTGGCTATTACAACTTGGTGCTTTTCTCCTAAGACTATCTTCCTTGGTCTCACTGTATATGGGTGTCTAGACTCCTGTATACTTTGTCATATCCAGTTACATTTTAAATCTAATTTCCACCTCTCAGGGGGAACATGCGCTGTTTGTCTCTCTGATCTTGGCTTATCTCGCTCAACATGATTTGTTCTAGTTCCATCATTCCCCTGCAAAGGACGTTATTTTATCCTTTCTACTGGCTGTGTAAGATTCCATTGTATATAGGTAGCACGTGTTTTGGATCCATTCATCTATTGTGGGGCATCTGAGTTGTGTTGATATCTTGGCTAGTGTGAATAGTACAGCAATGAACATGGGTGTACAGGTGTCCTTGTCATATCCTGTTCATGATGCTCAGGATAGATGCCCAGGAGTGGTATGGCTGGTATATTAGGTTTGGGAGGGGGAAAGAGATTCTTTTTCTGCCCTATACCTTCCTTGCTTCCTCCCAGAAAGGATTTCTAAGTTAAAAAGGATTCTGTGACTCAAGTGAGAAGACCAATTCTGTTCCACAAATCAGTCATGGCAAAAGCTAGGGTCAGAGGGCTGACACTTGTAATCCAAGCTACAGAGGAGGCTGAGATCTGAAGATCAAGTTTTAAAGCCAGACTCGGCAGGAAAGTCTGTGAGATTCTTATCGGTAATTAACCACCAACAGAAATAGGGCTAGGACTCAAGTGAAAGAATGCCAGGCTTGAGCAAAAAAAAGCTCAGGGACAGTGTCCTGACCTGTGCACACACACACACACACACACATTCACATATACACACACTCACATACAGAGAGAAAGAGAGAGAGAGCACCCTACGGTACTGTTGAATACCAGATGCTTACTTTGCTTAATTCATTCCTTCAGCCAGTGTTTATAGAGGACTTCCAAGTACTAGGGTGCTATCCTAGGTGCTAGGCACAGTCCCAGGTACTAGGAACCTGGTAATAGTCATTGCTCTGCTAATTGTTGAATGGACTTGAGGAGAAGGACGGAGGTCGATATAGCAATAGAGTACACAGAGAGAGAACAACATGGAAGAAGTAAGTGTTGACCAGAGAGCATAAGGTCCAGATGTTTATAGTAAGGTTTTTGACTGGATGCTAGGTTTTTGGGGCTCTAAGCTGTGGAGGTATATGATCCATTATACACTTTATTTACTTTTTGTCGGTCATGGGGCCTGAACTCTGGGCTTGGCCGCTCTCCCTGCACTCTTCAGCTCAAGGCTAGCACTCTACCGCTTGAGCCACAGCGCCACTTCTGGTTTTCTAGTGGTTCATTGGAGATAAGAATCTCACGGACTTTCCTGCCCGGGCTGGCTTTGAGCTGTGATCCTCAGATCTCAGCCTCCTGAGTAGCTAGAATTACAGGCATGAGCCACCTGCACCTGGCTTCATTATAAACTAGAAATGATCACTGTAGTGGAGTGGAGTACTTGGTCACCTTTTCAAAGCAGGTGAGTGAGTATCACCTAGTGTGACCTCAGTGACTTCCTACTGTGCCCTCCTGTGCCCCATCAGGGTGTCCCAAACTCTGTGTGTGTGTGTGTGTGTGTGTGTGTGTGTCTCAGTTCTTTCTAGGAGATGGGGACCCAGAGTCGGGAACAGAAGAGCCCAGTGAAGGGCAGGAAAAGTCAGAGCAGCTAATGATGCCGACGCAGACAAATCCATTGCATTAGCCCCTGTGTGGCGCACCGGTCCTCAGAATCTTCTTCCACCACAATTCTGAATTTTTCTTTCTCTAATGCACCCCTAGCTCTAGCTTTCTTTCCTGATGTCCACGTTTGCTTCTTAGGATACAGCTCTCTACCCATCTTACTTCCCTGAATGACTCAAATCTTGGGAAGTTAAGTGTGATCAGGGCAGAACAAAATATCCAAAATGGTTCTTGTGTTCTTATGAAAGACCCCCCCCCCAAAGAGAAATGGGATTCACCAGGGTTTGAATGAAAAAGAAAAAAAAATCTCCCCAGCAATAGGATTGAGATAATACGTGTGCCCTGGGCTGGTTTTTAAAGTACTAAATCTACAAAATCCACGCTGAAATTCTGTTAAGTACTCTCTGGGGGATACCCCTAGCCACCCCCCCCCAAGTCTTGCCATTTCTTCCATTATACTTCTGCTGTTTTCAAGCAGAAGGAGGCTGGACAGCTTCCAAAAAGCTAAATAGGAAGCGTATCGCTTCCAAGGGGCGGACAGAGAGATCACTTTCCATCAGACCACTTGGCACGCATCGCATTTCCAAGGCAATCCACAAACACTCTCCCTAGTCCATGGAGACTCTGCTAAGAGGATTTCCTCCCCCAGCCTCACCTGGCCAAAGCTACACTGAACACTCCGGCTGCCTCTCTAGACTTCATTTCTTCATCTAGAATCCAGAATCACCAGCCTGTCATTTCCTGGCTGCCCTTACCAGTGTCTTACAGTCCACTGCTCCCAAACGGATTTGTAGCTCGCTCTCTCCCTCATGCTCTTGTTTCTATGAATGGCATTACTCTTCCTTCCCTCTGGTGTCCTGGCTGGCAATGTCTGAATCATTTCTGACTCATCCTGCTCTCTTATTCTCTGTAGTAAATGAGCTGCCCAAACCCACAACCTCTGATTCCCTGATGTCACTTGAATCTATCCCTTCCCCCCTCTCAATGTGAGCTGTAATCATTTTCTTTTGGGAGGGGGGGAAGGGAGGAGCATCCTGACTCCCCCCCCCTCACTGTTTTTTCTTTGTTTTTGCTGTTGGTCTTGGGGCTTGAACTCTGGGCCTGGGCGCTGTCCCTCAGCTCTTCAGCTTAAGGTGAGCGTTCTACCACTTGAGCCACAGCGCCACTTCCGGTTTTCTGGTGGTTTATTGGAGATAAGAGTCTCACAGACTTTCCTGCCTGGGCTGGCTTTGAACTGTGATCCTGAGATCTCAGCCTCCTGAGTAGCTAGGATTACAGGTGCGAGCCTCCAGCGCCTCGCTCCTCCTTACTGTTAACCCAGCTTTACAGTGAAGGCTCCTAAAACTCACATCCGTTCAGGCCGCGCACTATGGCTTCTCATTGCTGTCACTTTTAAATGTCCTCTTCTTTCCCAGAGATCCCCAGTTCCTTTTCCAGTGTTCTATGTTTAACCTAAACATCGCCAATGGTAACTAGCAGTTTTCCTTTCTTAAACAGCCATAACATTTCAATGCTCTTGCAAAAGATATGATCTTTTGTTATATAAAAAAAAATTACTGGGCTGGGAAGGTGGCTCAGTGGTAGAGCGCTTGCCTTGCATTCACGAGGCCTTGGGTTCGATTCCTCAGCACCACATAAGCAGAAAAAGCCGGAAATGGCGCTGTGGCTCAAGTGGTAGAGCGCTAGCCTTGAGCTGAAGAGCTGAGGGACAGCGCCCAGGCCCAGAGTTCAGACCCCACGACCGGACCCCCCCCCCAAAAAAAGATATGATCTTTCTGAACGTTACTAAATTCTGTGTTCTGTTTATTTAGAAGACTGACCATTCTTCTATTATTGGTCTCATCTGACTCCAGAATTCACTCTCCAAACCATGAAACCATAATAATCTTTGTTACTTGTATTCCTGATATTTTAGTTTAGATTTAGCTGATGTTTTGTTTTTGTTTTTTGGTTTTGGTTGGTTGTGGGGCCTGAAATCTGGGCCTCAGCTCTTTAGCTCAAGGTTAGCACTCTACCACTTGAGCCACAGCACCACCTCCAGATTTTTCTGCTTATGTGGTGCTGAGGAATCGAACCCAGGGCCTCATGCATGCAAGGCAAGCACTCTACCACTGAGCCACCTTCCCAGCCTCATTGCTGATGTTTTATAACTGAACTGAGGCCTGAGGCCTGTGTCCATCAGTGGTTGGAAATATCTGTGCAAGTTAAGAGTGTGGAAATGTAACTTGATACACCAGGAGATGACTTCAAGTTGCTTCTGAGTAGGTCAGTTGGTAGCGAAGAGAAAACTTTATGGCTTTTTGCTTGTTTGTTTTGTGTTTTGGTGCCAGTACTAAGGATAGATCTGTCCCTTAGATTTCTCATTAAAGGCTAGTGCTCTACCATTTAATCTGCAGCCCCATTTCTTGCTGGAGATGAAAGCCTCATGAACTGCTCTGCTCAGGGTTGGCTTTGAACCATAATCCTCATATCTCAGTCTCTTAAGTATGAGTCCCGGATGCCTGGATTATGGCATTACTTGTTCTTCTCTTTTATTCTAGTACATGGGCTGCATTGAAGTACTTCAATCAATGAGGTCACTGGATTTTGGAATGAGAACCCAAGTTACAAGGTAAGACACCCCAAACTACAAGGACATTAAGGACTGTAAGATCATAATAGTTTTGTTTGATTGATTTGCTTTCCTGCTTCTATTGTTATTATTATTATTATTATTAAGGTAAAGTACAGAGGGATTACAGTTACATAAGTCAGAACAATGCCCCTCCCTCACTTCATTATGGATTTTTTTTTGTTTTTTATTGGTCTGGTCCTGGGGCCTGAACTCTGGGCCTGGGCGCTGTCCCTCAGCTCTTCAGCTCAAGGCTAGCACTCTACCACTTGAGCCACAGCACCACTTCCAGCTTTTTTCTTTTTGCTTATGTGGTGCTGAGGAATGGAACCCAGGGCCTCAGGCATGCAAGGCAAGCGCTCTACCACTGAGCCACCTTCCCAGCCCCTTCATTATGGATTTTTATCCACATGGTTGGAAGGTAGAATAAACCTCCACTGACTTTGAGTGAGTGGTTTTATCTCATCTGTGTGAAAATTTTCCAACTGTGTCAAAGCGTCTGTGTTCCAGATGCGGACAAAGAAGATGTTTCTACAGAATAACTGGTTTCCCCGGTGCCAAAGTATTTATGCCTGCAAAGAGGACATTAGAGAGCCTCAGACCTGTCACTGATAGTTGGGTGGCTCACACCTGTAATCCTAGCTACTCAAGAGGCTGAGATCTTAGCATCATAGTTTGAAACCAGGCCAGGCAGGAAAACTTTTGAGACTCCTATAACCAACAAAAGGCCAGAAGTACAGGTGTGACTTAGGAAGTAGAGTGGCAGCCTTGAGCAAAGTAACAAAGGGAACAAAAGGAGAGCATCCAGGCCCTGAGCTTAAACCCCCAGTACTAGTACACATTTATGAAAATAACCAGTTGAACCACCAGTTTATGTTTTTTGTGCCCATCCTGGAGCTTGAACTCAGGGTCTGGGCACTGTTCCTGAGCTTTATTGCCTGAAGGCTAGTATTTTACCACTTGAGCCACAGCTCCACTTCTGGATTTTTTGCTGATTAACTGGAGATGAGAATCTCACTGACTTTTCTGTCGGGGCTGGCTTTGAACCATGAGCCTCCAATCTCAGTCTTCTTAACCCTTTATTTCTCAACAGAAAACCTCTAGAAAGCTTCTGGAGGTTTTATTTTTAAGAAAGGTAGAATGTCAGAGAAGCTAGAGTTGTAATTCTTCTGTATCTTTTATTGATGGGGGAGTGGGGCTTGACCTCATAGCTCTATCATTGAGCCATAGCTTCACTTCTGGCTTTTTGGCAGTGAATTGGAGATAAGAATCTTATGCCCTTTCCTGCTCAGGCTGGCTTTGAACCTTGATCCTCAGAGCTTATCCTTCTGAGGAGCTAGGATTACAGACTAATGCCTGAATAATTCTTCTACATCCTAAATAGAGAAAGAAACTAATGATACAGTAATAACATAGGACCCAAAATTCAGTAAAAACCAATCTCACCTTGAAAAGTCATTTGATTAAAGGAGACCTTAGCTTGAGGCCAAAGGAAATGCCAGCAAGCAGTGTAGGTCTATTACCTGCAGGGCAGATTTGTTCTCTCTCTCTCTTTCTTTCTTTCTCCTTTCGTCCTTCCTTCCTTCCTTCCTTTCTTTCTGGTTGGTCTTGGGGACTGAATTCTGGGCCTGGGCACTGTCCCTCAGCAATTCAACTCAAGGCTAGTGCTCTACCACTTGACCCACAGCACCACTTCTGGCCTTTTCTGCTTATGTGGTGCTGAGGAATCGAACCCAGGGCCTCATGCATGCAAGGCAAGCACTCTATCACTGAGCCACCTTCCCAGCCCCTTGTTCTATTTCTTGTTGGTATTTTCTGTAGGAAAAATAAGAAATGGCAAGAAAGTACAGTAACTATATAGCCTTGCTCATTTTAATGTTACATGATTGAGTTGGAGCTGTGAGACTGACATTTCCTCTCTAGATGTATATTTCCCAATGATGTTTATAAACAAAGCCTTTTTGGCCTAGCTCAAGTGCCACTGTAGAGATGTTCTCTGAAAAATAGTTCTTTTCACTGCTCTCTGTGATAATAGATTGAAAGCATGTAAACAAACAAGCCAGGTGCTGGTGGCTCATGCCTATAATCCTAGCTACTCAGGAGGCTGAGATCTGAGATTTGTATCTCCAATTAACCACCAAAAAACCAGAAGTAGTGCTGTGGCTAAAAATAATAGAGCTTACCAAGTGCTGGTGGTTCACACCTGTAATCCTAGCTACTCAGGAGGCTGAGATCCGAGGATCACGGTTCAAAGCTAGCTCAGGCAGGAAAGTCCATGAGACTCTTATCTCCAATAAACCACTAGAAAACTGGAAGTGGCGCTGTGGCTCAAGTGGTAGAGCACTCACCTTGAGCTGAAGAGCTGAGGGACAGCACCCAGGCCCAGAGTTCAAGCCCCATGGCTGACAAAAAAAGAAAGGAGATGGTATCTAGTTAAGTGCAAATGCACAAATAACTGTGGCACGGGTCACCAGCAAGTCTCAGGTAGATGAAGACTTCCGTGTGAGGGAGTAAGGGAAATAGATCTGGGAGGAGGGGGAGAGGCAGACTAGTGACCAGTTTACAGCACAGGCTTCAGGATCCCATGGGCACAGATGGAGCTGGGGTAGCCCTTCTGAGTTGGAAACCTGGCTTTGGAATCCCATTCACTGGATATCTGCTGCATCCAGAGCTGGGACAAATGCCCGAGCAACGACTTCTTTAGAGGAAGACAATTTCTAGAAAAGATGTTCATCTGTGAGACCTCCAGTCAGCTAAAGTACTCTGCTAGGTGCCATAGTTTATATAAAAAAAAATCAGCTCTGAATTCTGCCTTTATAGAAACTGCATTGTCTACTACTATCTGCACAACAGACATAATTCAGCCTATTATACATTGTTTGCACCATCCCAGATAACTCACATTGAAGACTTCGGTGTTGGACGTCAAACAAAGCAGCTAAGATCCAGCTCTTATACAGATGAAGCAGTACCGTGGCTAGCATTTACTCAGCATTATTCAAAGCACTACTCTCATGTCTACTTCATACAATGAAGGAATTGAGACTCACAGAGATTTTACAGTGTGTTCAAGGTCATCGGGATTGTAAGAGACAGCTAGAGTTTGAACTCTGCCTCTCTCCCTGTAATCCACTCAGCCGGTCTTTTTCTTTTTCTTTTATCATGAGGAATAGCATTATGGATAAATGAAATCCCTTGACTTCTGTTTCTTTTTACATTTGCTATAATTTTGCACTTTCGTTTATTGCTGTGTCCACCAAGCACTTTGTACTATATCATGCTCCTGGTATAACTTGATGAAAGTTAGTTGCTATTTAAAGAAAAATAATTTTCCTTTTTCTCTCCCTCCACTGAATGCTGGTAGGAGAGACTAAAAAACAACATGAAATGATAATTTAGCGTATAAAAGGACTTCCATAATTCTTATATTGATTAGTAAGAGATCCATGTCTTTTTGTTGTTGGTGGTGGTGGTGGTGGTTGTGGAGCTTGAACTCTGGACCTGGGCACTGTCCCTCAGCTCTTCAGCTCAAGGCTAGCGCTCTACCACTTGAGCCACAGCGCCACTTCCCGCTTTTTCTGCTTATGTGGTGCTGAGGAATTGAACCCAGGGCCTCAGGCATGCAAGGCAAGCGCTCTACCACTGAGCCACCTTCCCAACCCTTATGCTTGGTTTTTAAAGGAACATCCAGACGGCTGTCCAGAGTGGTTGTACTACTTTACAACCCCACCAACGGCCTACAGCTGCTTTTTTAACTACATGGAGTAACAAGAGTTGTGGCTAAGCCCATGTGGTCTAAAAAGCCTTCCAGATTTGCTCCTTGGCCTTTTTTCCCCTGAAGTTTGTGGACTGTTGGAGTAGTGTGAGTCTCAACTATCCTAGGTTGGAAGTAGTTAAGAGAAGTTGCTTTACTCCCAGTCCCTAAGTTCTATCCTGCACCACTTCAATCAGGCTCTCTGGAGATGATATTTGGCCATCTGAACATGTTAGCCCTCCAGTATCGCAATCAAGGCTGAGAGCCACCATCCCCAGCATGAATGCCTTTCCCGGGGCAGATGCCTCAGCCTCTAGGCCTCCAGGCTGCAGATGAAAGAGAGAAGCCAGGGCCATTATCACCCGCTGTGTGATGGGAGGGGCAGGGCCACCAGTGCTCTCTGGTAAAACCATTTTACTGAGGTGGCAGGGAGGGAGAAGAGAGGACAATACCCAATATCTCTCCCAGAATATAGAGTGAGAAGTTGAAAACAGATTCCCTCTCCACCTTCAAATGGGCAATGTCACCTCCCCGATCCTAGCCTCTAGAAACAGGTGACCTAATTCCCTAGCATCCACCAACAAAGCCATCTGTCCCACGCTGGAAAGCAGGATGCCACGTCCCCCTGTGTAGTGAGTCCAAGAGATTTAATCAGTAGTCCAGGAATGACTTGAGAATCACCAGTGGGATTGGTTAGACTGCAGGTTCCCTAGCCCCGTTCAGATTTGCAGAATCCAAGTCCCTAGGATGAGCCCTAGAAATTGGCACTCGAACCAGCCAGTTCCCAGTGATTATTAAGGACTTCAAAGTATGGCCATCACTTACTTACAAGGGGGTGTTGCATGCTCGGTGAGCATACTTGCTGAATGAAGTTGTCTAACCACAGGAGATTTTGCTGGTGTGCTAGTTAACACCTTTCAAATGTGAACACATATGTAAAGAGTGATCTTCCTACATAAAGCCTGTCATGTGTAATACATATATGCCAAATGACCTTTAAAAAGAACTAGTTTTTTTGGTTTTTTGTTTTTTGTTTTTTTTGGTCCGGTCGTGGGACCTGAACTCTGGGCCTGGGTGCTGTCCCTCAGCTCTTCAGCTCAAGGCTAGCGCTCTACCACTTGAGCCATAGCGCCACTTCCGGCTTTTTTCTTCTTGCTTATGTGGTGCTGAGGAATCGAACCCAGGGCCTCATGCATGCAGGGCATGCACTCTACCACTGAGCCACCTGCCCAGCCCCAAGGCTTGACTCTTCATAAAGACTATACAGTCATCCCTTTGTGGGTGTGGATGTTTGAGCATTGAAATGCGTGTGTCTCTTACAGGAAACCAGCGCAGCGCTGAACAGGCTGAACAGGACGTGGGCCCTTGATGGGAAGGAGATGAGGTGCTTGGGCTAGGGCGGTCCTTTGCTTCCATTTAGTTCAATTGGAGCCAAAGGACAGACATAGAATAGACAGAACAACCCATGAACTAAGGCTGCTGAGCTGGGTCGAGTTGCAAATGTATTTTAGAAATCAGATTTGAAGTCTAATCCCAGCGGATGGAGTGATGAGAGAGAGTCAGTAGTGGGTACGTGCTGTGGGCGGCCCTGAAGGGTTTTTTAATTCAACCACCCTGGGACTTGAAAGGCCTGTTTCTAAAATGAAAGGCTATATTCTGAGAGCCAGGTGCATACCCTCCTTGGGTGCTGGGTGATGCCTGTTGATAACGGCACAGAGAGAATTTAAACAGCTTTCCATTTTTAACCGGTCTGTGTGCTCTGACTGTGTTCATTGTCTACTTATCACTAGCGAGGCAGGCTCAGGTTCCAAAGTATCCTGTCCCAGGACTTTTGCAACCTTTGACTGTCTTTAATTTCACCAAGCTGAGCAAAATTGAACACATAGCTCACGGAGCCTTGATTTAAAAATAAAATAGAAGATGCTACTGGGTCTATGTAGAACAATCAGGACAAAATAATACCTCTAGTGCAGTATTAAAAGAGTTTATAAACGTTACGTTTGTTTTTTGTTTCTGGCCAGTCTTGGGCTTGAACTCAGGGCCTGGGCACTGTCCCTGAGTTTCTTTTGCTCAAGGTTAGCACTCTACCACTTGAGCCACAATGCCACTTCTGGCTTTTTCTGTGTATGTCGTACTGAGGACTCGAACCCAGGGCTTCATGCATGCTAGGCAAGTACTCTACCACTGAGCCACCTTCCCAGCTCCACTTTGCCAGGGACTGTCCCTTGGGAGAATAGAGGCCAACTAGTTTTGCCTCTAGTTTTGTATTTTTGCCCCCCTCTCCCCCCCCCGACCTTTTTGAGAGTATTTCTGACTTTTATTTTGGAAAAGCTCTTGCTGTGATTGATTCTCCCTGCCCTTCCTTCCTTTCATTTCAATTTGCTTGGACAAAACTGAAACCTTTCTTTTACTCTGTGTGTGGGGGGGGCGGGGTAGAGGATGTGAATGTCCCTTAATTTTATATTACCCATTTGCTGCCTTTGCTGTTTACTGAACAACTGCATTTCACCAGGAAACAAAACAAAACAAAGCCATAGCCCCTCCTCTCATTAGATATTCTATTTCATGATATTGCCTTCCAAATTTTTTTTTTTGAGGGAGGAGTGTTAGGCAACATTGCTTCCCAGAGGAGCTGAAACTGTTTTTCACACACACACACACACACACACACACACACACACACACACACACAAAACTTAAGCTCTGTAGTAGCCTAAAGAAAGATGATTAGTTTAGTTTGGACTTTAAGAAAGACAAAACATCTTTTTTTTGTGTGGTCTTATGGTATATGCAGGGTTTATGGTCTTAAAAGAAAAAAAAATCTTCAACTGCCTTCTCCTTCTCTTCCATCAACCCACATCTCCTCTCCCCTCTTGTGGTTAGACAATAAACAAAGTGACCACTTCTTCCCTCTCCCTTCCTCCTCCTCTCCCTACTTCTCCCTTCTCTCTGTCTGTCTCCCTCTGTCTCTCTAGCTCTGTCTCTGTCTCTCATAGGCTCCCATGGTAGAAGTCTTCAGCCATTTAAACTCCAAGAGGTCTGCTCCCCTAAGAGAGTTTATTTGCTAATACAGTGCTCTAGCTGGAGAGAATCTCATAGCCTGACAGCCACAGAAATGCAGGCTGATGGCGGCTGCAGAATGGCCTGGGGACCTCTTGGCCCTGGGAGAAATCACTACTGGGGGGAGGAGGGGGAGGGGGTTGGAGGGGTGCTCAACTTTTATTTGCTTTTTATTTCTTCAGGATTTGTGAAGTCCATGCCCGAGACTGGAGAGTGTGGTTGAAATTCTAGCAAAGCTCTGAAAGTACTATTTGTTCTTGAAAATGTTAAGAGTTAATTTCTTGGTCCCAGTCTCTGGGTAAGAAAAAGATCTTTGTGAAGAAAAGTAACAAAATGCAAGCATAGGTCTGCCTTCTGTGGCTGGGATTTCAGATTCCTTCACACAGTGACCAACAAAAAAAGCAAAAACCTGAGAAGTTATTTTTCAGTGATGCTTCTAGAATGTTTTCTGGGGAAAGGGAGGTGAGGATAGAAAGTGGACTCTTTACTGTTGAATTTTGTACAGATAGGTCTGTTTGGGGAGAGAGCCTGAGGATTATTTTGGAGAAAGACAGAGAGGGAAGGAAGGAAGGAAGGAAGGAAGCACTTCCTTCCTTCTTTCCTTCCTTCCTCTTTCCCTTTTACTTTTCCCTTTTTTCTATCCTCTTTTCCTACCTTTTTACAAATTCTTGCTATGTAGTCCAGGAACCGATAATCTCCTTGCTTGTGAAATCTTAAATGCTAAGATTCCAGGCATAAGCCACACACCTGGCTTTATTAACTCTTTCTATAGCACAATAATTTGCACATAGCTGCTACTAATGTGTCTTTATCAATCCATGTTCTGCTTTTTCCCCCCTTGAATTATGTAAATAGTAATCTAGGTCCCTAGCAATGGATCTAGATTGCCATCTTTTCCAACAGTGGAATTTTTTTCTTTTTTTTTGCCAGTCCTGGGGCTTGAACTCAGGGCCTGGGCACTGTCCCTGAGCTGCTTTTGCTCAAGCCTAGCACTCTACCACTTGAGCCACAGCGCCATTTCCTGCTTTTTCTGTGTTTGTGGTACTGTGGAATCAAACCCAGGGCTTCATGCATGGGAGACAAGCACTCTACCACTAAGCCACATTCCTAGCCCCAAACAGTGGATTTTGTATTCATCTTTCCCTCCCCCTCTTTTTGGTGGTGCTGAGGTTTGAACTCAGAGCCATATATTTGTTAGGCAAGCACTCTACTATTTGAGCCCAACCCCCTAAACTTGGTTGCTTTATTTTTTAGATAAGATTTAATACTTTTATTTATTTTTGGCTCTGGTTAGCCTCAAACTACAATCTTCCTGCCTACTCCACCCCATAACTAGTACCACAAGCATGAAACATTATGCCCAGTTTCTTTCTTTCCTTTCTGTTAGCGTACTTAGTTGTTGTACTAGGGACTTGAATTGTAACATTTCTGCACATATAGACAAAGATCAACCACACCTCCCTGACTCCCCCTGACTCCACTCCTTTCTTCTTAAAACCATGTCAACAGGCCTCACCATTCTATTTTCATACATGCAGAGACAAAAGCTTTTAGTTAATAACTGCACTTCCGGAGAGGAGGGCATCTGCTTGCTTGTTCACCACTTCCATTAAGGGGCATCTACTTAGTTTAGTGGTGCTTTTCTCTCAGGAAGTGCAATATATAGTAAGGGCCGAAAAATAAAGCAAAGGAGGAAATTTGGTATTGATTTCCTTTTCTTCTGCGAAATTACATAAACGGTCAATGGCTTGTAGCAGTAACTGGGTCAATAAGGTTCCATTTGAGACTACCTTGAACCTCTCTCTAGTCTCCAGCATCCTTTACTGACATCGTCATCTGTTTGTGATCTTCTTTGGTGCTCAAAAACTATGGTGTGTGTGTGTGTGTGTGTTTGTGTGTGTGTGTGTGTGTGGTTTAAATTCAAAATACCACAATAAAGATTTTGTTAAAGTTATAATTGGAATGTATTCTCCAGAAACAAAGATCTACCACCCCACCCCACCCTTTTTTTTTTTTTTCCTTTTCTGGTCATGGGGCTTGAACTCAGGGTCTAGGCACTGGTCCCTGAGCTCTTTTTGCTCAAGGGTAGCACTCTACCACTTTGAGCCACAGTACCACTTCTGGTTTTCTGGTTGTTAATTGGAGGTAAGATTCTCACAGGGACTTCCCTGCCTGAGCTCGTTTTGAACCGTGATCTCAGCATCCTAGGATTACAAGCATGAGCCACCAGTGCCTGGCCGCCACTTCCTTTTTGAATGGAAAAAAAAAAAAAAGACAACAAGAACCAATAACACACAAGGCCAAATCTGAACATCCAAGTGGGAAGGAAATTGATGAAGTGAATGGTAGGCCCCTTGGCTGTGAAACAGCTTTTTTGAGTATTAGGGTGTTGCTAGATCTTCCTGTTTCTTTTTTTTTTTTTTGGTCTGGCATGGGGCTTGAACTCTGGGCCTGGGCGCTGTCCCTCAGCTCTTCAGCTCAAAGCGAGCACTCTACCACTTGAGCTACAGCGCCACTTCTGGTTTCCTGGTGGTTAATTGGAGAGGAGTCTCATGGAGTTTCCTGTCCCAGCTGGCTTTGAACCGTAATCCTCAGATCTTAGCCTCCTGAGTAACTAGGATTATAGATAGGCATGAGCCACCAGTGCCCGGCCTTCCTGGGTTTTAACTGCAGAAGGGATAAGCAGAGTGGGGTTCATTTATGTTGGTCTCTCCATGTCTAGGTAAAATTTGATCAGGATCATTTCTACCATTTCTGGAATAGTCACAGCACCTAGGGAGTATGCTAAGTGTCTCTGGTTTCTCTTGTAGGGAAGCAATAAGTCGTCTGTGTGAAGCTGTCCCTGGAGCAAATGGAGCCATTAAAAAGCGAAAGGTATATGGGTTGTCTTGTTTTATATTCCTCCAACTATGGCAAAGAGCGTATCAAAATACATGTTAAAGGCCAGGTGCTGGCAGCTCATTCCTGTCATTCTGGCTACTCGAGAGGCTGAGATCTGAGGATCTTGGCTGGAAGCCAGCCTGTGCAGACAAATCTGGAACTCTATTTCCAATAAATCAGCAAAGAGCTGAATGTGGAGGTGTGACTCAAGCGTTAAAGAGTGTGAGCCTTGAGCAAATATCCTAAGGGACAACCCGCAGGCTCTGAGTACGTGCACAAGCTCCAATACCAGCAAAAAGCAAAAGGGTTGGCCTCAATAAAGCAGCACCCCTTTTCTTCCTTTTCCTTCTCCTCTATACCCCAACCTCCTCTTGGTTTTTCCTTCCCTTCTCCCCCCCACTGCAGTGCTGGGGTGTATCAAGCCCAGGCCTTGTGCAGAACTGGTTCACTAAGCAAAAGCTCTAGTCCCTGGTGGGTTGTGTTTCCTTTTGTAAGATTTGCATTGAAAAGTTCAACTGGTCTAAACTCTCAGGAATTTGTTGATATAAAACAGGCCTTACTCTTGGGGAATAGAGAAGTAGGAGAAAAGTTCTGAGGCCTCAAATTTCACTTCTTAAATGACTCTGAATTTTACTTTGTAAAAGTGTTTAGTTAAAAAAAAAAAAAACAAAACCTCATTCCTTCTCATCAGAGGAGGAGTAGAGGTTTTAAAGCATTTTTTAAAGTTCTGAAAACATTACTGTAGTGGTTAAGTCTCTAGCAACATCCTTAATTTATAGTGTGGTTTCTGTTATTTTTAAAGGCCCCCGTTAAGTTGCTATCAACAGTTCTTGGCAAAAGTCATCTTCAGTTTTCGGGAATGAACATACAATTGACTATCTCCACGTGTAGCCTCACGCTGGTGAATCTAGACAGTCAACAGGTAAGAGAGCCAAGGTCATTTTATACTTTAACACATCCATTTTTTTTTCTGGAAGTCTAGGGCTAATAAAGAGATGTGTAAAGAGTATGCTTCCAGTTTAATAAACCAGAGGAAAAAAATCTGCATAGCCATAATTAGAATACTAGTATTACCAACTTGCCAACTTGTCACCCACTGAACACCAAACTGTACAAATACTTGCTGCTCAGAGAACATACTAAACACCACCTGATACGTGATGTACTTGCTTTGATCATTGGACTGGGGTGTGGATGAAGGGGCAGAGGAAGAGTAGTATGAGTTCTGGGGCTGATACTATAGCCTATTGAAACTTAAGCAGAAAACATTTTCTTCTAATTCTTCAGGTCAAAAAGTTTTCCCAAATGTTAAGCTACATTGGCACTGCTTTGAATTTAAAAAAAAAATTCTTCCATCAGGTTATTCCTGTGTGAGGGTATGATTTTTCTAATATTTACTGGCTTAAGGTTCTTGATATTGAAGGATTTACTGTAGATCAAGGTCTCATAGAAGGTTTGGCACTGGTCATGCCAGAAGCTTTGGGGCCACAGGGAGGGTAAAATGATGGGTTTTGTCACTTACCTTTCTGGGCTTCTCAGTTTGTAGACATTACGAGCTTTTTCTGTTGGCTTCTTTTTTTTTTTTTTGCCATCTTTATCTGGAGATAAATGCAACCGGCCAGTTTATTGGTCACTGGCATGTACCTCAAGAGTACCTGTCAATTTACACTGCACAATTACTACCCATACACTCATCTGACTGCAGCTATCAGCTAGAGAAGGCAACAGAAGATGTTAGGGAAGAGGCTCTAGGATTTATAACCAACAGTTTACTCCCCATCCTCTCCCCCACCCAACCAAGCTAGTGTTCCAAATGATTCTAATTATCCTTGTCACAGTCCTGGCACTTTATAGGATTTTCTCCTCCAAGGGTGGGTAAGAGGGTAAAAGGCTGAGTTGTCTTTCTACATAGAATCTGTTCTTTACTGTCATTATGGAAGAGTATCTGAATCTTTGAAATGATCATGTTGAGATCTGCTTTTATACTCACTTTGCTTGGCATAGCCTTCTGTTTTAATTATTACTCCCAAAAAACCAGCATCTTAGAGCAATAGCCATAGCAGCAACGTAAGGTTTTCCTAAGCTGGCAAATCCTTACAGGCTATACTTTCCTGAACGTTAGCTTTCAGAAGTTAATTTGTAAATCAGGTGTTTGAAAGTGGATCATTATGAACATTATTTAAACTTAGAAAAATGGACAAAAGAAATATGCCAACATACGTATGCATGCAATACTATCAGCCAAACAAACACACAGAACAAGGAATTTTATTATCTCCAATGCTGGTGCATAAGGAATAACAAGCTTAATTAGAGGAGGAGACAGAGGGAAACTTCAGATACTGAGGTGGATTTCTGGCTAGGTTTAAGACCTTCAAAGACAGATAGTATAATTGTTTGTAAAAAAAACCATTTTGGGATTTTCCTTTTACTTGAGAATTTTCACTAACAGTTCTTACAATATGAAGTTCAATCACCAGCTTAAACAAAACACAGCAAGCAAGACAAAAGATATACCTTGTATACAAGGGTACTAGAAATAGCTTTTCTTTGTACTTTCACATTTTAACATCTAAATTGAAACTTTAAAAAGAAGGGTTGATTTTCTGACATCTTAAAAGAGTCATGACAGTTAATTTTCCTGATTATAGATCACAGTCGCTTTATAAATGATCAAGATACATGTACTAACAACATTTCAGATTTCCTTAGAAACACATTTTAAAATAATAGCACATGACATTCTATATGAATTTAATTTCTTCATCCTTTCGGGGGCATGAATATTTAATGAATCTAACAATGCAAATGTAGTCCGATAATTACGCCTTGTCTAAGATCACGAATTCTGAGTTTTCACAATAGGCATTCAAGTCCAAATAATTCAAAGGTGTCTGGTGGATGTAATTCTGTTCTTCTCATTCTATGACTAGTGTCAGGGGGCTCTGGAATTGGCAGTTTATCTTGGTCATGGTTTCCTCTTGAAAAAAAATCATCTTGAAGGTGGATGGTGTCCACAAGATGTCTTCCCCCAACGCAAAGGGGAAAAAAAAAAAATCTCGATCAATAACCAAAGTCAGAGCCACAAGTGTTCCAGGACGTTCTTGAAACCAGAATTCCACAGTCCTAAGCCCTTTCCCCTCCCCCTCCCGCCCCCTTCTTCTTCCTTTCCTTCCTATTTCTTTTCCTTTTTCACCACGGTCCAGTCACTGTCCTATTGTCTTCTCTTCAGGGAAACAAAACAACAACAACAAAAAACTAACTATATATATATTTTTTCCTTTTTATGTTGAAGATCCAGCTTTTCACAGGGCTCTGTGGAAGGCAACCCAAACGATGGCGGAAATGTGGGGATCTGTCCTTAAGGAGTTTCCTCCTCCTCCTCCTTTTTTTTCTTTTTATTGCCACCAGCCTGTGATTTTACTCCCTATCGATAATCTCATCGCAACCGAGTTCTTCGGTCAGGCGATTGACCACCATGAGCGAGAAGAGCTCCTCGATGAAGGCTAGCTGGTCGAAGGGGGTCTTCTCGTAATGCATCTGGAACCCCCCGTCCAGCGCGGCCTCCCGGGCCCGGGAGGTTCGCAGAAACATCTTGTTGGCTTCTTCCAGGGCGGCGGACACCCGGTAGCCCGCGCCGCCCAGCCGATCCCCTTCGGGGTACTCGTATTCCTCCTCCCAGTCATCGAACTCCTCGTCCTCGCTCTCGAAGTCGAGGCCGGCCATGGGTCCCGGGTGCTCGGCGGCGCCGGGCCCGGCCGCCAGGCCGCCTTTCCCCCGTGGCGGGGCCGCCGCCGCCATGGGCTGGGCCGCGGCCCCCGCCTCCTCCTCCATGGGGCCTACCTCCTCCAGCGGCGGCGGCAGGTCGCCCTCGCCCAGCATCACGTCCATCTGCAGGTCGTTGCACTCCTCGTACAGCTCCGACAGCTCTGCCATCTCCGCCATGGTGATCGACATGCTGGCGGCTCTTTGGAAACGTGTGATCTTAGGTTATCTTGGCGTCTCTCTCTCTCTCTCTCCAGCCCCCCCCAAAACCCCGGGAAAAGAAAAAAAAAAATGCAACGTCCTGGGGCTTGCCTAAGCCGAGCTGCCTCCTCCTCGGGTGCGGCGGTGCGCCTGCGCGCCGGCCGCGGGAGCAGGGGGAGAGCGCGCTGACGTAATGCACTGCGCCTGCGTCCTTCTGCAGATCCGGGACAGGGAAGGGGCGTGGTCTTCCTCCTCCCCCTCCCACCCCACCCCCCACGCCTCGCTGGCCCCCCACCCCACCCCCCGCCACCATGGCGGGGAAGGAGAAGGAGGCGTTTGCTGTCTGTGTCTCTGCACACGGTTCCATGATGGTGGTGGTGGTGGGTTACATCATGATGCATTTGGACCTGTGCAAACCGAAGAGGCCCACAATAGGCAAGCGCGGTACTCTGCTCCGTTCCCCCCACCCCGCCCCGCCCCGCCCCCGGGATGCTGGAAGCTGGACAATACGTGGTCTCCATAGCAACAAGTCAGGCCCCGCCCCCTCCTTTCTTCATCCTGGTAACTGGGGCTTCTGGTCCAAGGCTTAAGGGACCTGCTCTCCAGGCGTGAATAACTGGAGAATCCACGTCTCCAAACTGGAGAGTATATGTCACGGATCCACATATGAGGAAATGATCTCTTCTGCTCATCTATCTATAATTGATCTTTTCTGCTCATCTATCTATAAATGATCCTTTCTGCTCATCTATCTATAAATGATCCTTTCTGCTCATCTATCTTTCTAATATGTTTATTGACATATATATGTATAGTCATTCACCAGAGGGAAACATACCATATATATGTATTTATATATATAAATACATATATATGTGTAAATACATATATATTTATATATAAATATAAATATATATATATATATATATATGGTTCCATTGCTTTTCTCAGGAGCTCCCTTCCCACAATGATCAATTTGATGTGTTTTCTTCCAATCTCCTTTTCTTCGCCTTCACAAGGATCTTAACATACTTGTAAGGATTTGCATGTTTCGATGAGGAGGGGGAAAAAAAAAAGACTCCGCAGTGTTGTGAAAAAAATTAGCTTTGATTCAGTCTTTTGTTGTTCTTTGCTGTTTGTTTTTCGTTTGTGTAAATGTACTGAAGTTGACCTACGTGTGCATTGATACTGTAAAGAATGGATCCCCCCCATGTTCCAGTGTTCCTCTAGAATAAAAGATGTGATGGTAGGGTATTCATTCTTCCAGTGCATGCTAACAAATTGCTATATCTAGAATAGCTGTGCATAGTTATCACACACTCAGCACATAGGATTTTGTTGAATTTTAATAATTTTTAAAATCACTTTGGTGGTATCTTGTTTTATTTTCCATACCTTTAGCTTTCTTGGAGATTGATTATCTTTCAGTAGCTTTCTCAAGCATTCGTATTTGTTTTGTGAATTAATTGGTTCTACTTGGAGTTTATTTCTATTTCTTACTGATTTGTAAGAAAACCTTATAAACTCTCTATGTGGAACTTTTTCATTTTACAAATATGTTCTCCCTGCCCATTATTGTTTGTCTTAAAAGTCTTATATAAAGGTTTTAAAGTTTGTTTTTATGTAGCCAAATACAAGATTTTTCTGCATTTCCTTTGAATATTAGAATTGATTTTTTTCAAAAAGTATGGATTTTTTCTACTTCAGTAATATATCTAGCTAGCTGATACAGAAAAAAAATAAACTCAGGGCCTTGGCACTGCTCATTAGCTTTATTGCTCAAGGCTAGCACTCTACTTCTTGAGCTATACCTCCACTTCCAGTTTTTTTCTGATTAATTAGAGATAAGAGTCTCACAGACTTTCCTACCTGGGCTGGCTTTGAACCTTGTTCTTCAGATCTCAGCCTCCTGAGTAGCTAGGAATACAGGAGTGAGTCATTGGTGTCCAGTGAAAATCTTGTCTTTGTTTTTTGAAGATTGCCTTAGCTCTTCTTGAGCATTTATTATTCCATATTTTATAAATGATTTGAATATATCTTTGTTATGTCTTGGTATCTAGTGAAGTATATCCTGTCCACTGTGTTTTTTTTTTTAATTACTTTAACTCACTGGACACAGGTGGCTCTTAGGAGGCTGAGATATTCAGCTTAGGCATGAAAATCTGTAAGATGTTTTATCTCCAGTTAACCAGTAAAAAGGCAGACATGGAACTATAGCTCATATGGTAGTGTGCTAGGCTTGAGTGAAAAAGTTTAGAGACAACACCTTGGCTCTTGAGTTCAAGCCCCAGTACTGGTGCATATACCCCCCCACCCCCATACACATACACAATTGCTTTAGCAATTTATACTTGCATGGTAATTTATACTTCCCTATTGATTTATATTTCCATATTAATTTTGGGAACATCTTGAAAAGTTCTTCTAATGACATTGGTAGCATGTCTCTCAGAATTATGTGGAATTTATAGATTAATATAGGGCTAGAAAAAATTAATATCTTGTGATATCTTTCTGTTTAATCAGGTCTTTTTAATACCCTTCAGTAAATCTTTCCCAAAACTTTACATGATTCTTATTAGTTTATACTTTAGGTATATTCTTTTTTTTCTTTTTTTGCCAGTCATGGGGCCTGAACTCTGGGCCTGAGCGCTGTCCCTCAGCAATTCAGCTTAAGTATAGCATCTACCACTTGAGCCACAGCACCACTTCTGGCTTTTTTCTGCTTATGTGGTGCTGAGGAATCGAACCCAGGGCCTCGTGCATGCAAGGCAAAAACTCTACCACTGAGTGACCTTCCCAGCCCCTTAGGTATATTCTTATAAAATGTACTTTTCTCTTTCGCCCCCAAAAGTGTCTAATTAATGAGCTATTGCTGATAGGATTACATTGAGCTTTGTACTTACTGCTTTTGTTTTTACTGAAATAGAAATATAGAAATATATGCAAATAACATGTGTAGCTTAATTGTCATGAGATGAACTTGTCTATGTAACTACTACCCAGATCAAAAGTGCCATTTTCAGCATCAGATAATCATTGGCTTCCTCTTCCTCTGCCCCAGGAGTAACGATCATCTCCACGTTCAACATGACAAAATAACTCTGCTTTTGAGCATCAGTAAATGAAGCCATACATTTTTTTAGGTTAGGGGCACCTTGTACCACAAATTCTTGCTGTATAGGAGTCCGTTGTTTGAGAATCACACTGGACAGCTAATTTACTGCTATTAGAAACAGAGTAATTATTCCTTTTCTTGAGGTTGTCATGTGTGACACTCGATAACTAAGAACAATCATTTATCATATCATGATGTTTATTTTTTTTTTCAGATTATTGCCAATCATCATATGCAGTCTATTTCATTCGCCTCAGGAGGGGATCTTGTAAGTATGGTTTGGTAAAAGTTCTTTTTAGAAAAGTTAAGTTCTATGTGAAGTGTAGGAACTACTACATGTGTTTTCCAAATGTCCTTGTAGTCTGTTAATAGGGAAATGTGGCAGGTAATTAAAAAAAATAAAAGAGTCGTATGCCAGTGGCTCATGCCTATAATCTTAGCTACTCAGGAGCCTGAGATCTGAGGATCACAGTTCGAAGCCAGCCCAGGCAGAAAAGTCCCTGTCAGATGCTTATCTCCAATTAACCACTCAAACAAAACAAAACAAAACAAAACTGGAAGTGAAGCTGTAGTTCAAGGTGGTCCAAGCACTAGCCGTGAGCAAAAAGAGCTCAGGGACAGTGCCTGGGCCTTGAGTACAAGTCCCACAACCAAAAAAAAAAAAAAAAAGACAGACTTGAGTAGAATATTTCCTGTCACTTAATTGTAAAATGGGGTTGGAGGCGTGGCCCACTTGGAGCAGTGCTGGACAGGTTCACATAGTGTCCGGGACTGAGTTTGAGTCCCAGTCTCAGACCTTAAAAAAAATTTTAAAATACTCAGATTAGGAGTTGAACTGATAATCCTTCATTGTGTTATTAGCCATGGAATTATCATTGGCTAAGCTTCTTGTTGATCACATTGAAGTCACAAAAGAAACGCCCAAAAAACAAAAACAAAAACTTGAGCATGTCTCTCCTACCTGTATTGCCAGTGGTCTCTCAGGATTATTTCCCACAGAGTCAATTGGACTTGGTGTGAGGAAAACTGGTATGAGGGAAGGAAGGCTCATTTTCCATCCTGCCTCCGAAGCAAGACGACTAAACCTACCAGAACAAGCGAACAGCTTGGCAGAAAACCCGTGCAAAGAATGGATAACTGGAGAGAGAGTACTTAGATTTCCTCTCGTCTGAGTCATGCTCACTTCCTGTGAGTTGTGGGGGCTTCTCTCTCTAAAGCTCTACAGAATGGAGTGTCGCTCCTTGTCTCCCTGCCCCGCCCACCGCTGGACCAGAGTGTTTGGAGAGAGACATTAAAACGAGGGGCTTCAGGGACTGAACAACCAACAAATCTATTTGAGAGAATGGATGCCTTCTGTTTCACTCCAGAGGAGTGACATCATGTGCCATTTTTGTATAGGCATATGGAGCACTAGAAGAAGGTAACAGGATGACTCTCAGAGAAGCTGAATATTGGTAACCTCAAGAAAAGATACGGAGAACATATGCAGACCTTTAGTATCTGCCACAAATTTATATCGTTTGCATCTAAAGTGTGTATGTGTATATATATGCATCTATATGTATATATATATATATATACACACATACATATTTATACCCACACACATACTGCTGACTTGGTTAAACCCCTGTGCTCTCTGCAATTGGAGAGAAAGTAGAGCAATATAGAATAATAAGTATGGCTTAGTTGGTAGAGTGCTAGCCAGTGAGTGAAGGTGGAAAATACTGCGTTTAAGTCCTGGTTTCAGACATAAGATAGAAAGAATAGAAAGAAAAGAAGGAAGGAAGGAAGGTAGGAAGGAAGGAAGGAAGAAAGAAAAAAAATGGTAAGCTGGGCCAGGTGCTGGTAACTCACATTTGTAATCCTAACTACTCAGGAGGCTGAGATCTGAGGACCACAGTTAGACCAGCCTGGCCTGGGAAGTCCATGAGGACTCTTTAATATATATATTGTTATTTATTGTAAAGATACTGTACAAAGGGGTTGCAGTTACAAGAGTAAGGTAATGAGTACACTTCCTATAAAGCATCATTACCCCCTCCTTTGTTTTTCCCCTACCATCCCTTCCCTCCCCACCTCCCCAACTCCTCCCCCCACCAAGCTGTAAAGCTCATTTTCAATGTAGTGTCTTGTACATCTCATTGTTACAATGGGTCATCTGTATCCTTATTTCAGCATTTTATTACTTACTCCAATTCTCTCTCTCTCTCTCTCTCTCATACACACACACACACACACACACACACACACACAGCCAGAAACAGAGATGCAACTCAAATGGTAGAATACTAGCCTTGAAGAAAAAAAAAAGGGCCCAGGAACAGCACCCAGGACCTGAGTTCAAGCCCCAGTTACCCAGCCCTCTATATATACAAATAGTAAGTTGGATTCATCCTAAGCACTGGAGCTGGAACTCTGTCCAGTAGACCACAGTTCCAGTTAGGTGGTATATAGTGCCAGGCATTGGAGTTATGTAGACCTTGTTTAATCTCTTGATGGTTCAGGGTCCTTATCTATGAGGGGGATACTCTGGTTAATCATCTCCATGTCATTACAAAAAGCAGTTGTGGGGACTGGGAAGGTGGCTCAGTGGTAGAGTGCTTGCCTTGCATGAGGCCCTGGGTTCCATTCCTTAGACATGACCTTACTTACTGGGAAGACCTTTAAGCCATTTTTCTTTCTGCACAAGAAATTTACTTGCTTGTGTGTTCTTAAAACAAAACAAGACAAAACAACTCAAGACTAAGTTATGCTGACCCTGAGGTCTGCTTCCTGTATGCTTCGTTGTGGGTTCTTAAGTGATTGTCCTTGAGGGTATTACAGACCTGGGCTTTTATTTCCTGAGAGCTGATTGCCTCTGCCCTCTAGAGAGTCATACTTCTCATCTGCAAATGGCACTGAATATATTTTTTTCTTCTCTGAGAACTGAGATAACAAAAAGCATCTTTAATTATTCAAATCTCATCATTCATCAACTTATTCTTTTCAATCAAAGCTGGAATTACCAAGGAGCTTGTTTTTTGTTGTTGCTGCTTTGTTTTTTGTTTTTGTTTTTTTTTAACCAAGTCAGCAACATATTTCTCTTTTACTTAAGTCTTCATCGTTTCTTCCTTTTTAAAAATGATTTCTTTGTCCTCTGATGGTATTGATCAGATAAATGCATTACATTCTTGCTGTATTTTTCTTTTTTTTTTTTTTTTTGGTCATGGGGCTTGAACTCTGAGCGCAGTCCCTGAGCTCTTCAGCTCAAGGCTAGCTCTACTACTTCAGCCACAGCACCACTTCTGGTTTTCTGGTGGTTAATTGGAGATAAGAGTCTCACAGCCTTTCCTGCCTGGGTTGGCTTTGAGCCGTGATCCTCAGATCTCAGCCTCCTGAGTAGCTAGGATTACAGGTGTGAGCCATTGACACCTGGCTTGTATTTTTCTTTAAGCCAGCTGATGATGCACTCACACAAGCCACCAAGAACAAAACCCCATATTTCTTTGATCACTTTACTTTCTGACATGCCTGTGTCTGTTTGAACAGTAGGGGTATTGATGTGTGCCACATCCTAGTTTATGACACATTTGTGATCACATAACTACTAAGATTCGAAGTTTCAGCACAGAGTCATGGTCTCTAGCCATTTAGAAAGAATGTGTCAAACTGGGTGCTGGTGGTTTAGGCCTGTAATCCCAGCAACTCAGGAAACTGAGATCTGAGGATCACAGTTCAAAGCCAGCCTGGGCAGGAAAGTCTGTGACTTATTCCTGTTAACCACCAGAAAACTGGAAGTGGTGCTGTGGCTCAAAGTGGTAGAGCACTAGCCTTGAGCAAAAGAGCTCAGAGACAGTGCCCAGACCCAGAGTTCAAGCCCCACAACTGACTAAAAAAGTGTCCTAATATATAACATATCTGTATTCTCTTTTATTCTCAATGACATAGTCTATCTCAAAAAAATTTTTTCTGTGGCCATCCTAGGGCTTGAACTCAGGACTTGAGTGTTGTCCCATAGCTCCATTTGTGTTATTTATTTATTTTTTTATTTGTGTCTCCAATTAAGGAGATGAAAGTCTCATGGACTTTCCTGCCCGGGCTGGCTTTGAACCTTGATCCTCAGATCTCAGCCTCCTGAGTAACTAGGATTACAGGCATGAGCCACCAGCACCTGGAGGCCTCTAAAACTTTAACCTTCCTAGTCTCCTCTCAAGAGGAAGAGCATCTGGGCCTCACAATTGCTTAACTATATAACGCATATTAAGCTCCCCCTGCAATGTTATCCTTTTCTCTTGAAGCAGAAAGATTCATATGTAAGTTCTTGTTTCAGCGTCACGTCTCAAATGTGATCATAGCTTTCAATGGTATAATCCATCTGAAATACAGTTGTTTTTCCTTTTTTTTATAGGATACTACAGACTATGTTGCCTACGTAGCTAAAGATCCAGTTAATCAAAGAGGTATGGAAACAACTCCTAGATTCTCTTAAAGCTATGAGATACCAACTTTAAATAGTAATAAGCAAGGAAGTGGAGCTGTGGCTCAAGTGGTAGAGCGCTAGCCTTGAGCTGAAGAGCTAAGGGACAGTGCCCAGGCCCAGAGTTCAGGCCCCACGAACGGACCCAAAAAAAAAAGATCTGAGACAGTGCCCAGGCCCTGAGTTCAAGCCCCACGAACGACAAAAAAAACAGGGGGTGGGGAGGATGAAAGGAAAAAGGAAAGAGGTCCTCATAAGGTCACCAATCAATAAATAAATCAATAAATAGATGAATCAATTCTACATCCTGAGCAGAACTTTATAGAAGAATATTACAAGCCACTAAGAAACATTTGGAAAAAAAATTTAGCCTCACTAGCAATGAGAGATGCAGAACGTATCATTAGATACTACATTTCTAACATTGAAAATTGTAAAATGTGGTTTAGATTGGAAGATACTATTGGATACTATTGATAAGTATGTAGATTTAGCCAGGTGCTAGCTACTCAGGAGTATTGCAGTTCATAGCCAGCCTGGGCAGGAAAGTCTGTGAAACTCTTATCTCAGTGAACCAGCAGGAAGCCAGAAATGGAGCTGTGGCTCAAGTGATAGAGCGCTAGCCTTGAGCAAAAAAGCACAGAGTCAGCATCCGGACCCTGAGATCAAGCCCCAGGACTGGAACAATAAATAAATAGAAAATCAAGTGAGCCATAGCATGTTTTTCTATGCAGCAATTTAGACTATTTTAGATTAATAAGTGATGACATGGGGAAAATATAGGATGCAAATGTGTGTAGTATGACTCAAGGTACAAGAGTAGACACCCATAGAATAAATATAGGAGAAATACACAACAAATTGTTTCCAATGGTTGTCCTCAGTAAGATTTTTGTATCATTAAAAAAATCTCTTCCTAGTGTTTTTTTAAATTTAGAATTCCTACAAAGAATATTTCATTTAAGAAAATAAATGAGGCCGGGCGCTGGTGGCTCACGCCTGTAATCCTAGCTACTCAGGAGGCTGAGATCTGAGGATCATGGTTCAAAGCCAGTTGGGGCAGGAAAGTCTGTGAGACTCTTATCTCCAATAAACCACCAGAAAACTGGAAGTGGTATGGTGGCTCAAGTGATAGAGTGCTCACCTTGAGCGGAAGAGCTGAGGGACAGTGCCTACACCAAGTTCAAGCCCCATGACTGACGAAAGAAAGAAAGGAAAGAAAGGAAAGGAAAGGAAAGAAAGAAAGGAGTTTGAAATCATTCAATAAGAATAGAAGAAAAAGGAGAGAATAAAGTTATAAAATTACCACAGGGAATTTAATTCACCCAGGAGAAAGTGGTAGACAAGTTCTTCTAAGAACTAGATCTTGAGGGACTGGACACAGGGAGAAGAAGATGGGCAAGGAAGGGGACAAGTAGAGGGGCAGAGGAGGGGAGAGAGGGAGAGAGAAATCAAGAACCAATATCTCTAGGGGAAAGTTTGGAAATCCACATCTTCTCAGCCCTAAGAATCCAGAGAGAACAGAGCTAAGAGTTTCAGGAGCACAAGTAATCAAAGGAGACGTGGCCCAGCAGTAGAAGGGAGGACACCAGGAGGTCAGAATCACCCAAAAAAGGCGAAGAGCCACTTTCTCCTGGAGATGTCAGAGATGGTCACACACTGAAAAGGACTCGAGGGGAATGAAGAGCAGGAAAATGGGTTCCAGTACAATGATCAGGCCACGGGGTGCTATGGAAGGCACACGTTTTGGTGGGCTAGTAAAGACAGGAGCCAGATGGTTGGGCTGAGGAGGCTGACAGGAAGTGGGGAGCAAGAAGCAGAGAGGACTGGGCTTTTGGTTAGTCTTCTGGAACGTTCCCATGTTTCCCATGTACATTTTGCACGAGTGCATTTACTTTTTGCACGAGTGCGTTTGGATCGAGATGCTTGTCACGTTTGCCTTTCTTGGCAAGAACTCGTCAGTGAATTTTTTTTTTATTTCATAGAAGACCTTTTCTATACAAAAGGCAAGTTCCAATGAGAAGAGTTTGCGTTTACTTGGTGATAAATACGGCCTTCTCCTGTAGTTGCAATAAATGAAGGAACCTATATTCTCTTTACCTCTTACTCCAAATCTATTACAGTCCAGGAAGGTTTTAGGGTTTTCTCTGAAAGAATGTCTAAAGAGGGCCTAGTTTACTTGGACTGCCAGGATATAGGAAAACACCAGAAGGCTAATTTAAACGAACAGACTGATGTATATTTATGTTTATGATTGCGAAGTGTATGCACCATTGTCCCTATGACATTGGTTAATTCAGGCTGACTTTTTTTGGTCCCATAGCACCATCTGGTGGGAAACTTGAGAAATGAAACTTGTGTAAATTTCTAGTTTTCTAGATTTGCCTAGTTCTTAACAAACACAATCCATGAAGAAGGGCCTGCTATCTTCTAAGAGTAGCTCTCATCCTTTCTATGTGATTAGGAAACCTATTGGAAATGAAAAAGATAGAATTCTTTTATATTTTACTACGGTACCTGATACACAGGGGTAGAGCTGTGTGTCCATCTGGCTTCATTCAAGGGAGGAATGAAAAGAATCCAGATCTGCATCTGGTTCCAAACATGGAGAGAAAGGCTTAACCTTCTTGGAAAAAGTTAGAACATCACCAGAAGTTTTTAGCTGGGCACCGGTGGCTCATGCCTTACTACTAGCTTATTCAGGAGCTTGAATTTTAAGGACCAAGTTTTGAAGCTACCTGGGCCCAAAAGTCTGCAGGACTCTCTTTTTCTTCTATTATACAGAAAAAGGCCAGGCTGGAAGTGTGGCTCAAGTGGTAGAGTACCAGCCATGAGCAATAAGTTCAGTGTGAATTCCAGGAAGGCATGGGGCTTTTTTTTTTTTTAAACATATTTGTGTTTTTCTCTTTTCCCGTTGCTGAAAATTGGGCAATTCTTGGCCAGGGTTTTAAGATACTGGGAAGTCACATGTGTGTATATGAGTTCAGGCTGTGACCCACCTAAAAAAAAAAACCAAAGACCATTTCTTGCTTGTATGTGAGAATAGAACTGTTAGAATGGAAACGTTTCCTGACAGTGTAGAGACGTAGCTATACCCAGAAAGGTTGGCCTGTTGTCCAGTATTATTTCTTTCATAGAGAGTTAGGTACCTTTTTCTTTTTTTCTTTGTTTTTATCAATTGTGTGGTTTGAATTTAGGGTCTGAGTGCTCTCTGAGATTTTTCACTCAAAGCTAGTATTCTGCCACTTTGAGTCACAGTGCCATTTCTGGTTTTCTAGTAGTTACTTGGAGATAAGTAACTCACAGACTTTCCTGCCTGGGCTGGCTCTGAACCACGATCCTCAGATCTCTGCCTCCTGTGTAGCTAAGATTACAGGCATGAGCCACCAGTGCCCAGCTTTGAAGAGATCTTATAAACTTGTTTCTTTTTATCCACATGCCAATTCCTGTTCTAGATATATTATTAATTTATATCACCTTTTACTGAAAATGTACTGCAATATTAATTTTTTTGGGGGGGCGGGGTTGGTCATGGGCCTGAACTCTGGGCCTGGGCGCTGTCCCTCAGTTCTTTAGCTCAAGGCTAGCCCTCTACCACTTGAGCCACAGCGCCATTTCCAGCTTTTTTCTGCTTATGTGGTGCTAAGGAATTGAACCCAGGGCCTCATGCATACAAGGCGAGCGCTCTACCACTGAGCCACCTTCCCAGCCCCTACAGTATTAATTTTTATATGTCTCCTTACAGCATGTCACATATTGAAGTGTCGCAGTGGAATGGCGCAAGATGTCATAAGTACTATAGGACAGGCCTTTGAGCTCCGGTTTAAACAGTACTTGAAAAATCCTTCTCTGAATACTTCTTGTGAAAGGTCAGTTGTGAGTTCTATAATTATATGACTTCTCTCTCTCTCTCTCACATCGTGGTGCTTGAACTCTGGGCCTGGGTGCTGTCCCTGAGCTCTTCAGCTCACGGTCAGTGCTCTACCACTTGAGCCACATCGCCACTTCCACGGTGGCTGGTGTGAGCCACTGGCGCCCAGCTTTCTTCTTGTTTTATAACAAAGACTGAAGAAGACACCCAAAGGGAGAAGGCATGGGGCCCATTTCTCTCCTGTTACATACAGCTATAGGCTAAGCAGTTGGAATATGGTAGGCACCAAGACATTTCCCAGCTTTGCTTTTCACCCCAGATCTCTTGCATATTGGTAAAAAGAAAACAAAAGCAAAACTAAGAGCCAGGAGCAAAACAGTAAAAAGCAAATGTGAGCAAATGCCAGTGTGTCTGCTGGTTTCCGGTCCAGCTCCAGATCTTGTGTGGCTACACAAGGAACTCCACGCCCAGGGAGCTGGTTATTCTCTCCAAGACCCGGAAAGTTCACCAGGGAAGCTCAACCCTCTTAGCCCCTCAGACTCCACCCGGTGTAGAGAGCAAGGTTGTCACTGGCTCACACTGTAAATGCTTCTCCTTTTACAAGGAGTGTGTTTTCCCTAAATTTTTGTGTTGATATTTTGTATATCAGCAAACAGTGGGTTTGGAGATCTACTTTTATGAGATGATCTTTGGTAACAAAAAAAAAAGGGAGTTATTAGCTGGGCGCTGGTGGCTCACACCTGTAATCCTAGCTGCTCAGGAGACTGAGATCTGAGGATCCTAGTTGGAGGCCAGCCCAGGTAGGAAAAGTCTACATGAGTCTTATCTCCAACTTACCACCAAAAAGCTGAAAGTAGAGCACCAGCCTTGAGCAAAAAAAAAAAAAAAGCTCCGGGATGGCAGGGTGCCAGTGTCTCACATATCTGTAACCCTAGCTACTCAGGGGGCTGAGATCTGAGGATCACAGTTTGAAGCCAATACAGGCAGGGAAGTCTGTGAGACTCTTACCTCCAATTAATCACATAAAAAGAAGTGACGCTGTGGCTCAAGTGATAGAGGGCTAGCTTTGAGCAAAAGGGAACTAAGGGACAGTGCTCAAGCCCAGAGTTCAAGGCCCAAGTCTGACCAAAAAAAAAAAAAAAGCTAAGGGAAAGTCCCTAAGCCACGAGTTCAAGCCCCAGCCTGGCACAAAACAATAAAATACATATAGACAAATAAATAAAATGACTTGATTATTGCTTTTAGACAAGGCATTTACTAATTCCAATTGGGAAGAAAAGTACTTTTGTTTATTTTTTTTAAATCCTGTTTCATTTAAAAAAAAAAAACAATTGCACGTTTATATAAATCTACCCACTTGACACAGATAGTTCTAATATTTCTTTATGAATCCCATAGATGCCAGATTTGTGCAAGCAGTGTTATCTCCCTCCCTCCGTCCCTCCCTCCCATTTTCCCTCCCTCCCTCCTTCTCTCTCTCTCTCTCTCTCTCCCCCTCTCTCTCTCACATACACACACACACACACACACATTAGTCATTTTAGTCTAGTAACACAGAGGCATATCTACCCTAAGAACAGTATCTAAATTTTCTCATGTTTCCACAGCGGAACAATTGAACCGTGTTGGATATGCAAGAAAGACTTTTGCATTGTTTATGATCCTCAGTCAAAAATGTCTCCCATGTAGAGAGCTCGTTATTTGTTGCTCTTGTTGGTCACTGCAGGAGATACAGACACATCACCCGTCGCTCCTCTTCCATTGTCTGTAGCCATCTGAACAACACAGCCCTGTAGACATTTCCACCCAGATGTTTGGCATCACTCAGGCCCCACGATCAACTTAGAACGGCAGTGCAGAGATTTTTAATGCACCATTTGAATTCCCACCCAACCTTTTGGGATTCTTCCCCCCACCCCCTCCTTCCAGTGAAGAGGCGCATATCGAAGGCCAGGCCGAGGAGAGAGGCGATCACGAATACTACAATGAAATCCCAGGAAAGCTGCCACCTGCTGGTGGCCTCTCAGATGTGAGGATTAAAGTTCAACCTGCGGAACAAATGGCTTACTGCCCCATCCCGTGTGAGAAGTTGTGCTATTTAGTAAGTGATTTTTTTTTAATTGCAACTGGCACCAAAAATGTGATTCTGTCTTTATCACGAGAGCACTTGTAGCTTGAGGGTTTCCAAATGTGGGGCTGCAGAGAAAAGTGCTGTCTTCATCAAATGTACAGCCAGGGAGGAAATGATGGTGGGAGCCTGGATCATTTTCATTCTCAACCTCCTGTCCAGCATCTCAGCAGATGATGATCCCGCCCCTCCTCTGTGTCCCCCTCCCCCTTTATTTTTGTCCATGAATCCAGTCTGCCAACCTCAAAGTTAGCTGGCTACCTGGCCAGCATTCATACAGAGATCCTCAAAATTACTTTCTCACGGAGGCTTGATTGTGTGACCTGGAATATGAATGCTGGAGCAGAGGCAAGCACCCCCAGATACAGGACATTGGGTGTTCTTTTTATCTACCTCTGCAGGACCAAAGGCAAACTAAAAGGGGTGTGGTCTCCCCATCTATAATCTCAGTTTCAGATCTGCTAGAGAATGAAATTGTGTGTTACAATCTTCTGAGAGCGTCATTAGTGGCAGGCACCGGTGGCTCACGCCTGTAAAATCCTAGCCCCTCAGGAGTCTGAGATCTGAGGATCTCAGTCCGGACAGAAAAGTCTGTGAGACTCTTATCTCCAATAAACCACCAGAAAACTGGAAGTGGCGCTGTGGCTCAAGTGGTAGAGCTCTAGCCTTGAGCTCAAGAGCTCAGAGACAGTGCCCAGACCCAGAGTTCAAGCCCCACAACTGACTAAAAAAGTGTCCTAATATATAACATATCTGTATTCTCTTTTATTCTCAATGACATAGTCTATCTCAAAAAAATTTTTTCTGTGGCCATCCTAGGGCTTGAACTCAGGACTTGAGTGTTGTCCCATAGCTCCATTTGTGTTATTTATTTATTTTTTTATTTGTGTCTCCAATTAAGGAGATGAAAGTCTCATGGACTTTCCTGCCCGGGCTGGCTTTGAACCTTGATCCTCAGATCTCAGCCTCCTGAGTAACTAGGATTACAGGCATGAGCCACCAGCACCTGGAGGCCTCTAAAACTTTAACCTTCCTAGTCTCCTCTCAAGAGGAAGAGCATCTGGGCCTCACAATTGCTTAACTATATAACGCATATTAAGCTCCCCCTGCAATGTTATCCTTTTCTCTTGAAGCAGAAAGATTCATATGTAAGTTCTTGTTTCAGCGTCACGTCTCAAATGTGATCATAGCTTTCAATGGTATAATCCATCTGAAATACAGTTGTTTTTCCTTTTTTTTATAGGATACTACAGACTATGTTGCCTACGTAGCTAAAGATCCAGTTAATCAAAGAGGTATGGAAACAACTCCTAGATTCTCTTAAAGCTATGAGATACCAACTTTAAATAGTAATAAGCAAGGAAGTGGAGCTGTGGCTCAAGTGGTAGAGCGCTAGCCTTGAGCTGAAGAGCTAAGGGACAGTGCCCAGGCCCAGAGTTCAGGCCCCACGAACGGACCCAAAAAAAAAAGATCTGAGACAGTGCCCAGGCCCTGAGTTCAAGCCCCACGAACGACAAAAAAAACAGGGGGTGGGGAGGAAGAAAGGAAAAAGGAAAGAGGTCCTCATAAGGTCACCAATCAATAAATAAATCAATAAATAGATGAATCAATTCTACATCCTGAGCAGAACTTTATAGAAGAATATTACAAGCCACTAAGAAACATTTGGAAAAAAAATTTAGCCTCACTAGCAATGAGAGATGCAGAACGTATCATTAGATACTACATTTCTAACATTGAAAATTGTAAAATGTGGTTTAGATTGGAAGATACTATTGGATACTATTGATAAGTATGTAGATTTAGCCAGGTGCTAGCTACTCAGGAGTATTGCAGTTCATAGCCAGCCTGGGCAGGAAAGTCTGTGAAACTCTTATCTCAGTGAACCAGCAGGAAGCCAGAAATGGAGCTGTGGCTCAAGTGATAGAGCGCTAGCCTTGAGCAAAAAAGCACAGAGTCAGCATCCGGACCCTGAGATCAAGCCCCAGGACTGGAACAATAAATAAATAGAAAATCAAGTGAGCCATAGCATGTTTTTCTATGCAGCAATTTAGACTATTTTAGATTAATAAGTGATGACATGGGGAAAATATAGGATGCAAATGTGTGTAGTATGACTCAAGGTACAAGAGTAGACACCCATAGAATAAATATAGGAGAAATACACAACAAATTGTTTCCAATGGTTGTCCTCAGTAAGATTTTTGTATCATTAAAAAAATCTCTTCCTAGTGTTTTTTTAAATTTAGAATTCCTACAAAGAATATTTCATTTAAGAAAATAAATGAGGCCGGGCGCTGGTGGCTCACGCCTGTAATCCTAGCTACTCAGGAGGCTGAGATCTGAGGATCATGGTTCAAAGCCAGTTGGGGCAGGAAAGTCTGTGAGACTCTTATCTCCAATAAACCACCAGAAAACTGGAAGTGGTATGGTGGCTCAAGTGATAGAGTGCTCACCTTGAGCGGAAGAGCTGAGGGACAGTGCCTACACCAAGTTCAAGCCCCATGACTGACGAAAGAAAGAAAGGAAAGAAAGGAAAGGAAAGGAAAGAAAGAAAGGAGTTTGAAATCATTCAATAAGAATAGAAGAAAAAGGAGAGAATAAAGTTATAAAATTACCACAGGGAATTTAATTCACCCAGGAGAAAGTGGTAGACAAGTTCTTCTAAGAACTAGATCTTGAGGGACTGGACACAGGGAGAAGAAGATGGGCAAGGAAGGGGACAAGTAGAGGGGCAGAGGAGGGGAGAGAGGGAGAGAGAAATCAAGAACCAATATCTCTAGGGGAAAGTTTGGAAATCCACATCTTCTCAGCCCTAAGAATCCAGAGAGAACAGAGCTAAGAGTTTCAGGAGCACAAGTAATCAAAGGAGACGTGGCCCAGCAGTAGAAGGGAGGACACCAGGAGGTCAGAATCACCCAAAAAAGGCGAAGAGCCACTTTCTCCTGGAGATGTCAGAGATGGTCACACACTGAAAAGGACTCGAGGGGAATGAAGAGCAGGAAAATGGGTTCCAGTACAATGATCAGGCCACGGGGTGCTATGGAAGGCACACGTTTTGGTGGGCTAGTAAAGACAGGAGCCAGATGGTTGGGCTGAGGAGGCTGACAGGAAGTGGGGAGCAAGAAGCAGAGAGGACTGGGCTTTTGGTTAGTCTTCTGGAACGTTCCCATGTTTCCCATGTACATTTTGCACGAGTGCATTTACTTTTTGCACGAGTGCGTTTGGATCGAGATGCTTGTCACGTTTGCCTTTCTTGGCAAGAACTCGTCAGTGAATTTTTTTTTTATTTCATAGAAGACCTTTTCTATACAAAAGGCAAGTTCCAATGAGAAGAGTTTGCGTTTACTTGGTGATAAATACGGCCTTCTCCTGTAGTTGCAATAAATGAAGGAACCTATATTCTCTTTACCTCTTACTCCAAATCTATTACAGTCCAGGAAGGTTTTAGGGTTTTCTCTGAAAGAATGTCTAAAGAGGGCCTAGTTTACTTGGACTGCCAGGATATAGGAAAACACCAGAAGGCTAATTTAAACGAACAGACTGATGTATATTTATGTTTATGATTGCGAAGTGTATGCACCATTGTCCCTATGACATTGGTTAATTCAGGCTGACTTTTTTTGGTCCCATAGCACCATCTGGTGGGAAACTTGAGAAATGAAACTTGTGTAAATTTCTAGTTTTCTAGATTTGCCTAGTTCTTAACAAACACAATCCATGAAGAAGGGCCTGCTATCTTCTAAGAGTAGCTCTCATCCTTTCTATGTGATTAGGAAACCTATTGGAAATGAAAAAGATAGAATTCTTTTATATTTTACTACGGTACCTGATACACAGGGGTAGAGCTGTGTGTCCATCTGGCTTCATTCAAGGGAGGAATGAAAAGAATCCAGATCTGCATCTGGTTCCAAACATGGAGAGAAAGGCTTAACCTTCTTGGAAAAAGTTAGAACATCACCAGAAGTTTTTAGCTGGGCACCGGTGGCTCATGCCTTACTACTAGCTTATTCAGGAGCTTGAATTTTAAGGACCAAGTTTTGAAGCTACCTGGGCCCAAAAGTCTGCAGGACTCTCTTTTTCTTCTATTATACAGAAAAAGGCCAGGCTGGAAGTGTGGCTCAAGTGGTAGAGTACCAGCCATGAGCAATAAGTTCAGTGTGAATTCCAGGAAGGCATGGGGCTTTTTTTTTTTTTAAACATATTTGTGTTTTTCTCTTTTCCCGTTGCTGAAAATTGGGCAATTCTTGGCCAGGGTTTTAAGATACTGGGAAGTCACATGTGTGTATATGAGTTCAGGCTGTGACCCACCTAAAAAAAAAAACCAAAGACCATTTCTTGCTTGTATGTGAGAATAGAACTGTTAGAATGGAAACGTTTCCTGACAGTGTAGAGACGTAGCTATACCCAGAAAGGTTGGCCTGTTGTCCAGTATTATTTCTTTCATAGAGAGTTAGGTACCTTTTTCTTTTTTTCTTTGTTTTTATCAATTGTGTGGTTTGAATTTAGGGTCTGAGTGCTCTCTGAGATTTTTCACTCAAAGCTAGTATTCTGCCACTTTGAGTCACAGTGCCATTTCTGGTTTTCTAGTAGTTACTTGGAGATAAGTAACTCACAGACTTTCCTGCCTGGGCTGGCTCTGAACCACGATCCTCAGATCTCTGCCTCCTGTGTAGCTAAGATTACAGGCATGAGCCACCAGTGCCCAGCTTTGAAGAGATCTTATAAACTTGTTTCTTTTTATCCACATGCCAATTCCTGTTCTAGATATATTATTAATTTATATCACCTTTTACTGAAAATGTACTGCAATATTAATTTTTTTGGGGGGGCGGGGTTGGTCATGGGCCTGAACTCTGGGCCTGGGCGCTGTCCCTCAGTTCTTTAGCTCAAGGCTAGCCCTCTACCACTTGAGCCACAGCGCCATTTCCAGCTTTTTTCTGCTTATGTGGTGCTAAGGAATTGAACCCAGGGCCTCATGCATACAAGGCGAGCGCTCTACCACTGAGCCACCTTCCCAGCCCCTACAGTATTAATTTTTATATGTCTCCTTACAGCATGTCACATATTGAAGTGTCGCAGTGGAATGGCGCAAGATGTCATAAGTACTATAGGACAGGCCTTTGAGCTCCGGTTTAAACAGTACTTGAAAAATCCTTCTCTGAATACTTCTTGTGAAAGGTCAGTTGTGAGTTCTATAATTATATGACTTCTCTCTCTCTCTCTCACATCGTGGTGCTTGAACTCTGGGCCTGGGTGCTGTCCCTGAGCTCTTCAGCTCACGGTCAGTGCTCTACCACTTGAGCCACATCGCCACTTCCACGGTGGCTGGTGTGAGCCACTGGCGCCCAGCTTTCTTCTTGTTTTATAACAAAGACTGAAGAAGACACCCAAAGGGAGAAGGCATGGGGCCCATTTCTCTCCTGTTACATACAGCTATAGGCTAAGCAGTTGGAATATGGTAGGCACCAAGACATTTCCCAGCTTTGCTTTTCACCCCAGATCTCTTGCATATTGGTAAAAAGAAAACAAAAGCAAAACTAAGAGCCAGGAGCAAAACAGTAAAAAGCAAATGTGAGCAAATGCCAGTGTGTCTGCTGGTTTCCGGTCCAGCTCCAGATCTTGTGTGGCTACACAAGGAACTCCACGCCCAGGGAGCTGGTTATTCTCTCCAAGACCCGGAAAGTTCACCAGGGAAGCTCAACCCTCTTAGCCCCTCAGACTCCACCCGGTGTAGAGAGCAAGGTTGTCACTGGCTCACACTGTAAATGCTTCTCCTTTTACAAGGAGTGTGTTTTCCCTAAATTTTTGTGTTGATATTTTGTATATCAGCAAACAGTGGGTTTGGAGATCTACTTTTATGAGATGATCTTTGGTAACAAAAAAAAAAGGGAGTTATTAGCTGGGCGCTGGTGGCTCACACCTGTAATCCTAGCTGCTCAGGAGACTGAGATCTGAGGATCCTAGTTGGAGGCCAGCCCAGGTAGGAAAAGTCTACATGAGTCTTATCTCCAACTTACCACCAAAAAGCTGAAAGTAGAGCACCAGCCTTGAGCAAAAAAAAAAAAAAAGCTCCGGGATGGCAGGGTGCCAGTGTCTCACATATCTGTAACCCTAGCTACTCAGGGGGCTGAGATCTGAGGATCACAGTTTGAAGCCAATACAGGCAGGGAAGTCTGTGAGACTCTTACCTCCAATTAATCACATAAAAAGAAGTGACGCTGTGGCTCAAGTGATAGAGGGCTAGCTTTGAGCAAAAGGGAACTAAGGGACAGTGCTCAAGCCCAGAGTTCAAGGCCCAAGTCTGACCAAAAAAAAAAAAAAAGCTAAGGGAAAGTCCCTAAGCCACGAGTTCAAGCCCCAGCCTGGCACAAAACAATAAAATACATATAGACAAATAAATAAAATGACTTGATTATTGCTTTTAGACAAGGCATTTACTAATTCCAATTGGGAAGAAAAGTACTTTTGTTTATTTTTTTTAAATCCTGTTTCATTTAAAAAAAAAAAACAATTGCACGTTTATATAAATCTACCCACTTGACACAGATAGTTCTAATATTTCTTTATGAATCCCATAGATGCCAGATTTGTGCAAGCAGTGTTATCTCCCTCCCTCCGTCCCTCCCTCCCATTTTCCCTCCCTCCCTCCTTCTCTCTCTCTCTCTCTCTCTCCCCCTCTCTCTCTCACATACACACACACACACACACACATTAGTCATTTTAGTCTAGTAACACAGAGGCATATCTACCCTAAGAACAGTATCTAAATTTTCTCATGTTTCCACAGCGGAACAATTGAACCGTGTTGGATATGCAAGAAAGACTTTTGCATTGTTTATGATCCTCAGTCAAAAATGTCTCCCATGTAGAGAGCTCGTTATTTGTTGCTCTTGTTGGTCACTGCAGGAGATACAGACACATCACCCGTCGCTCCTCTTCCATTGTCTGTAGCCATCTGAACAACACAGCCCTGTAGACATTTCCACCCAGATGTTTGGCATCACTCAGGCCCCACGATCAACTTAGAACGGCAGTGCAGAGATTTTTAATGCACCATTTGAATTCCCACCCAACCTTTTGGGATTCTTCCCCCCACCCCCTCCTTCCAGTGAAGAGGCGCATATCGAAGGCCAGGCCGAGGAGAGAGGCGATCACGAATACTACAATGAAATCCCAGGAAAGCTGCCACCTGCTGGTGGCCTCTCAGATGTGAGGATTAAAGTTCAACCTGCGGAACAAATGGCTTACTGCCCCATCCCGTGTGAGAAGTTGTGCTATTTAGTAAGTGATTTTTTTTTAATTGCAACTGGCACCAAAAATGTGATTCTGTCTTTATCACGAGAGCACTTGTAGCTTGAGGGTTTCCAAATGTGGGGCTGCAGAGAAAAGTGCTGTCTTCATCAAATGTACAGCCAGGGAGGAAATGATGGTGGGAGCCTGGATCATTTTCATTCTCAACCTCCTGTCCAGCATCTCAGCAGATGATGATCCCGCCCCTCCTCTGTGTCCCCCTCCCCCTTTATTTTTGTCCATGAATCCAGTCTGCCAACCTCAAAGTTAGCTGGCTACCTGGCCAGCATTCATACAGAGATCCTCAAAATTACTTTCTCACGGAGGCTTGATTGTGTGACCTGGAATATGAATGCTGGAGCAGAGGCAAGCACCCCCAGATACAGGACATTGGGTGTTCTTTTTATCTACCTCTGCAGGACCAAAGGCAAACTAAAAGGGGTGTGGTCTCCCCATCTATAATCTCAGTTTCAGATCTGCTAGAGAATGAAATTGTGTGTTACAATCTTCTGAGAGCGTCATTAGTGGCAGGCACCGGTGGCTCACGCCTGTAAAATCCTAGCCCCTCAGGAGTCTGAGATCTGAGGATCTCAGTCCGGACAGAAAAGTCTGTGAGACTCTTATCTCCAATAAACCACCAGAAAACTGGAAGTGGCGCTGTGGCTCAAGTGGTAGAGCTCTAGCCTTGAGCTCAAGAGCTCAGAGACAGTGCCCAGACCCAGAGTTCAAGCCCCACAACTGACTAAAAAAGTGTCCTAATATATAACATATCTGTATTCTCTTTTATTCTCAATGACATAGTCTATCTCAAAAAAATTTTTTCTGTGGCCATCCTAGGGCTTGAACTCAGGACTTGAGT
>NW_012267227.1:12449539-12468018 GCF_000151885.1 Dipodomys ordii
AAAAGTCTGTGAGACTCTTATCTCCAATAAACCACCAGAAAACTGGAAGTGGCGCTGTGGCTCAAGTGGTAGAGCTCTAGCCTTGAGCTCAAGCCCCACCACTGATTAAAAATAAAGAAGAGTTTGAATGTGGATTGTTTGTCAATGTCTTACGCTCTGTTGTTCATACAGCCTGGCAAGTCCAAGTGCCGCAGTGTATATGAGAACTGTCTGGAGCAAGGCAGGGTGACAGGTGGGTAGAGCGTTCCTTTCCATTTGCCATTTCTGTCCCTTCTGCCAACTCTACACCCTTCTTTTGTCCATTATTTGTGTGTGTGTGTGTGTGTGTGTGTGTGTGTGTGTGTGTATGCGCGCGCATCCATGCCAATACTGGGTTTTGAACTTGGGTCTGGATGTTGAGAACCTCCTATGGTGTAAGCACTGTACTGGGTGCTGGAGTTTGGTGCTGGGAAGACACACCTTCCACACATGCCAACAAATGGTCTCCAATGTCCAAGACAGCCTGAAGACAAACAGTATGGAGGGCTGGGAAGGTGGCTCAGTGGTAGAGCGTTTGCCTTCATGCATGAGGCCCTGGGTTCGATTCCTCAGCACCACATAAGCAAAAAGAAAAAAGCCAGAAGTGGCACTGTGGCTCAACTGGTAGAGCGCTAGCCTTCAGCTGAAGAGCTGAGGGAGAGCGCCCAGGCCCAGAGTTCAGGCCCCACGACCGGACCCCCCCAAAAAAAAACAGTATTGAAATCTAACTTAATTTGGGGGTTGGGAGACAGAAAAGGTTTCTTTAATAAAGTGACAACCAACCTAGGTGCTGGCTGGTGGCTTATGTCTGTAATCCTAGCTATTCTGAAGACTAGAATTTGAGGGTCACAGTTCAAAGCCAGCCCAAGCAGGAAAGTCCATGAGTTTCTTACCTCCAATTAACGAGTAAAATAAAGCTCCCAATGGAACTGTGACTCAAGTGGCAGAACACCAACACTTGAGGAAGAAAAGCTAAAGGAGTTCAGACACCCTGAGTTCAAACCCCAGTACTGACTGGTACCCCCCAAAAAACAATTTAAGGAATTTTTGCTGGGCACCAGTGGCTCACGCCTATAATCCTAGTTACTCAGGAGGCTGAGATTTGAGGATCACAGTTCCAAGCCAGCCTGAGCAGGAAACTGTGTGAGACTCTTATCTCCAATAAACCACTAGAAAACCAGAAGTGGCTCTGTGGCTCAAGCGGTAGAGCGCTCGTCTTGAGCTAAAGAGCGCAGGGATAGTGCCCAGGCCCAGAGTTCAAGCCCCACAACTGACAAAAAAAAAAAAAAGGAAAATTTTAAAGAGTTTTGACAATAGTCTTTCAAGTTCAATATCCTATGTATGTGACTCATTCCCGGGTTGCTCTGAGCTGCAGGTCAGTGCTAGAATAAGTGACTCTTTTCCTTGGTCATTCCTATTTTGAGTATTTCTGCTTGTCTCCTGTCTACGTTTGAAGTGATGAGTCAGCAGAGCGATGGGACAAAAAGAGCAGTAGTTTGTTGTTTGTTTTTCCTTGAGGACTGGTGCTTGTCCAACCTAAAAGTCAGTATTTGGTCGTGGTCTAGGGTAGCCTTCCAATATGTTTTACCGTTCACAAAGCCCATGTTAGCCTGCACTGAGCGCTGCTTCTCTGTACAGGTAATGCCCACGAGCAAGGGCCGCAGCCCCAGCCAGATGCCTCCTCCATGAAGCATGCGTGTCGAGTGGATCTCTTTGATGACCCCTGCTACATTAATACACGGACTCTTCCCAGTGCCCTTGGCTCTACTCGAAGCCAAAGCTCATCGCAGCCACTGGGCAGCCCCTGGCACAGGGGACGTGAGTACCTGCTTGCTGTTATCTGGGCTGGTAACCAATGACCAGAGATGGGTGTTAGAAAAACAATAGAAAGCTACTCTCTCCTGGCTGTGGAGGCTAGGAATCCTCCTTCTAGGGGGAGAGCCTGTGTCCCATAGTGCGGTCCTTGTGCCTGGTGGCAGTCTCCTCTCCATGATGTTTCTTGGCTTGACATTGCTTCCCTGGTCTTTTGCATCCATCTTCATACCATTTTCCTTAGGAGATCTGTGTCTCGCAGCTCCTCTTTGTCTTAGAGGAGGTTGGCATGAGATAAGATCATCGCAAGACCCTTAATTTAATTATATGTGTAAAGACCCTGATCACCATGTTAGCTCCCTGTTCATAAATGCCTGCAACTAGAACCTGTGCATATCTTTTGGAGAAAACTCTATTTAGTTCTCATTTCTCATTATTTATTTATTTTTTTGTCGGTCATGGGGATTGAACTCAGGTCTTGGGCACTGTCCCTGAGCTCTTTTTGCTCAAAGCTAGTGCTCTACCACTTAGAGCCACAGCTCTACTTCTGGGTTTTAAGTGGTGAGATAAGAGTCTCATGGGGATTTTTTTCTGTCCAGGCTGGCTTTGAACTGTGATCCTCAGATCTCAGCCTCCTGAGTAGCTAGGATGACAGGCATGAGCTACCAGTGCCCGGCCCTTGGCTTCATTTTTTTTTTAGGGAATTAAAAATATTCTTTTTCTGCATCAATTCTTCAACATAGTTAATAACAGATCAGACTTTGTGGAAATCTTTTTGGGTGTCCAGTTGGTATTGGGGATTAAACTTGGGTTCTCAGGCTTGCTCTAGCACTTGAGCGATTCCCCCAGCCCTTTTTTGTTTATAGTTATTTTTTGTATCGGTCTCCCATTTTCCTGGAGTCAGCCTCAGACAGGGATCCTTTTAAACCTATTACATATCATCTAGGATTATAGATATACTACCACACCCAATTTGTTCATTGAAATGAGGTCTCACTAATTTTTTTTTTTAACCAGGGCTGGCTTCAAACCATGATTCTCCTGATCTCAGTGGGGCTTTGTTTTTTAATAATCCTTTCAGCTGGGTGCTGGTGGCTCACGCCTGTAATCCTAGCTACTCAGGAAGCTGAGATCTGAGGATCGCAGTTCAAAGCCAGCCCGGGCAGGAAAGACCTTGAGACTCCTATCTCCAATAAACCACCAGAAAACCGGAAGTGGCGCTGTAGCTCAAGTGGTAGAGTGCTCTCCTTGAGCTGAAGAGCTGAGGGAGAGTGCCCAGGCCCAGAGTTCAAGCCCCACGACCGACAAAAAAAAAAAAATAATAATCCTTTCAAACACTGAATATATTTTCAGCATTTTGTTTTTCTTTGTATGTTTTTGCTGAAAGAAGACCCCAACTCAGAAGATAGAACAAGGGCTACAGTATCCATTCTGTATAAGGGTGTCCATTTCAAAACCTCTTGTAAATTATTTGCACAGGCAGGGTGCCAGTGGCTCATGCCTGTAATCCTAGCTACTCAAGAGGCTGAGATCTGAGGATCATAGTTTAAAGCCAGCCCGGACAGGAAAGCCCATGAGACTCTTGTCTCCAAATAATCATAGAAAAAGCTAGAAATGGCTCTGTGGCTCAAATGGTAGAATGCCAGCCTTGAGCAAAAAGGAGCTCAGAGACAGCACCCAAGTCCAGAGTTGGAACCCTAGGACTAGCAAAAAAAAAAAAAAAAAGGTATTTACACAGCACTAAAATAAGATAGCTTCCTTCTTCAACCATAAACTGTGAATAAAACACAGTAAGAGAAACCACTGTCCTGTTAAATGGCTTCCTGGGGCAAATACATAAATGAGAACACAAATAAAGCTAAATAAGCCCAAAATCTGCAATCATCTGACACATAAACAAACAAAAAAGCTTTTCAGAAAACTCTTGAAGCTTGCTGGGTTCAGAGATTGGCTTCTTGAGGTCCAGTTTGGTTTGCTTCAAACTTAGGAGAGCCAGTCCCTGAGATCAGCCTTTCCCTGGCTCAGGAAGCCCCCTCTACCTGCCAAAGGCAGCTCTGCAGTCAACATGGCTGCAGCGGTCAGACAGGACTTCAAAGGAGGGTTGTTGTTGTTGTTGTTGTTAGGCCTGGGCTTCAGTGGACGGCCAAAAACTCTCTAGACCAAGGCAAGAGTCCTCACTGCCAACCAGGGAGACAAGGGTCTATCTTCTTTTGCAAACTTTGTAAGATCAGTTTTGGTATCTTTGAAGGATGACACTAAGATGGAAGTAGTGTGGAGAGCCACATCCAGGTAGGGTGTGAAGGGATTGAGATTGGTGAAGAGGAGGGGAATGGACTTCAGTGGAGGTCTGATCGAATCTCGGCCAGTCCCGCAGAGGCCTGTGTGTTTTTCCAGAGTTGTCCTATATTGGGCCTAGATAAATAGACCCTTTCTTTTTCTTTCTTTTTTGGTCGGTCATGGGGCCTGAACTCGGCCTGGGCGCTGTCCCTCAGTTCTTCAGCTCAAGGCTAGCGCTCTACCACTTGAGCCACAGCACCACTTCTGGCCTTTTCTGCTTATGTGGTGCTGAGGAATCAAACCCAGGGCCTCATGCGTGCAAGGCAAGCGCTCTACCACTGAGCCACCTTCCCAGCCCCAAATAGACCTTTCTTAATCCTTTGTGTCTCAGTGGAGCTGGAGGCCCACTCTAGAGAGGACAACCTTTAGATCTCTCAGACTGGATATGCAAATAACAGATGCAGGCTGGTTTATATGCCCAAGATCGTTTCCATTTCAAAAACAACAAGTCTTTGCTGGGCCATGATGGCTCACACCTGATCTGAGGATCTTGGTTCAAAGCTAGGTTGGGCAGGAAAGTCTGTGAAACTCTGACCTCCAATTAACCACGAAAAGCTGGAAGTAGAGCTGTTGCTCAAGAGTGTTAGCACTGAGCAAAAAACGCTCAAGGGAAGCACTCAGGCCCTGAGTTCAAGCCCCAGGACTGGCACCAAATAAATAAACAACCCCAAAGCAAAAACAACAACAAAACCCACCAAGTCTGGTTTCTATGGTTATTTTCCTGGTAAATTTGCTAATAAATATGCAACCTGTGAAGGGAAAAAAAATGTTAAAAAAGGAGAAAAAAAGAGATAAATGTTAAGATGTTGGCAAGCTCTGTTGTTTTAAAATAATCGACGTGAAGACGTTTTCAGCAATCTGGATACAGCAGCCTAATTTTTCTGTTTAGCACGCAGCCCTGGGGACATGAAGGGTTTTGCTCTGGGTTGGTTCTCCTGGGTTGGTTCCATTTCGCATCTGAAAGAAAAAATGTTTGCACCTGAACTAGTACTGCCTGGGTGGAAAGGGACCTGACAGCCTGGTGGGAATTTTGAAAGCAACCGTTTCATTGGTTGCAGATCTAGTGTGGGTCCAGCAGTCCCCAGGCACCCAGGAGGACCTCAAAGTTACATTTGCTGAGGGAATGGAGGGCTGGATGAACGAGGAGGCAACTGGGTGATGTGTGTCTTTGTGTTCTGACTTCAGAGGCGCCAGAAACCGTGCAGCCCGGGGCCTCAGCCCAGCCTTGCAGCTCGCGGCCTCTGCCACACATCGGCCAGCAGCTGTGGAATGAAGAATGCTACCACGGCAAGCTGAGCCGGAAGGCCGCAGAGGGCCTTTTGGTAAAGGATGGGGACTTTTTGGTTCGAGAGAGTGCCACGTCCCCCGGCCAGTATGTACTGAGTGGACTGCAGGGAGGCCAGGCCAAACATCTTCTCCTGGTGGATCCTGAAGGCAAGGTAACCACGCAAGTGCACAGGACACATTTCACAGAATGTCGTTCGCAAAGGAGACTCTCAACAACACTCCCGAACCCCACACCCACTACTGTGCAAGGCTGAGTTATGGATCTTTAACTTAGGGTTAGGGTGTCAGAGTAGGTGACCTGCGATCAAATAGAGGACAACTCCTTCTGCTCTTCTCAGTCCAACTCAATGGATTCAGTGAATGCTTTGCTACCTGCAAGCGCAGGCATTCGCGGTGGAGTCTCGTTCAATATCGTATAAGTAGTTCTTATTCTCACGATGCACATAATTCCATACAACAGGAGGCTGAGATCCAAGGATCATGGTGTGAAGCCAGCCCAGGCAGGAAAGTCTTTGAGACCCTTATCACCAATTCACCACCAAAAAGCCAGAAGTAGAGCTGTGGCTCAAGTGGTAGAGAGCTGGCCTTAAGTGAAAAGGTACACAGGACTTGAGTTTAAATCCCAGTTGAGTGTAAGCCCCAGTACCAGTGTGTATGCACATGCATGTGCACGCACACATGTGCATACACACACACAGAGTAATGAGAGATGAAAAAATTATTTACTAAGCAGTATAGGGAGTGCTGGGATATAGATCAGTGACAGAGCACTTGCTTAGAAAGTGCAACATCCTTGGTTCGATCCCCAGTACCAAAAAAGAAATCACACACACACACACACACACACACACACACACAAATACAGTTATGAAAGAAATATTAGAGGATTGATGGTGTGGATTAGGTGTTAGAGTGCCAGTCAAAGAGTAAAAGCATCAAGTACTAAGTTTGAGTCCTGGTTTCAGACAACAAACAAACAAAAACCTTGGAAAGTAATTTATAATTTCCTTATCCATCCACATATCTACTATGTTAGGGTTATTTTTTTTTCCTACTGATTGTGTATATTTTTTCAGAAGAACTACTGTGATTTAACCTACATATATATATATATATGTACTTCCTTTTCAAGGTGAGGACCAAGGATCATGTCTTCGATAATGTGGGCCACCTCATCAGATACCACATGGATAACAGTTTGCCAATCATCTCTTCTGGAAGTGAAGTAAGCCTTAAGCAACCTGTGAGAAAAGACAATAACCCAGGACTTCTGCCTCCCAAGAAATGACAACACTGAGGTGCCATTGGAGTGATTTTTCCCCCCAAGAAAATTCCATTTCTGAAAGATGACTCTGACTTTGTCTGTAGATAAAACAGAGCACAAACTGTGAAGTTCATCTTCCAGAGACCATCTCGGGCTAGGTCTTTTATAAAAACAAAGAACTAACAAAATACCTTCAGGAAGTGCAAGTCAGAAAGGAGGAAGAAGATAGGTTTATTTGAAAAGAAATTATACCTAGATGCACGGACGTCACTTTTTAAGGTCATACTGCATTGATAGCAAGCTAAAAGCACAAAAGAGACAACTCGAACTGCTCAGGCAGTGGTATGTGCCTTTCAACTTGATAATCTGGGGACATTTTCATACGGGGGAGATGAGTTTAAAGTGTCTTCATGTTCTATAACTTAAGAACCATTTGCCAAAAATAAGGTGTTTTTTTTTCTTGTGAAAACTATAACATGCAATTTAACAGATAGTTACTGACTTTATTTCATGTTTATCAGCTTTTTTTTCCCCACTGCAGTGTTGAAATAAATACAACCTTGAATTCAGACCTTGTCTATGCCCAGTGGGGTCAATTTCAAAAGCCACTGAAAAGTGTTGGTCTGTTTTCTTGGTCTGTCTCATTTGCTGGTTATAGGTTTGGGGCCCAAATTCTTTGGCCTGTTATTGCTCAGCCTTGCTATTTAGACTGTATGTTTACAGCACACGAGAAGCTGAACAGTCATTTCTGATCTTAGGACATTCTTTTCCCTTCATGGAAAAAAAAAAGATGTCATGATGCATGGATGTAAAAGATGACAAACAAAAAAATCAGTGTTTTTCTTATTCAGTATCCAAATTGGTTCTCTTCATATCAAAATGTATTCCTACAGATTGTATTTGAAAGTACAGGATTCTTTTTTCATTGAATGCCATTAATTCATGGTCTTACACCTACGTGTGTCCTTGTACCTTGTTTACATATGATCAGACAAATTGCAGAAGTGAGAAAACACATTGAATGAAATAATTGCAAGCAAGTGGCTGTTGGTGGCTCATGCCTATAATGTAGTTACTCAGGAGACTGAGATCTGAGGATCTTAGTTTCAAAGCCAGCCCGGGAAGGAAAGTCAGTGAGACTTTTTTTTTTTTTGCTGGTCCTAGGGCTAGTGTTCTACCACTTGAGCCACGGTGCCTCTCCCGACTTTTTCTCAGTAGTTTAATTATTAGAGGTAAAGAATGTTGCAGACTTTTTCTGCCCAGGCTGGCTTTGAACTGCAATCCTTAGATGCCAACCTCCTAAGTAGCTAAGATTATAGGTGTGAGCCACTGGTGCCTGGCTCCTGAGACTCTCATCTCCAATAAACTACTCAGAAAAAGCCTGAAGTAGTGCTGTGGCTCAAGAGGATAGAGCACTAGCCTTGAGCAAAAGAAGCTTGGGGGCAGTGCTTAGGCCCTGAGTTCAGGCCTCATAAGGATCAACATCAACAAAACAACGAAGAAATAATTGCTACATGTAGGCCAACTAGTAAACTGTAACTCAGCACTGTGTAAGGAAAAGCACTACTAGAGCTAGACATCTCTGTGACTTTGAGCAACTTGCTAAATCTGTACAGGTTTCTGTTTTCTTGCCTATGAAATGAGGGAGTTGGGCTAGGTGAGTTCAGAAATGGACTTCACTTCTGACATAGTATGAGTTTCCAAAGAACAGTTTTATTTCTTTTGTTAGAGATCCATGTTGATAAGCAGTCCGTATAGTTAAAGATTGGATGTTTTTTGTCTTTGTGTCTATATTTTTAGGACAGTGATATAATAGAGATCAACACTCACACAATTTAGATCCTCAAGCCTTTTAGTAAAGCATAGGATATTCTAGAGAAATACAGGAAATGGTGGTACAAATGGAAGCAGAGAAGTACTTCCCTCCCTTATTTGCCTTTATACTTGTGTATAAAGATAAGGTTTTACTATTGAGTGTTGTTGTTGTTTAAATCCTGAGATATACAGTTTCCCTAATTCCCTTGTCACTTTGGTGAAGTAGATACAACTTCCTCTTTGCACTTATGAGACAGTTGAGAAATTTTCAGTGAAACATGGAACCTTCTTTTGAATAGAAATCAGAAACTAAGCACACTGAACTCGAATACTTTATAAAGGCTTCTGATTTTATGGCTGGCTGCCATTGACTTCTTAGGTTTCCTTGTATATGATTGGGAAGTCATGGAAAGTGCAGTGTACAGTTTCCCTGTACACCTCTAAATGAAATCAGCATGGCTCTAGATAATAGAAACATGTGGGTGGATTTAACGTACCAGTGTTCTGACAGACAGTGGAGGGCTATGTCTAGTTTGGCTGAGCAGAGCATTTCTGGTAGTAAGAAATAGCTCCAAATACAAATTGCTGCATTAATGGCGTGAGCAGCACACACTGTAACTGGTACTTGATTGTAATGGTACGGTAATAACATAAGCAAATCCTGTGCTGAGAAACACCACAGGCATAGTTCAGACAAAACAAAATCCAAAATGTCTGTGTGTTGTTCTAATATTAACAAAGTAGAAACCATTTGCCTATAAATACCTGTAAATGACTTTTCTTTCTTCATTGCTTTTTTTAAAAAAAAATTTTTTTTAAAAAATAAATGATTATTGCTTTGTGACAATTGAGAACTCATGTCTGATTTGGGAGATTTGGACATTTTACCATTTGTCTCAGGATCCTGGCAGGAAACAGATGGCTCATTCCAATTAGAAATGTGAGGAGTTTAATCAAGGGGAAAATTTAAGGTATAGGGAAACCACAAGGGAAAATGCAATGCTTTGGGGCCCAGTGAGAGGAAAAGGGGAGGGAGTGGTGATAGAATCCAGAGAGCTTTGTAGAAGGGGACCATAACCTCTTTCTTTTGTCGGTCAGGGGGCCTGAACTCTGGGCCTGGGCAGTGTCCCTCAGCTCTTCAGCTCAGGGTTAGCACTCTACCACTTGAGCCACAGCATCACTTCTGATTATGTGATGCTGAGGAATCGAACCTAGGGCCTCATGCATGCAAGGCAAGCACTCTACCACTGAGCCACCTTCCCAGCCCATGCTAGTGGCATTTTTAACCTGACTCTGCCCTGCCCCATCTCTCATCTTCTTCCGGCATCCTCTGATGGCTTAAGAAATTTGACACAGAGTAAGGGAGTTCCTTGATGTAGTCCTGAAGTCAGCCGCCTGGGGCTCAAAGGAGGATGGAAAAGCCCATAGAAAATCTGTCAGGGTGGACATTGACATTGAGGACATTGAAGATAGTCAACCTTCAAAAAGTATCAGAGAGTATGGTCAGTAAGGTGGCCTCAGCCTTTGACCCTAGTCTTCTTTGGCTTGGGGAAGAATACCTCCAGCCACGGCCTCCAACTTCACATGATTTTATTCTTCGTGTCTACGTCTTTATCATCACCACCATTATTATTTTAATGCGGGTACTAGGGCCTGAACTCAGGGCCTTGTACTCTTGCTTGGGTTTTTTGCTCAAGACTGGCACTTGAACCACATCTCTACTTCTGGCTTATTGCTGGTTCTGGGAGATAAAAAGTCTCAGGGATTTTTCTGTCTGGGTTGGGCTTCAAATCTGGACTCAAGTCTCAGCCTCCTGAGTAGGATTACTGATGTGAGCCATTAGTACCCAGCTCTAAATCCTCTTAATACCGAAGGGCACTACTCATCAGACTTAGGGCCTAATTTTTTATGCAAATACCCTATTTCTAAATGAAGTTACATCCTTAAGTTCCAAGTAGACACACATTTTGAGGCAACAGTATTCAACTACGCTATCACCAAAGCCAGCTCAATTCAAGAGGAATTTGAAGATTCAGGCATCCTTGAATTCAAGAAAAGCTGAACTACTAATACAGGAACCAGCCAATGACTGTCAGTGGCAGAAATTCATGGTCTTTAGTCAAAGCTCTGCCCTATAGACATGGACATGGGCATAGCCTCTTTCCTGCAAAACAGACAAATGAGGCTGCTTCTCTTTGGTTTGGCCACCATGATACTCAGCTTCAGAGTACTCCCAAGTAGCAATTTCAGATATCTGAATCTGTTATCAGAAGGGATAGTACTGGAGTTCTTGAGGTAGCAATGGTGGTGAGGTCACTGTGGTTGTTAGCAGGACCAGGTTCTGTGAGAAGGGATGTGAACAAGCCAGGCATTTGGAACCATCAGACATGATTAAATAAGCCTTTGGAACAGTGCTTGGCACAGAGTATATGCTCAAAAAAGATTGTTGAATGAGTGAATGATAAGAAAGTAGAGTACAATATAAAAAAACAAGATTTAGGTTGGGGCAGTGCTATTTTCCTTTCTCAGTCCCTCAGAGCCTAATAAGCTTTATATAAACAATAGAAAAAAAAACCTTCAGTGTTTCTGCTTTTTTCCCCCAGGTTGTGGGGCTTGAACTCAGGGTCTAGGTGCTTTCCCTGAGTGATTTTTCTCAAGTCTAGTTAGTGCTCTACCACGTTGAGCCACAGCACCACTTCCAAGTTTCTTTGGAGAGAAGAGTCTCACAGACTTTCTTGCATGGGCTAGCTCTGAACTGTAATCTTCAAACCTCAGCCTCTTGAGTTGCTAGGATTACAGGTATGAGCCACCAGCACTGGGCTGTTTCTGCATTGTAAAAACTCTTTCACACAATTCCCCCTCATTTCATTTTCCCCATAATTCTGAGAAGTAGGTATTATTATCATTCCTATTGCTAGATAGGGACTTGGAGGCTTTTGAGGGTTAAATAAATTGGTGTGGACCAAAGCTAGTAGAAAAGAGATGACCATTAAACTTGATTTGTATTACTCTAAATTCAGTGCTCTTTAAAGGATAGCACTTTGAGGATGGCATTATAGATCACAATTTAGTGAGGAAATTGCTTTGTTCCGATACCACTGATAACAAAGAGAATCTAGAGAAAAGGAAGGATGGTTTAACTCTGCTTTTATACAAATACTTGTTAGTAGAAGAGATGTCAGCTCATCAAAAATATGACATTTCCCCCTTCAAATGTAAACACATCTGGCAGAAGTGAGTGGGGGCACCAAGTTCACAGGTGTGTCTGCTTAGAAAAAAAAAGCAAGGCAAATAAATATTGACCCAGCATCCCACAAATAACCTCTTCCCAGCATTTAAGATGTTTGGTCATTTTTCACACTTGTCTTCACCACCTTGAAATGCCTCTGCCCAAGAGTATTTTCTGGACATGTCAAGTGCATTCTTTGTGTGTACCAGGATACCTAACCTCTCTAGAATGCATTTCCTACTCCTTCCTTCAAGCTCTTCTACAGGCTCCTCCTTCCTGTCTGCCCCTACATACCTATCTCTAGCTCCAGGTGTCCTTCACTTTCTGTGGACTTAGCTTCATGCGAATTGTCATACCAGTTAAGGTTAGTCTCTCTTCTCTCTTGGGCCTTCTTTCTTTTTGACGTGTGTGTGTGTGTGTTTGTGTGTGTGTGTGTGTGTGTGTCTGTCGCACATCATTACCTGAGCTTGAACTCAGGGCCTGGGTGCTGTCCCTTAGGATTTTGTGCTCAAGGCTGGCCCTCTACCACTTGAGCCACAGCTTTGTTGGCTGAAGTAGTCACATTTTGCCATAGTATTCCAATATAAGTCTCAGTACTGAACACCAGACTCAGTGTGATAACTGAACTTCAGTGGGATCTCAAAAGTAGCTGTTGCCAGGTGCTGGTGGCTCATGCCTATAATCCCAGCTATTCATGAAGCTGAGATTTCAGGATCACAGTTTAAAGCCAGTCTTGGGAAAGAAAGCCCATGAGACTCTACTTCTTTTGTTATTGTTGTTGGTTGTTGGGCTTGAACTCTGAGCCTGGGTGCTGTACCTCAGCTCTTCAGCTCAAGGCAAGTGATCTACCACTTTTGCCACAGCATCACTTCCTGTTTTTTGGTAGTTAATTGGAGATAAAGTCTCAGGGACTTTCCTGCCCAGGCTGGCTTTGAACCATGACCCTCAGATCACAGCTAGGGTTACAGGTGTGAGCCACCAGTGCCCGTCTCATTTACCTTTTTATTTATTCACTCACCTAACACAGTTTAATACCAATGTCTTAAGTGCCTACCAAGGACCATGAAGCAAGCTGGCAGAATTCCCAGGAAGCAAAGTAGATATGTCAAGATATTCACATTGTTGAGCTGAGTGAAACAGACATACAACCACTAATTCTAACAGACATGAGAAACATCCCACCTCAGAATGGGCAATGCACACTGTGTATTTAAGTTAGAAGGTCTCGGAAGGTGGCTTAGTGGTAGAGTGCTTGCGTAACCTGCATGAAGCCCTGATTTTAATTCCTCAGTACTACATGAACAGAAAAAGCCAGAAGTGACGCTGTGGCTCAGGTGGTAGAGTGCTCGCCTTGAGCAAAAGAAACTCAGGGACAGTGCCCAGGCCCTGAGTTCAAGCCCCAGGACTGGCCAAAGGAGGATCCATTCTGCTAAGTGTGCCATGAAAGAGGAGGTGTTGAAGAAGACTGATCAAGACTAAGGTAGGGTAATACAGAGAAAGAAACGGAGGGAGAAAAACAAAGCACCCTGGGGACATTGGGTAACTCAGCCTGTTATTCTCTTTTCCTAGATCAAGCTCTTACGTGTCAGTCTCTATGCGAGTTGCTGGGGACATTAGAGAACTAGACCAGAACGTGAAGAACTCTGGACAACCATTTGACCTCACGGGGATGGGGTTTAAAGGATTTTAACCCATTTCTTGGAAGATAGACACAGTGACAGGCCCTACATTCACATTATCCAGGCAAATCCAGGTTTATGTAGTGAAGAGACACGCGGGAGAATGTAGCATCTGAATAGGAATTAATGGAATATTGATTCTAAACAAAACAGATCCAGTTAAATCTGAAGCTGGAGCAAAGTTCTTACAAGGCCAGTCCACAGCCTAACTCCAGGAAAGCAGGCCAGGTGCTCCCGGCGTCTCTAGGTAACCGATAAGCCCACCCACTCCCGGAGTCAACCCTCTCGTCATTGGCTTACAAATTCACCAATGGGAGCCCAGGACAAGCTTCCCGCCACCTTTGGCGCCCGCTTCAAACAGCCGTCCTAGTTCACAACTGCGGGAGGACTTCTCAACCAAGCTTGAGGAAGGCGGAGACTTCCGCTTTCTCCGCCACCGGAGCACGCAAGGCTCCCGCCCACCAGGCGAGGTTCTCGCAGGTGATTGGACGAAGCGGCTGCCCTTCTAGGGTTCCGTGTTTGGTTGTGACTAGGAAGACAGCTGGCGGATTAAAGTCAGAGTACCTGGTGTGTGTGTTGGGGGGTGGGTGTTGCTCCAAGTTGGTCTTCAGGTGGACAGACAGTGACCTCCGGTGAGTTCCCTTCCGTGACTGGGCTTGGGGCCGGGGTGGAGGGCGTGATGGAGTCTTCGGCATCTTAGACCGACTTGCTCCCCGCTTTCCCCCAATGGTAATGGTGGGCCGGGCCGCGGCCGGCGGCGGTCAGCTTTGTGTGTGTGTGTGTGTGAGTGTGTGACATCTTCGAAATCTCTTCCTGTTCCCCTCGCCCCCTCCCAGACCCCGTCCCGGCGAGTGACGTCCGCGGAGCTTTTTTTCTCCCGGCGTTCGGAGCTGAGGGACGGGCCGAAGTTCTACGCCGGGGGATCCCCGCGGCCGTCTCCCTGGCGCCATGCCTGGCTCACAGTGGGCGCTCTGCGCACGCGTGCTGACCCGGGCCAGCTGACGCCTCCGCCTCCCACAGCCTGCAGTTCCAGGGGCTCTGGGACCCCCCTCCTCCTCCTCCTCCTCCCTGCAGCTTTGCACTCGCGGTGCCTGATCCAGGCTGAGAGTTGAGCTTCGGTAAGGTCCTGCGGGGGTGCAGTACTATGCATTTAAAAAATATATCTATTTATTTCCTTTACTGTATGTAGTTCAGTCCATGGGCACCTGCCTCAATCGGGGGGGTGGGGCGGGGGCATGCTATATACTTGCTCCTTTTTCACTTCACAGTCTCTTGCCTTGGATCCTCCTGGATCTGTTTGTCCCACCAGCTGTCCCGAGTCCTAAACTCAAGGTGTTGACACCCATTGTTGTAAGACGTCTTGTGTGGTGTTTCCCTCCACCGTGGTCCTTGGTAATCTTGGAAACCAGTGCCTGATGAAGGCTTGAGGTGGGGCGTCTCCCGCCAGGTGTGGTAGATTCGGAAAGAAGTTTAACCTGTTCGCGGAATGAAGTGGAATTTCCTGACTTCCAGAAGCGATTCTGATACCCCCTCTACAGCCATTTAGCTATTACATCTGTTTTTTTTTTTTTTTTTTTTCCGGTCATGGGACCTGAACTCTGGGCCTGGGCGCTGTCCCTCAGCTCTTCAGCTCAAGGCTAGCGCTCTACCACTTGAGCCACAGTGTCACTTCCGGCTTTTTTCTTTTTGCTTATGTGGTGCTGAGGAATCGAACCCAGGACCTTGAGCATGCAAGGCAAGCGCTCCACCTTCCCAGCCCCTAGCTATTACATCTGGAGGTCATGAAAATGAGTCTTGATTTAGGTTGAATTTTACTAGATAACCTTCATAATGCCTGCCAGTTCACATGCAGTCCCTAGATGGGTAGTTGCATTCAGCTAAGGTAAGACGGTTTGATATTGAAGCCCATGAGCTTGTGAATACAGTCTGAAAGTGACTTATTTTGTGGGGGACAGTATCAGGAAGATGAATTTGTATTAATTGAAGGTTTCCCACTGGTTGTCCCATTTGTCTTTGCTCAGATATAGGTGGAGGCCGGTTTTTGTTTGTTTACATCCAATTCATTAATGCAGAAGTGAAAGCAGTTTAAGATTGCACAGGTGATAAGTAGAAGAGCCAAAATCGAGCCCAGGTTGTCTGAATAAAGGTCTTTATTCCTTAACCACGTAACCTTATTGTGTCCTTCAAGGTCTATTTCTAATGTAAAGGCTCTTTTTTTCCCCCTATTTCTGTAAAGTTTCTGTTCTCCTTTTCAGTCTGGTGCCCAAATTAATTTGTGCCATGTATTTCCTTCTGCAGAATTTATTACAGTGCACCATTGCAACTATTTCTTTATATCACTGAGCTGGTACCATGTCTTTCTTGCCTGCATGTGGGATATACTGTGGATTCATTCTTCATGATATTCAATAAAATTTTATTGAAATAATGAATTCCTACTGGGTAACATTAACTCAGCAACTAGGAGCAGATACATTTTAATTCTGCCTACAGGGTGCTTATAATTTATTAAAGGAGTCCAAAACAGTACTACTTAAAAAGCAAAACAAAACTGGGATATTTTGTCCTACCAAACACATCTATAGTTTCTTTGCAAGGAGGGCAAAGAAAATAGGGACAACACAGTCAGTGTTAAGTAAGTAGACTGATCAAAGTAGAACTAAAGGATAGATACACTTTTTAATATTCTTTTTTTTTGTTTTTTGGGCCGGGTTGTGGGGCCTGAACTCTGGGCCTTAGTGCTGTCCCTCAGCTCTTCAGCTCAAGGCTAGCGCTCTACCACTTGAGCCACAGCGCCACTTCTGGCTTTTTTCTTTTTGCTTATGTGCTGAGGAATCGAACCCAGGGCCTCAGGCATGCAAGGCAAGCGCTCTACCACTGAGCCAACTTCCCAGCCCCTTAATATTCTTTTTTTTTTTTGGGTCCCGTCATGGCCTGAACTCTGGGCCTTAGTGCTGTCCCTCAGCTCTTCAGCTCAAGGCTAGCGCTCTACCACTTGAGCCACAGCACCACTTCCGGCTTTTTTTCTTTTTGCTTATGTGGTGCTGGGAAATAGAACTCAGGGCCTCATGCATGCAAGGCAAGCGCTCTACCACTGAGCCACCTTCCCAGCCCCCCCTTAATATTCTTATTAATGGCTTTGGAACAAAAATCCTTTCTAGACTGAAGATCTTAGTCAGCAATGTTTTCAAAAGAATACAGCATACTCAGTTTGCATTTTGATTTCTTTAAACAGTAAATCTTCTGAGTCAAGATACATGGAAATATTTACTAGTTTTACTAGTGTGGAATAGTATTTCCGAATTCAGAACTAGTTTGACTCAGGCAAATGTTTGTTTTTCCATATGTTAATATCAATGGTTTTCAAGCTGGTTTTAGCAGTTCGTATTTTCACCAGCAGTTTATAAACCACACAAAATAGCCAACAATGGGTTTTACTGTTTTGTGTTTTTTTTTCCTTCATGTAAGTGGTTAAAAGTATCATCTTATTCCTTGAATTCTCCATAAGCTCAGCTTTTTCAAATTAATTGAACATTTTTATTTCTTATTTTTAATAAATTATTTGTCCATTTTGAACTGTGTTTCCTTTTCCTTGCAAAATGTATCTGGTGAGACTGTTTTGCAAATACTTTTCTAGTTGCTAGAGTTTTATCTTTTGGAGGCTGGGAATGTGGCTCAGTGGTAGAGTGCTTGCCTCGCACGTCTAAGGTCCTGGGTTTGGTTCCTCAGCACCACATAAACAGAAAATGCTGGAAGTGGTGCTGTGACTCAAGTAGTAGAGCGCTTGCCTTGCATGCATGAAGCCCTGGGTTTCATTCCTCAGCACCACATAAGCAAAAAGAAAAAAAAAAGCCGGAAGTGGCGCTGTGGCTCAAGTGGTAGAGCGCTAGCCTTGACCTGAAGAGTTGAGGGACAGCGCCCAGGCCCAGAGTTCAAGACCACGGCCACCAACAACAAAAAAGAATTTTATCTTTTGACTTTGTTAGTGTTGTATTTTTGATACGTAGTATTTGATTTATTAATGATATCTTTTGCCTTATACAAATCTTTTTGTGGTTATGTTTGTCAAGTGTTTCCTTTATGAATGAGCAGAGAACGGTATTAGACCAGATAATCAATGATACTTGGTCAGAATTGTTCAGTGTTTTGAAATTGTGGGGATTTTAGGTGCAGCATCAGGATCCTTGAGTGAAATTTAAGTAATTAGCCTATCTTGGGTTTAAAATTCATCTCTTCCTCTTCCCTGTGGAACTGGAACCTCATAATGATATAGCTTCATATCCTTCACTACTTAAGAGTTTTGCCAGAATCTGATTTTACATGCTTAAGAGCAGGACATCTAAGTCCGTTTTTGTTGTGCACTCTATGGTTTTTAACAGATTGTAAATGATTTCTCGGGGAATAGTCATTATGCTCAGGATTTAGAGACTTTCTCTTTGTAAAGCATGAAATTTGGGTTTGGGTTCAAACAATGGAGTAAACTACAGGGGATCCTGCCTGTGTCATGTATAATACATCAACTTTGAAATTTCCTTTGAGCTTATTCTCAAGATTTTTCTCTTTGGTATTCTAGTTTATTATTATCTTAGTTTTTGTATATATAGTATTAATATCTTATTTTTTGTGTATATACTGTTTTTCATATGTGTCATGTGTATTTTCTTCCAAGGCTATTGTCTTTGGCATTGTATACGTAGTTCTGGATAGATGGGCATTTTTGAACTCAAACATCTTCCCTTTCCCATAGGAGGACCATGTCATTAGACTTCGGCAGTGTGGCACTGCAGACACAAAATGAAGATGAAGAATATGACAAAGAAGACTATGAGAGAGAGAAGGAGGTGAGTTACTAAGAAAAACAAAAAGAGGGGGCTGGGAAGGTGGCTCAGCGGTAGAGCGCTTGCCTTGCATGCCTGAGGCCCTGGGTTTGATTCCTCATCATCACTTAAGCAAAAAGAAAAAAGCCAGAAGTGGCGCTGTGGCTCAAGTGGTAGAGCGCTAGCCTTGAGCTGAAGAGCTGAGGGACAGCGCCCAGGCC
>NW_012267227.1:12468068-12512541 GCF_000151885.1 Dipodomys ordii
GCTAGCCTTGAGCTGAAGAGCTGAGGGACAGCGCCCAGGCCCAGAGTTCAGGCCCCACGACCAGACCCCAAAAAAAAGAAAAACAAAAAGACTCTAAACCCAGTCCTTCCCAGCTTTTCTTTGTGCTCATCTAGTATAATTTTGAGGGTATTTATTTTCCTTTAAAACCAAACAAGGCAAAATGCTGTAAGCTGATGGGTATTTGGACCCTTCAAAGGTGGATGAGTGCCTGTTACTCCATGAGTTACTTACTGTTGTGAATAGGAATGGTTGTTATAAGCTGCTCAGTCATTGGTAAAACCGTGGCTAAAGGCAGATGTCACTTGGGCATGCCAGAGTATCCATGTGCTCTTCTGCGTTTCCAAGAAATAGCTTGGTTATTGTTCATCTAGAGAGGAAGCTTAACTTACATATGGAGAAATTTTGGAGCTGGTGGTTAAGGTAGTACTTGCTGTTAATGGTTCATTTGGTGGTGATATACTTGAAAACGATCTTGAGCAGAAAGGTAGGATGGTTTAAGGAGCAGATGGTGGAGAGAAATTCATACCTGGCAGTGGTCCCTCTTGGATTTTATGTTAGTAGTTCAGTAATAGAATACTACAGCTCCAGGGCTGGAAAGTTGGCTCAATGGTAGAGCACTTGCCTTGAATGCCTGAGGCCCTGGGTTCGATTCCTCAGCACCACATAAGAAAAAAGAAAAAAGCCGGAAATGGCACTGTGGCTCAAGTGGTAGAGTGCTAGCCTTGAGCTGAAGAGCTGAGGGACAGCGCCCAAGCCCAGAGTTCAGTCCCCACGACCGGACCCAAAAAACAAACAGAATACTACAGCTCCCAGGAGCTTGGAATGGTGCATTGGAGGGGCAGGATTCCATTGTACAGCTTTCTTCTATTTATTGACTGCCTTACTGATGTAATTATGGGAACATGTTGTTGTTTTGTTCTCATACCGGAAAGAGTTCTCACACTGACTGACAGTGAATTTTCTTGTCATTACCCAAGAAAATTCAAGAAATGATGTGTCTTAAAAGTTTTCATATTTTTGATCATATTTTGCATATAATTTCCTTTAGCTTTCTAAAAATAGTAATGTGGTTTAAATTCAAGGCCTTGAGCTTTTTCAGAAGTACTTCAGTACATTCTAGCCTTTTTTTTTTGGATCGGTCCTGGGGCTTGAACTTTGGGCCTGGGCGCTGTCCTCCGGTCTTCAGTTCAAGGCTAGCGCTCTACCATATGAGCCACAGCACCACTTCCAGTTTTGTGAGTGGTTTATTGGAGATAAGAGTCTCACAGACGTTCCTGCCTGGGCCAGCTTTGAACCACGATCCTAAGATCTCAGTCTCCTGAGTAGCTAGGATTACCGGCATGAGCCACCAGTGCCCAGCTTCCCTTTTTGTTTTAATTTTTCAGATAGGGTCTCAAAGGTTAGCCTTGAACTACGATCTTTCTTCCTCTGAACCTCTTGAGTAGCTGGGATTGCAGGCTTTTGCTTCTATCCCAAATTTGTCTTTTGAGATAGATCTTGTTACCTCTCTCTCTTACCCCTGGCCAGCCTCAAACTGTGATCTTCCTGTCTTCATCTTCTACATGGGATTTATAGGTGTTTACTGCTGTGCCTGGCTCCTTTACCTATTTTCATACTTTCTCTTGATTGCTCTCTGTGAGTTTCCCCCGTTACATACAAGTGTTTTTCCAAGGAACAAAAACACCAGCTTCTTATTGGCAGGATGAAGGTGTAGAAATAAATGAAATGTCACATAGATGGAGAGAGGAAAAGTGAAAATGGAGAGATTCAGGCTGATTCTGGCTTTGAAACTTACTTATTTGAAACTTTCACTCTTCTTGGCTTGTCCCTGTGTTCTTTGGCCTTTGCTTTGCTCACCTGTAAAAGGGATGGCTTGGCTTGGAGGAGTGCCTGTGTCCTTTTTTTTTTGGCCAGTCCTGAGGCTTGAACTCTGGTCCTGGGCACTGCCCCTGAGCTTCTTTTGCTCAAGGCTTGCACTCTACCACCTGAGCCACAGCACCACTTCTGGCTTTTTCTGTGTACGTGGTGCTGAGGAATGGAATCCAGGCCTCATGCATGCTAGGCAAGCACTCTACCACTGAGCCACCTTCCCAGCCTGTGTCTGTGTATTTGTAGCCCTAAACCCTATGAGACATTATCCAAGTGCAACTCTTACCAGTCTTGATAAGTGTTGCTATATTTCTCTTTCAGATATGCAGCAACCTAGATAAGTTTTCCCTGCCAATGCCAGAGAATTTAATGACTGAGATGGTCTTTTTTTTGTTTTTTCATTCTGAATATTTATTTGTTGTTGATTATGGGGCCTGAACTCTGGGCCTGGGCGCTGTCCCTCCTTCAGCTCAAGGCTAGTGCTCTATCACTTGAGCCACAGCACCACTTCCAGTTTTCTGAGTGGTTTATTGGAGATAAGAGTCTCACAGCCTTTCCTGCCCAGGCTGGTTTTGAACCCCTATCCTCAGATTTCAGCCTCCTGAGTAGCTAGGATTACAAGCATGAGCTAAACAATAAAATTTATAAACTAAAGCTGTAGTCCCTAGATTATTCTGGCTTTTGAAAAAAATCAATTCCATACTGAGCCTTTTTAGATATATTTTAAAGTTGGTGCTTTGATTAAAATAAACATTCTACTTAATTTACGTCTATGAAAGCATTATTATTAATACTGGGATCATTTTTAGAAATGGATGTATTAGGATGTATTAGACTGCTTGAAAGACATGTGACTGTTGGCTACTCAGTTTTCTGCTTTTCCCTTGGGAGGAGTTGTGTGGTTTGTAATCTGAGAATGCTTGCCTTCCTGTGTGTCAGGGATTAGAGGCTGTGAAGATAAGTCCGTTTAGTTAATTTAAATTGACAGTTCTAATAAAGCTTCACTTTGTTATCCGTCGTACATTCTCACAGGGTTATTACATAGTGTTTGGTTGATGAAGTTCTTTGAGTTAATAAATCATGTCTCCCCCACCTCTCCATCCCATATACACCTTTTCTCTTTCTAGGAAATAACATATGAAGTAATTTATAGAATGATTTACAATTTGTCTTTTCTAGAGAAGGTATCTCAGCTGAAAGACAATGATGTCCCAGTTGAGAAGATTGCTACTTGCAGTTGAAAAGCAATCTGTTGAATTTGAGATTAACGAATGGGTTGAAATCTTGTACATAAGGATTCTTATCTTTGTCTTTTAATCAGTATTTGAAACTTGGTGGATTTTTTTTTTTTAATGCATTTCCAACATTCTCTATTTGGTAACATGCTTAGGTTGATAAGAGAAATTTTGTGTTCTGTGGCCCAAGGTTTAGTGATCAAATCAAAAATTGACGTGATAGTCAATAGCAAGAGGGTACATTTTGATCGAGGGGTTCAGATCTTGCTCCTGAATGACTCTGTTAGGAAGACTTTACCTGCTTTAGCTTCTTCCTGGAAGTCATAGAACCCAGAGGAAGAAAGCTTCAGCTCTGTCAGAGAATGTGTCAGAGGAAGTTTGTGAAGGTGAACTAAGCTATTTAAAAATGTTAGTACATATGTAAACCACAAGACTAAATACTATAGGGATATTTCTGTTCCTTCATAAGTCTACCTGCGGATCCAGGAGCATTTTGATATGTTGATTGCTCAGTTCAAATTAGTTGTCTTTCCCCCATGGGGAGCCAGTTTTGTTAATCTCAGAGAAAGCTATCGTAACTGCTAAAGTTTATGCAGCTTTTTTTTTTTGTCTTTGTGAGAGGAGGGCAATGTACTGTGCAGATGCCTCTGTTACGAATCCCCTCAGTTACCAGGTTATGTACTTGGAGCTTGCTGAAGGTTTAGAAGAAAACATTCTTTCAGTGCAGGACTCCTTACTTAATGTAAGTATAACACATTGATTTTGTTTTTTTCCCTGGTGTAATGTGTAGAATAGTGTTTATCTTTAAAGCAGTGATGCATAATTATAGACAGGACAGATGGGCTAATTTTCAAAGTCCTTGATAAAGGTGTTTTATTTTGTCTTCATAGAATTGTTTTGCTGCCTCTCAGCTAGGCTTGTGATGTGTTTATGTGTCCCTCAGTTGTCTGTTCTTATTGATGGTCTGTCTGTCTTATTCTTTGTCTTTGGACCAACTCTGATTTAGTTCTCAAAATGATTTTTTTTTTTTTTTTTGTCAGTCGTGGGGCCTGAACTCGGCCTGGGCGCTGTCCCTCAGTTCTTCAGCTCAAGGCTAGCATTCTACCACTAGAGCCACAGCACCACTTCCAGCTTTTTCTGTTTATGTCATGCTGAGGAATTGAACCCAGGGCCTCATTCATGCAAGGCAAGCACTCTACCACTGAGCCACCTTCCCAGTCACTCAAAATGATTTTTTTCCCCCAATGGTTGTGCATGAGCAGCTATAGCTAGTCAACAAGAAAAGCACACGTTCTTGATTTTTAATTAAAAAAAAATTTTTTTTTTGGTCAGTTGTGGAGCTTGAACTCTGGGCCTGGGTGCTGTCCCTCCAGCTCTTCAGCTCAAAGCTAGTGCTCTACCGCTTGAGCCACAGCGTCACTTTCAGCTTTTTTCTGTTTATGCGGTGCTGAGGAATCAAACCCCAGGCCTCATGCATGCAAGGCAAGCAGCCTACCACTAAGCCACCTTCCCAGCCCCAGGTCTTGATTTTTAATATCAAATTGATTTGAAGATAAAGAACTTCCTTAGAAAGAATATCTTTCTTTTGTTTCACTTTAAAGAACCAAATAGGTTGAGAAATCACTTTTTGAAAAATCCAGTGATTGTCAGAACTATATAAGGAGTGAGGAGGTATCTCCCATTCCACTGCATGTACCCCAGGCCCATCCCCAAATTCTTTCTCATCGAAACTCAGTTGACAATTTGGCAACTACTTAAAGATAATAAAAAGAGTAAAAAAAAAAGCAAAAAAGAAAAAGAAAAAGATCTCAGTTGACAATTTGGAACATTCAGAGCTTTGTTCAACTTTGTCTCTGGGCCTCTTTGTACTCAAGGATAGCACTCCACCACTTGAGCCACAGCACCACTTCTGGCTTTTTCTGAATACTTTATTAGAGATAAGAGTCATGGATTTTCCTGTCCTGGCTGACCTCAAACCACGATCCTCAGATCTCAGCCTCCTGGGATAGTTAGTGTTATAGGCGTGAGCCACTGGTACCCCGCTAATGATACATGTTTTAAGAAAAGTCTTTTCATTTTCCTTTTTTTTTTTGTATCAGTCCTGGGTGCTGTCCCTGAGCTTTTTTTTTTTTTTTTTTTTTTTGGGTCCGGTCGTGGACCTGAACTCTGGGCCTGGGCGCTGTCCCTCAGCTCTTCAGCTCAAGGCTAGCGCTCTACCACTTGAGCCACAGCGCCACTTTCAGCTTTTTTCTGCTTATGTGGTGCTGAGGAATCGAACCCAGGGCCTCATGCTTGCAAGGCAAGCGCTCTACCACTGAGCCACCTTCCCAGCCCCTGTCCCTGAGCTTTTTGGTTTATGGCTCGTACTCTACCACTTGAACCATAGCTCCACTTCCTGCCTTATTGAGGTAGTTTGGTAGTTTATTGGATGTAAGAGTCTCATGGATTTTCTTGCTTTTAGCTGGCTTTGAACTGATACTCAGATATGTATAGTTTCTTCGCCTTTCCCTTATACTAATTGCAGACAATGAAAACCAAAAGAACTGCAAACCCAAACTCCCAGTCAAAATAACAGCAAAAGAATATCTCCCCTAAAGAAAAAAACAGACCAGCTAGGCGCTGGTGGCTTACGCCTGTAATCTTGGCTACTCAGGAGGCTGAAATTCTGAGGATCGAGGTTCAAAGCCAGCCCGGGCAGGAAAGTCCCTGAAACTCTTTATCTCCAGTAAACCACTAGAAAACCCGAAGTGACACTGTGGCTCAAGCAGTAGAGTGCTCACCTTGAACTGAAGAGTGCAGGGACAGTGCCCAAGCCCAGAATTCAAGCCCCACGACCAAAAAAAAAAGGAAAAAACAAAACCATAAAAGGCCAAAACAATAAGAAAAAATTACAGTCACTTGCTATAGTTTATGAGGCATTGAATTTGAACTCCTACCATTCAGTTTTACAGAATATTTAATGTGTTCAAAGTTAAGGCATAGTATAGTTTTATGGTATTAACTTAGGTACTCTGGAGAGACTTAGTCACTTGTAAATTAAACGATGCTTAGTTTCTAAGGAGAAGTTGCTAAAATCAGACCCACTATAAATCATTTAGTAATAAATTATTATTTGAGTCTCATGATTAGAAATTTTGAGACACTTCATATTGGGATTTGAGGAGAGATTACTGTGGAAAATGGGATCCCAGGTGCTTTATTAGAGTGGAGTATTATATATCTTTTCATAATTGGAATTAGATGGCTGTGTACTAATTAGTCCCTCCCCAAGGGTTTTCGCTCACATTGTCAGGGCCACCTGCTGCCCCTGCCCTGCTCACCATCTGGGCCGAATGCAGCTGGCAGCTCACCTTCCCTGTTGTAAGCCGGACCGTTGGGTCCCCAAGGTGTGACTACCAAGGCAGATCTGCCCCGTCTGACACAGTGCCACTGTGGTCATCATTGTGACTGGCTGAATTTGTGTATGTGGTTTTAAATCTGACACCCTTTGTAGAAAAAAAAGTCTTTTACTCTAAAACCCAATGTACATATCCCCCTCTCCTCAAGTGAAATGCTGAGCACGATTCCTGTAGAATGTTGAGATGACTTAACTGGAGGCTTTAGAAACTTGTCTCACTTGGAAGGTCACACTTGGCTAGCTCCAAGCCAGCTTTTTTTTTTTTTTTTTTTTTTGCGGGGCGAGGGGCATCTGCTCTGACACTGATGAGATTTTCCTGACTCAGTTGCAGCAATTACTCACAGACCTCCCCCATGATATGCTGGATGACGAACTTTCCTCTCCGGATCTCCACTACTCCGACTGCAGCGAGGATGGCCCAGAACGAGAGTAAGGAGCTGCTGCCAGTTTCTCTTGTTGTGGCATCCTATAAGTCTTCTTTGGGTTCTAACGTTCATGAGTAGAAAATTGCTGACCCATTTGTAATAGGTTGAGAGAATATTGAAGGGAAAACGGCAATTACTAAACAACACGTAGTAGAATCTTAGGGGTTCTTTGTGTTATCTCTGTCCAAATAAATGGGATTCCTTAAATCTAAAGTATTGCTCTTTCTTAAGACTTCATCCTCCTGAACAATTGGAGAGAAACTGGAATGAGCACCAAGTGCTGCCCAAACCTTCGAGTGTAAATGTAAGTATCTGCTGTGACTTCTCTGAGGGTTTGAAAATAGACCCAAGTGCTTTCCTTTTATGTGTGTTACCTAACAGGAATATAATGCAATTCAGGGTTTATTCCTTGGCGAGAAACATGGCAATGGCTGGGAAGAAAATCAGCTTCCTGGATACCATGATGGAGAAGGTGGTGATGAAGGCGGAAGTGGATACAGCCCTCCCCATAAACATGAGCAGGCTGATTTGTATCACCTTCCTGAAAACTTTAGACCGTTTACCACTGGTCAGAAGCAGGAACTTCATAACCAACCAACCGATGTAATGAAATTTTCAGATCCTCAAAGGAACCATTTTCAGGTATCATGGGAATCTGATGTTCCAGAATTTGTGTGTATATATACACTTTTTTGGTGTGTTTTATATGTTTTAGAAAATGTATGTAGCCAGGGCACCAGTGGCTCATGCCTGTAATACTAACTACTCAGGAGGCTGAGATCTAGAGGATGAGGATTTAAAGCTAGCTCTGAGCAGAAAAGTCTCTCAGTCTGAAATTATCCTTATTTACTGTTGCTTCTGTTTTTTTTTTTTTTTGTCGGTTGTGGGGTTTGAACTCTGGGCCTGGGCACTGTCCCTTAGCTCTTCAGCTCAAGGCGAGCACTCTACTACTTGAGCCATAGTGCCAATTCTTGTTTTCTGAGTGGTTAATTGGAGATAAGATTCTCACAGACTTTCCTGCCTTGGGCTGGCTTTGAACTATGATTCTCAGATCTTAGCCTTCTGAGTAGCTAGGATTACAGGCGTGAGCCACCAGTGCCTGGCAGCTTCTGGTTTTTATTACTTTCTTGTGAGAAGATGTACTCTTGGTATCTTTTTTTTTTTTGGTCATGGGGCTTGAACTCTGGGCCTGGGCATTGTCTCTCAGCTCTTCAGCTCAAAAAGAGCGCTCTACCACTTGAGCCACAGCGCCATTTCCAGTTTTCTGGTGGCTTACTGGAGATAAGAGTCTCATGGACTTTTCTGCCTACGCTGGCTTTGAACTGTGATCCTCAGATCTCAGCCTTCTGAATAGCAAGGATTACAGGCATGAGCCATCAATGCCCGGGCTTGGTATCTTAATAGAGTCATTTAAATAGTCATTTTATGTAGATGAAATCATTTACTCAAATTCCTTAGAACAGATCTTAGACCAGACACTCAAAGTAAATACCTGTTTTGTATGGTTTTACAGGAGTCAGCAAGATGAATGCTGAAGGAAGAAAAACCACTATTTTTTTCTCTGGGATTGTTTAGTGAAGTAAGGCCTCAGGATATGTTACTTTTTACAATTTCTCAGTGACAAGAAGTGCCTTATTTTGCTAGTTGTTGTTATATGTCACTTATCGACAAGATATTTTTATCCATTCAAGGAGGTTATTTTTATTGTATAATCATGCAATGTGAAGAATGAATTAACAGTATTAAATTATTCCAAGCAAAGATGTCTATAAAAAGTTTGTAACTGTACTCCAGTTAGCATTTATAGCGTGACATCAAGAAGTCTAATTTAGATAATTTTGGACAAAATCTCCACTAATCCTAATAAATCATTTCATTTTTCATGATTTCATAGCAATTTGGTTCATCACAAAGTCCCAACGGTCAAACTCTGGAACCGTATAAAGTGATATATAAACCATATCAATCTTCTGTTCAGAGCAGTAGTTCACCAGGGCAGGAAACAGCTGGAAGCGATCGATTTGAAGGCTTGCAACAACAGTTTTTAGGAGCTAATGAAAGTAGGTGTCATATTTATATTTATTTTTAATAATGTAATTGGGAGATTTTGAACACTGGCCATTCGTGGGTTATTTGTGTATGTGTGTGTGTGTGTTGAGTGTGTATGTGTGTGTGCATGCATTTGCATGTATGTGTACATGTGCCAGTAGTGGGGCTTGAACTTAGGGCCTGGGTGCTTTCCCTTAGCTTTTTTATTCAAGTCCAGTGCTCTCTACCACTTGAGCCACAGTTCCACTTTTGCCTTTTTGGTGGTTAATTGGAGATTAGCGTCTCACGAACTTCCCTGACCAGTCTTGGAAACATGATCCTCAGATCTCAGCCTCCTGAGTAGCTAGGATTATAGATAAATGCCACCAGCATCTGGTTCACAAAACTTTATGACCAAAGAATTGTCTAGCTATTTCAAAAGGGCCCTTGTTTTTAGAGATTTGTACTGAACTGGTTGTGAATCTGAGCTTTAGTTCACAATAATATATTGATCTCAGCATTTGGGAGTCTGGTGCAGGAAGATCCTGAGTTGAAAGCCAGCCTGAGCTGCACATAAAACCTTGTCTCCAAAAACCCCAGGGCTAGAGATGTAGCTTAGTGGGAGAGTGCTTGCTTAGTACACACAAGGCTCTGGATTTGCTCTGTGGCACCACAAGAAGGGAAAGATATAAAGGTTGTTGGGGAATAATGAATATTGGCTGGGAACATAGAGACGCAAAACTGGCCATGAATTCATCATTGTTAAATCCTGAAGGTGGGTTCTTGGGCTTCATTGTGCTTATCTCTCTACTTTCTTAAAATGTATATGAAAATTTTCATAATAAACAGTAAAAATCCTCAGCTGTATATCATAGTCATTCTGGTTTTTAGAACTTTTTGTGAGCTTCCTGTGTTTCTTACTGAAGTCTACTTTGGCAAATGAGATAAAATTTTCTCATCAGTCTCAGATTTTTCATTTTATAAAAAGAATTTAATCAGCTATTACTTACTTATTTTTGCCAGTCATGGGGCCTGAACTCTGGGCCTGGGTGCTGTCCCTCAGCTCTGCAGCTTAAGGCTAGCGTTCTACCTCTTGAACCACAGCTCCACTTCTGGCTTTTTTCTGCTTATGTGGTGCTGAGGAATCAAACCCATGGTCTCATATATGCAAGGCAAGCACTCTACCACTGAGCCACCTTCCCAGCCCTATTGGCTTATTTTTACATTTGACTTTTATGTTTTAATATAATAAATTACTTTTTTTCCTGTTGGTTATGGGGCTTGAATTCAGGACCTGGAAATTGTCCCTGAGATTTTATGCACAAGGCTAGTGCTCTACCACTTTGAGTCACCCCTCCACTTCTGGTTTTCTGGTAGTTAATTGCAGATGAGTCTCACGGGCTTACTTTGAACCATTATCTTCATACTCAGCTATGATTATAGGTGTGAGCCATGCCCAGCTTAATAAATTACTTTAGAATTTACATCTCAGGCTCAGTCACATCCTAGTTGCTCCATTTTTTTCTTGGTAGTTTATGTATAAATATGAAATAAGAAAAGTGCTGAATGTAGTTGTTACTTGGAAGGCGGAGGTAGGAGATTGTAGTCTGAGCTGGCCTGACCCAAAGCCTGAGACCCTATCTGAAAAACAAACTAACGCCGAAGGTGTTAGGAGTGTGGCTCAAATGGTACAATGCTTGTCCAGCAAGCATGAAGCTCTGAGTCTAGCCCCTGGTACCAACCAGAAACAACCCACAAACAAAAGTACTCATAGAAAAAGTACTACAAGAAAAATCTGAGATGAAATTCCAGTTTTAAAAAAAAGCAACCAAAAACCCCCCAAATGCTACAACCCTAAATTTGTACAGTGACTATCCTAAATTAGTTTATTGCCATGCGCTCTAGTATATTAAATAACTTTCAATTATTTTGCATGTTGAAAAACCAGAGTGTGGTTACAGTTTGTTTTTCTCCTTAGTTGGGGAAAAGTTGAGCAGGATACTCCTGGTTATCTGGGTTAGGCCACAAAACACACTGGATTTTCGTGCTGTGACATCGTACTGTTGCTTCCTCTAGGGTCCAGGATGGCTATGGGGGTGGCCCAGAACTTTTTCTGGACAGGGTCAATAGCAAATGTGAGAGCAGCCCCGTTCTGCTCAAATGTCTGGGCACTGAGGAATTAGGTCTAATTGGTTAATGGTCTAATTGGCTTTAGGGGCAGAGGCCTGACATCTGTTTACTATCCCAGTTACATTTTCTTAAACTCCCAGGTTTGAAAGTTAAGTAAATAACATAAGGTTAGTTGTCAAGTTTGCTGATTAGAGTTTCATAGTCATAGAGTTTGAAAAAGCAAAGTAATGGAAGAGTTTGTAGAGAGATGGCACTCAGATATCCTAACTGCTGTAAGGCCTAAGAGATATTTCCTGTATTACTTTTTTTTTTTTTAAATTTAATCAGTGGCTCATGCTATAATCTTAGCTACTTGGGAGGCTGAGATCCAGAGGATCTCAGTTCTAGGCTATAGCCCTGACATAAAACACTGAGACTCTTATCCGAGAGAAGCTGGCTTTGGTGCTTTGAGCGTGACCGAAAGTGTAAAATAAGATAAGGGGATTGAGATCCTGACCGTTGTCTGAGATGTGGAGGGGTAGAAACTAAAGACCAAAACAAAACAAACCCCACCCCAAACCAAAATAAACAGCAAAACTCTTCTTTAGAATAACCAGTGCAAAAAAAAAAAGATGGAGTTGGGGGGGGCGGCTGGGAGGGTAGGCGTGGGTGGGAGGGGCCTGGAAGTCTAACTTTGGAGTAGAGTACTCACCTAACAAGCTAGAAGCCCTGAGTTTAAACCCCAATACCACCAAACTAACTAACTAAAGGACTGAATTTTTTTTTTTTGTGTCCGGTCGTGGGGCCTGAACTCTGGGCCTGGACGCTGTCCCTCAGCTCTTCAGCTCAATGCTAGTGTTCTACCACTTGAGCCACAGCACCACTTCTGGCTTTTTTCTTTTTGCTTATGTGGTGCTGAGGAATCAAACCCAGGGCCTCAGGCATGCAAGGCAAGTGCTCTACCACTGAGCCACCTTCCCAGCCCAGGACTAAATTATTTATATTCTTTCTTGATTTTTTTTAATGTTCATTACAATCTGTGGAAGTGATTTCATAATACTGTGCATTGTGTTCATAATTTGAAAAAAAAAACACCCTTAATGACTGTATACTTATACTTTGGTATGTGTGTTTTTCTCTAACAAATCACCTTTAAATTCCAAAGCAGGTTCTCCAGAAAATGTGCAGATTATTCAGCTTCAGGTTCTGAACAAAGCCAAAGAGAGACAGCTTGACAACTTGGTGGAAAAACTAAATGAGAGTGAGCGCCAGATTCGATACCTGAACCATCAGCTGCTGATGACCCAAGGTAGGGTCCCGTGGCTGTGGGCTCTGCTTTACACTCATCTACCCGGTGGCTGGACAGCCTTTCCCACTAAACTCACTTCATTGTGTTACTTGTCTATCTTTTCTGTTTCTAGTAAGCTCATTGGACTGGGTCGGAGTGAGTGAGAGAAAACCTCATTACTTCTGGGTCCTTGGCCTTGGATTATTTCCTTTGAGAACATACTATTCTGCAATTCTTTCTTTTTTTCCCCCCATCTTCTTCTTGTTCTGTATTTTACTGCTCCACCTCTTTTGGGCTGTTAGACTCAATGAGCATTATTTAACTTTCTTGAGGGCATTCTGCCTTAAAAAAGATGTTTATCCCTTATGTCATTACCTTGGACGACGTATTCTAATTCCCAGAGTGATTTGTTTAGTTTGCAGTGCAACATTTTCCAAGCCTACAAATCCGCATAAACATTTTAAGCCAAGGAAATTGTGAGAGGCTCTGAGTTGCCATAGAAAAGGTTGCCCTATCTGGTGTGATCACTTGGAGGAAGTTCAGCTTCTAATCCTAACCAGCCTGCTTCTTGAAGGCTACAGGACTCTGGTTCATGTTGAACTTTCATCTGTAGAAGAATCTTGTGACCAGCTCATTTCACATTTAATTGAGAGTGAAAGGCTCGTTTTCTGTAATACTCATGAAATTCTTTTTTTATTTTGCTTGTGGGGCTTGAACTTGGGGGCCTGGGCTCTGTCCTTGAGCTCTTTGCTCAAGGTTAGCACTCCACCAATTTGAGCCATAGTGCCAATTCCAGTTGTCTGGTGATTAATTGCAGATAAGAGTCTCACAGACTTTCCTGCCTGGACTGACTTTGAACTGTGATCCTCACATCTCAGACTCCTGAGTAGCTAAGAATATATGTGTGAGGCACCAGCTCCTGGCAAAAAATTCATTTTGAGAGAAGCTGTTATAGCAAAAATGTGGGAAGAATTTAAGACTAGGTTAAAAAGGTCATTGCCTGTATGGATACAGGGCAATTGGTTCTGAGATACTTTTTCTTTTATTGACAAACTGGCCTCAGCTTCCTGCCTCCTGGGATTCTGTGTGCACCACCATGCCTAGATCCTCAGAGCTCTATTTTTAGTTAACAACGATGTATTATATCTGTGTAGCCTCTCAGGTAAACAAATGCTGAAATTATTAAGATTTCTGGCCCCAGAAAGGGATGCAATAAAAAGAAATTAAAGGCAGTGATTCTGTTGCAATGTTTTTGGAGTCTTGAAAGTAATTTTTATTTTTATAAATCATTCCTTTTCTGAATTACCTAACATTCTTTTGCTCGACTTATTCAGCAATGCTTCTTTTCTATGGTAAAGATCTCTTAGGAATTGTCACAGTTAGGCCCTCTTTACAGTGACATTTTCCCAAACCTTTTCCATGCCCTAGATGAAAAGGATGGTTTGACCCTCAGCCTTCGAGAGTCACAGAAACTCTTCCAGAACGGAAAAGAGAGGGAGATCCAGCTTGAGGCACAAGTGAAATCACTGGAGACCCAAATACAAGCATTGAAAGGCAACGAAGAAAAGGTGAGCCATTTATCTTTATGGTCAAAACTTGTTGCATGACATTTACTTAAGCACCCTCATGATGAGGAAGGATTAAATTTAGAAGACCTTATGTAGCTTCCTCCACAGCCTGCTTCTCTTCCTCTTCTCTTGGAGGGTGGTGCTGACATCTGCAGGTGTCTGGGGAAAGACCTTGGCTACTCTGCTCTCCTCAGCTAGCCAGCTCTAAGTTCTGGTGATGTCTATACGTCCGTCGTTGTTGGTAGTGGTGGTTGTGGGGCTTGAACTCAGGGCCTGGGTGCTTTCCCTCAGCTCTTTTGCTCAAGGTTACCGATCTCCTATTTTGAGTCACAGCTACACTTCTGGTTTTCTGGTAGTTAATTGGAGATAAGATTTCATGGACTTTCCTGCCCAAGGCTGGCTTTGAACCATGATCCTCAGATCTCAGCCTCCTGAGTAGTTAGGATTATAGGTATTGAGCCACCAGCGCCCAGCATGTCTCTAATTTTTTTCTTCTAATTGTAGAAGTCTCTCAACTACACTTTGATCTTACTTTTCTCACAAATTCTCTTGGAGCCAACTGAGTAATCTTTCTAGAATACAGTTCTGATTTTGTCATTCCTTGCCTAACGCCTTTCAGTGACCCACTTTCCCTGTGGGACAAAATACCATGTAAAGATGACTGTGTGGTCTTTGACTATATAGTTGTGTATCTGTCATCATTTCCCTGGAACGCACCGACTGTTGGTTCAATAAGCCCCATCACAGTTGTTGGCTTTTTTTTTTTTTTTTTTGCTTCTTGAGTTTTTCCTTAAGTCAAGCGATCCATCTGTATTATAGCAGTCCAGGAACAACTCAAAGATTTCCGTGGGCTGCCCTTATCTTCATAACTTATCTAGCCTGGTGCTTGGTACTTAGTTGGTGATCAGTGTGTGTTGAATGAATGTTTCTTATGTATTTCTGTATCTGCCCTGTTACAACTAGTGCTTTACCTTGTGTTTTAGGATTGGAAAGGGGGACCTTACTACTCTTCAAAAGTCTTGCACCTTTTTCATCCGTATATTCCAAGTGTATAGTTTCCTATTGTTGCCCTAAGAGATTACCATAATTTTTTTTTGGAAGATGGAGGGGCTGGGAAGGTGGCTCAGTGGTAGAGCGCTTGCCTTGCATGCATGAGGCCCTGAGTTCGATTCCTCAGCACCACATAAGCAAAAGGAAAAAAGCCGGAAGTGGTGCTGTGGCTCAAGTGGTAGAGCACTAGCCTTGAGCTGAAGAGCTGAGGGACAGCGCCCAGACCCAGAGTTCAGGCCCCACAAAATAATAATTTTGGAAGATGGAGATCAGGAGGATCAAATTTGAGGCAAGACCTCATCTCAACCACCAAACTAGGCATGGTGGCATGTGTCTGTGACCCCCACCTACTTAGGCAGCATAGATAGGAATTTGAGGTCAATATCGGGCAAAACTGGGAAATTCGTCCAAAAAATGTCAAACGGCAAGTTTATCTTATAGTTCTGGAGGTTAGTGGTCTGATAAGGATCTCACTGGGCTAGGGTCAAGGAGATAGCAAGACCACGTTACTTTCTGGAGCAGAATCCATTGTCTAATCTTTTCCAGCTTACATTTTTAATTAAAAATTCTAAACGTGATATACAGAGGAGTTACAGTTACATACATAAGATAATGATTACATCTCTTGTCGAACATTGTTACCCTCTCCCTCATTTTTCCCTCATCTGCCCTTGTGGCCACCTAGTATTTCTGATTATTACCAGAGAATGCAGCACATTTTTATTTTAAGGTTATCTGATTAATACCTTTAATTCCATCTTCAGCATTAATTTTCTCTTGCTCATACTCATAAACCAGGTGGATTAGGAAACCCTTTGGGGGCTTTTGTTTTTCCTGCAGTACCAGCTGTGTTTTCAATACTTTGTTTTTAGCAGGGCGGGTAGCACTTACCTGCGGTCCCAGCCACTCAGAGACAGTAGGAGGATCACTTGAACTCAGGAATTTGAAGTCATCTTCGGCAACATGATGAGATCTTGTCTAAAAAGACAGAAACTGCTAGGCTTTAGTGGCTCACTCCTGTAATCCTAGCTACTCAGGAGCTGAGATCTGAGGATGATCATAGTTCAAAGCCGGCCTGAGCTGCAAAGTCTATGAAAATCATATTTCCAATTAACCAGTAAAAAGCTGGAAGTGGAGCTGTGAGCTTTGACCAAAAAAGCTCAGGGATAGCTCCCAGGCCCTCAGTTTAAGCTCCAGGACCAGCACAAAAACAAAAGAAAAACCCAAACCAAAGACAAACACAAACAGAACAACAAAAAAGTTTGCATTTAATATATGACCACTGGCAAGTGTTACCAGGTTTTCAAGGTGCAGTTGTCATTTTTCTGTGACCTAACAATTGAATTGCAACACACTTTGCTCACAGAGCATTGCACACAACACTGTCAACCTTACTCCGAGCAGCAGATTCCTTGCCTGACACCCACATTGCTGTTATGCTGCGTAAAATCCTCTTTCATACTCCTCTGGTAACTATGGAATCTTTTTGTTGTTGTTGGTGGTGGTGGTGGGGCTTGAACTCTGGGCTTGGGTGCAATTCCTCAGCGCTTCAGCTCAAGGCTAGTGCTCTACCACTTGAGCCACAGCGCCACTTCCAGTTTTCTGAGTGGTTTATTAGAGATAAGAGTCTCATGGATTTTCTTGCCCCAGCTGGCTTTGAACCGTGATCCTCAGGTCTCAGCTTCCTGAGTAGCTAGGATTACAGATGCCCAGCTAGTAATCTATATTTTCAACAAGTATCATATCCAGCAAACCAGGGCCTTTGTATGGGCAGCAGCTAGGGCGGTTTTAAGGAACAAAGGCCATGATGGGGAGAAACCCCTTTGTGTCTGTGTGTGTGTGTGTAGATGTGTATATTTGTCAGTGTGTGCCAGTACTAGGGCGGTTTTAAGGAACAAAGGCCATGATGGGGAGAAACCCCTTTGTGTGTGTGTGTATGTGTATATTTGTCAGTGTGTGCCAGTACTGGGACTTGAACTCAGGCTTCTCATTCTCTCTCAGCTTTTTCACTCACCACTTAGGTTCTACCACTTGAGCCTCAGCTCTTCATTCAGCTTTTTGTTAGCTTATTGGATTTGTTCATCTGGGCCACCTTTGAAGCTCCATTCTCAGATCTCCTCTTGAGTAGCTAGGATTACAGGCATGAGCTACCAGCACCTGGCTTGCTTCTTTACTCTCATTAGAGCCTGGTTGAGTTTTAAAGTCCATGGGGAGCGCAGAGTTAAAATACTGTTAACATGGATGCCCTTTGTGTATTGGACTAGATGATCAAGAAGTCCAGAACAACTGAAATGGCTCTGGAAAGCTTAAAGCAGCAATTGGTGGATCTTCATCACTCTGAAACACTTCAGCGAGCCAGAGAGCAGCACGAGAGCATTGTTACAGGGCTCACAAAGAAGTACGAGGAGCAAGTGGTGTCTTTACAGAAGAACTTGGATGCTACAGTTACTGCACTTAAGGAACAGGTTGGGCTGATTTCCCACAAGCCACTGTTAGCAACTAGTAAACCTGATTATTTTTTGTCACTGATACTTTGTGACTCCTCAAACAGAAATCTGGATGTTTTTACAAGGTGTTTAGATTGTGAAACTTAAAAGCCAATTAAAAAAATCTGTAAATAGATCTTGAGTAGTAGATATAGTTTGTTTTTTGGTCAGGCATGGGGCATGAACTTAGGCCCTGGGCGCTGTTCCTAAGCTTTTTGCTCTCAAGGCTGGCGCTTTACCACTTTGAGCCACAGCTCCACTTCCAGTTTTCTGGCGGTTAATTGGAGATAAATTTCACAGACTTTGTTGCCTGAACTGGAGCTGGCTTTGAACTGTGATCCTAAGATCTCAGCTTCCTGAGTAGCTAGGATTACAGGTTGAACCACCAGTGCTCAGGTAATAGTATACTTTTGAAACTCTACTTGGTTAATACTTGCTTAGTTCCTGTGTTACTAGTTGCTCATGTTGTCTGAGAATGAAGCATCCTGGAAGGATGGAGTATACTGCAGGCTGGCCAGAATCTGGGCCGTTGTTCTGGGAGCTCTCCTTGCATCTCCTGGCCTTTGGTATTTTGCCTAAGGAAATGGTACTTAGGAAAACAATTTTGAGAATACAGGTTGAATATTCCTAATCTAAAAACCAGAACTCCAATATATTCCATTAGGCTGACGAGACACCTCAACTGGAAGATTTTGACCTCATTTTGATGGTCTCTGTCATGCAGGGCCACTAAAATACTGTATGAAGTTGCCTTCCGGTCATATATAATGTATGTATGAGACAAAATTTATTTCATGTTTAGACTTGGGTCCTATCCCCAAGATAATCTCATTATGTATTTGCACAAAATCAAAGAGTTTAGATTAGGGATACTCGATCTATAAAGCAGGAAAGAAAGTCTAAATTCCTTTTAATCTGAAATTTGAGCATATTTCAGTCGTGTGTGTGTGTGTGAGTGTGTGAGCATATGTGTGCATGGCATGTGCACAGACATGCTAGTACTGCAGGGGCCTTTTTTTTTTTAAGCTGAGTATGGCACAGTTTATTGGGCTCTGCATAGGCTTGCAGAGTTGGATGAGAGTAGGTGCACTCTCCACTGATCGCTTCTTCTACCTGGCCTCCAGACTCTCATGGCTCATTATTCCCAAACATCTGTCCATCTTTGTGGGGTTTTGTTTGGTTTGTAGTGCTGGGGATTGAACTGAATTGAATCGTATGATAGATACACACGCTACCGTTGAGTTATATCTCTGGCCCCACATTCCACACACACACTGGCACAAACAAGCGATTACTGTTTTGTCATCTGTCAAGTGTTTATTGAAGCACTTGCTGTGTTTAAAACATTGCAGACTCCTTTGAGGAGACAGAAAAGAGGAATAAGATGTGTCTAACGTAGAATGAGAATAGAAGAAATAGATTCAATTTAAATGAATTTCAGAGGAAGGACAGGACATTTTTGGCTACTCTTAAGTCCTGAACAGAATGAGCTTTTGACTTCTCAGACTAGAATAAGTTTCCATGAGGTGACCTCTATCCTTGCTGGATTGGGATAAAAACTCCATGATTCAAATGGATTTGCTTACATCTGTGTCCCTACCTACATTGATACTGACAGCATGAAAGGCAAATAAGGCAAACATTCCCTTTGGAGGAATAAATCTAATTTTAGAATAACAGCATTTCGTGAATGTGGACTAGAAGGGGACTTTGGAAGTCATCTCCTTCATTCTTTATTAGCAATATTGCAAAAGAAAGAGACTGAGAAGTTGAGCCTCACCCAAGATCATATGTGTGTTTTTCTGCCTTTGTGCATTTGCCCTATCAAAATTTAGTGTGTGTTAGAGCTGGTCACAACATGACTTCTTTCTGTGTAGGAAGATATTTGCACTCATTTGAAAGATCAGGTAAAACAACTGGAAAGGAATCAAGAAGCAGTCAGATTGGAGAAGACGGAGATCATTACCAGGTTGACGAGAAGCCTAGAGGAGAGTCAGACCCAGTGTGCCAGCTTGTTGCAGTCAGGTGGGTATCTTTGTGGGCTTATATCTCTTCAAAGAGCTAGGGAGAGAGTTATTGGGCTGATGAGGCTAGCGTAGACCTCAATCATTAAGCTGGGCTTGACACTGTGTACCTCTACTCTCAGCTAACCAGGAGCATTGGTAGGATTGTGATCTCTGAGGCTGGTGAAGAGTCAGGAGATCCCATCTGAAAAATAACATAAAGCAAAAAGGGATAGGTGGTGGAATATCTGCTTAGTAAGCACAAGGCCGTAAATTTAAATCTCACTTAAAAAAAACCAAACAAAACTACTATGATATGCAGAGAGAACATACAGGGACAGAGAAAACCAAACTGACCATTTATGCTGCTTTTTAATTTTTTTGGTGCTGGTCCTAGGGCTTGAACTTGAGGCCTCGATGTTGTCCCTTTTGTGGTCAAGTCTAGCACTTTACCACTTGAACCACAGCTCTACTTTCAGCTTTTTGGTAGTTAATGGAGATAAAGAGTCTCATGGGCTTTCCTACCGGGGCTGGTTTTGAACAGAGATCCTCAAATCTCAGCCTTCTGAATACTAGGATTATAGATATGAGCCACTGGCACCTGGCTCTGGTTTTTTGTTGAAACATTGTTATATACATATATAGCTCATTTTTATTAGGTATTTTGGAAAATGCAAGAAAAATGTAACGTAGCAAATAAAAATCACCATCCATTATACTGCTTAGAAGTAGGTATTGTTAATGTCTGCATGAACAATTTTCTTCAACTAACGTGTGCATAGACAGTGCTCTGCCTTGTATTCAGCGTATTTCTGAAATGTACTAAATGAAAGGCATATGTAAAACTGAAAAATAAATGTTGTAAGTTCTGTTCCTCTGACTAGCCCAACTCATAACAAGGTCACAGGAGCCCAAGGACACACAGGGCAGGGCACCATACTAAATATGTTATTTTTATTTTTGGCAGTGTGGTAGCTTAAACTCAGGCCCTCGGGCTTGCTAGTCAGGTGATCTAGCAACTGAGCCACACCCTTTTTTGCAGTGGTTATTTTTACCGTAGTGTCTGGCCTGGGCTGTGAGCCGCCTATTTGTACCTCTCTGCATTGCTGTCATCCTGTGACAGGTGCATACCACTGAGCCAAGCCATTGTGCTTACCTTGCTTTATATGAACTCTCAGGAACTTTTATGCAGGGTTGACACTGAACTGATTTCTGCTTCTCAAGTAGCAAATATTACAGGCTTGAGTCACCATGCCTGCCTTCGTGCCAGATCTTGGACATAGATTTGATAGATTTACCTTTATGCCCCTAAACAGACTGGTAATAAAACAGAACCCCACCTTCTGTCGCCTCAGTGGACTTCCGTTGTATGGATTGTGGGTACTTTGTCCCCTTATATTTACTGTATTCTACATTTTTTCTCTCCTCTGCAGGCTCCGTACAAGAGGTGGCCCAGCTTCAGTTCCAGCTGCAGCAAGCACTAAAGGCACATACTATGAGCGAAAACATGAACAAGGCTTTGCAAGTGAGTGTAGCACTTACAAGAGGCCATGGGACCAAACTAGGCAGTAGTGACACCACCTTTTTCAATCTCTGATTCCTCTATGTCCTAGAGGTAGCAGAATCATCCTCAAACCAGCTGTTGGGTATTGAAGCCAATGGCAGAGCCAGGGCTCTGCTCTTCTCTTGCCAGTCTGCCCACCACCTCCTTCAGTCAGACATCTGGAGAGGTGTATGCCAGACAGAGGTTATTCTTAGGTGTAGGGAATTTTAATTTAGCTCTCTCTCCCGTCCTGCCCCCATTTCCCAGGTTATTTACATTTTCCACTGAAATGAGAGAGGAGACCCTGCAGAAGAAAGAATTCAAGGATTACCTCTGAGGAATTTTGCTTGTTCATCCTGGCAGGCTAAAAGATAGCATGTTCTTGGCAAACCGAATAGTTTGTCTTCTATTGTAGTATTTGTAGTAGGCCAAAAAGTGGCTTTTGCCTCTCATCTTGAGGGACAATATTAACAGAAGACGAAATATAAAGGATAGAGGTATGAGAAACTGCCTCCATTTCCTCCATCCCTCCATATCCTTCCCATCCATCCAATCAGTCAATCATTCTCCTCCCATGCATCCATTCTGTTTGTTTGGAAACCTAATTAGGTTGGCTTTTGTGAGTTTTTTTTTTTTTGCTGGTCATGGGTCTAGAACTGGGTCTGGGCATCATCCCTCAGCTCTTCAGCTCAAGGCTAGCATTCTACCACTTGAGCCACAGCACCGCTTCTGGTTTTCTGGTAGTTAATGGAGGTAAAAGTCTCATGGACTTTCCTGCCTGGGTTGGCTTTGAACCAGATCTCAGAACTCAGATCTCAGCCTCCTGAGAGCTAGGATTACAGGCATGAGCCACCGGCACCCCACCTTTTATGAGGTTATTGAGAATGCATGGTCATAATAGTGGATTTGAAATTTTTCTACTTTCTAGTGATCATTAAGATAAAATTTTGAAACATTAGAATGATTGGTTTCTTCAGCTAGGAAAAGGAAGAAAATTATTTTCAATAATTTTGTATTCTAGGAGGAACTAACAGAACTGAGAAATGAGATTTCACTTTATGAATCTGCTGCAAAGCTGGGAATACTTCCAGGTGACTCAGAGGGAGAATTAAATGTAGAACTCATGGAATCATATGTGGATCTGGGTATTAAGAACGTCAGCTGGAAAAAATCCAAAGTTAACAGGTATTGAATGAATAGTTTAGTGTAGAGTCTATGCTAATAGTGTGACCGTGGTAAAAAGGTGTTCCCATGTAGGAACAATGACCTGATCAGGTTTTTTTTTTTAATGTGGAGAGCATGCTCTTTAGGCATTTATTTCTGTATGAGTGATACTAGGGATTGAACTGAAAGATTCCTGCCTGCGAACACTACCACTAAAACTATACTTCTTCCTGTCCTTTTGCTTTTTTGTCTGTATATTTACTTCTTTGTTTTTATGTTTATTTTTCAGATAAAGTCTCAAGCTAACTTTACCCAGGTTGGCCCTTAACTATGATCCTCTTGTTTCTGCCTCCGAGTATCTAGGTTTAGAGGCATTTCTAAATTGTTTTTTTGGTGTGTATGTAGGACTTGAACTTAGGGCCTTTTGCTCTCTTTTGGGTCTTTTAGTTACAGTTAACATTATACTGCTTGAGGCACACTTCTAGTTCTAGCATTTTTTTGGCTGGTTACTTCGAGGCTGGAATCATGAAGACTTTGCTGCTTGGACTTGCTTTTAACAAACCTCAATGCTTAGATCTCAGTCTCCCGAGTAGCTAGGATTATAGTCATGGGCCATTAGTGCCTGGTAAGGCATTACCAATTCTTACAGTATTGATACTGTATTTTGCCCAATATAGAAATATCAGTTTCAGAAAGGCAAAAGGTGGGAAGTGGCACTGTGGCTCAAGTGGTAGAGCGCTCAGGGACAGTGGTAGAGCTCAGGGACAGCACCCAGGCACTGAGTTTAAGCTCTACACCCAACCAAAAAAAAAAAAACAAACCCAAAAAACAAAGGCAAAAGGTGGATTCTTGTATTGAAATTGCACAAAGTAAATTTAAAAACTGAGATGATCTGTTCTAGCAATTAGGATACATACATATTATCTTTTAATATTTATCCCTATGTGTTGAAAGCACAATACCTAGGACTGGGGTGGGTTGGATGGGGGGAAATGACGCAAGTGGCAGGCATAAAGTCCCAAGTTTAAACTCCAGGAACAAAAATCAATCTCAAAACAAAAAAGAAAAACATCTGAAAACATGCATCCATCATTCAACACATACTTGGTAAAAAGTTTTGTATTCTCAGTCTTGTGACATATTTTGGCTCCAGTATTAGGTAAAGCTGAGAAAACTAGAGCTCAGAGAGGTGAAACACTTTGCTCAAGAAGACCACAGCAACAGGATAACACCTGAACCCCAACCCCTTCCACCTCTCTCCCAAACTAGACCCGTTTATATGACAGGCATATCTTTTGGCCTTAAACTTTATTCTTTGTGCCCTTTGAGGTAGTCATTTAACTTTTTTAGTTTGTGCCATGATTGGCCTTGGAATTGAGTATATATACATAGCCATTCACACACACACACACATACACTCAGCTTATTAAATATTTCATCACGATCTACTTTCCTTCCCTCTTCTTATCTCCTCCTCCTCTTTTTTTTTTTTTTTTGCTGGTCCTGTGGTTTGAACTCAGGGCCTGGGCGCTGCCCCTGAGCTTCTTTGTGCTCAAGTTAGCGCTACTTCAGGCATTTTCTAAGATAAGAGTCTCATGGACTTTTCTGCCTGGGTTGGCTTTGAATCACAATCTTCAGAACTCCTGAGTAGCTAGGATTAACAGGTGTGAGCCACCAGTACCTGTCCTCTACTACTTTTTTAATCCTCTTTTTTTCTTTTCAGATATATCTTACTTTGTAGCCCAGTCTGGCCAGTCAGACTCATGATCCACCTGCTCCAGTCTCCTGAGTGCTGAGATTACAAGTGTGCATTACCATAACTAGCTACTTTTTACTTTCTTGTTACTCAGCATTCATAACGATAGTTCTTAGGTCATTCTGAAGTATGAACAAACTGGAGATAGCACATCTGTATAATTATAGTAAAAGAAATGACTGGCCTGTTCAACTGAGAAAGTAGAGAAAAACAAATCAGAGTGATTAGTTGTTGGGGTTCAGCAATAAGACATCCAGGAAAAAGACAATTTTAAGGAAAGCAACACATAGCTTATAGTTATTCCACCCACCAGTGGTTTAATAGATGATAATTCAGCATTGAGAAAATGAAAAATATTTATTCTCAGATCAAATTTAAAGGAGATGGGAAAGAAAAAGATTGATGCCTTTACTCTGATAGACTGATCGTAAGAAAAAAAGGGAGCTAATGATTCCCGTGTTGAGCATTTTAGTTCTTTGTTAACTTGAGCTGACCCAAATACCCAGTGCAGCTTTTATCACCCGCCTACCCTGTCCCTTAAACTACCACCTAGTAAAATTTAAGGGTTTAGCCTCAACGTTCTATTTTACATTCATGGAATTTGAGTAGCTAAATCTGTATGCAGCTTGCAGACAGTTTCCTCTCTCCCTTATTATAGTTGGCTGCCAAACTCAAATAATAAACATTTAACAAGTGGAATGCCTTTTCCCTTTGGTCTTCTCAGCAGGCTTCATAAGGGACCACAGTTTATTTGGATTTAGGGGATCCAACTTCCACAGGGCCCCATGAGCGCGCCTTAACGCAGGGCTGGTCATCAGCCCTGCTCTCCCCCCACCGCTCCACACTCCTTTTTGAGAAAAGAAGACAAAGTTATTTAACAAGCACTTTCTCTGCCATCTAACTTGGCTACACCTCTAGGAGGACAGGGTGTGCTAGTTCTGCAGTCAGCATTCAAGCAGAAATCAGGAAGTAAGCACTAGTTCACCACATCTGACAGTGTATGAGGATACATTGTATTGTATTTTATTTCTTATGCAATGATATCTGAAATTATATCTGCTTTTGGAGGAAGAGAGTGGTTTGAGTTTTTATGTATGCATGCATGTACAGATATGTCTATATCTTTATATATATTTGTGTATACACAGGTATACTTAGATGATATACATTATGTATATCATCTATAATATGATATTTTTTTAAAAAAAATCTACCAAAGCCAGGCACCAGTGGCTCATACCTGCTATCCTAGCTACTCAGGAGGCTAAGATCTGAGGATTGTGGTTCAAAGCTAGCCTGGACAATAAACTACTAAAAAAAGCAGAAATAGCACTGTGGCTCAAGTGGTAGAACACTGGCCTTGAGCAAAAGAAGTTCAAAGACAATACCTAGTCCCAGAGTTCAAGCCCCAGGTTGGGCAAAAACAAAAACAAAAAACAAAACCCCAGACAAACCCAATATTTTTGTTAATTCTCTCTTTTCATAAATGTGCAATAGAATCACCTAAAATTAAAGAAGAGTAAATAAACATTTTTTTAGTGGCATATGTGTATAATACTAGCTACTTTGGAGGCAGACAATTAAATCAAACTTGAAGCCAGCCTGGGCAAAGTTAGTGAGACTGAATTCCCCAAACAAAACATAAAAGGGCTAGGGGGTGCTATGGTATAAGTGATATATGGGCATGGGTCTCTAGGTTTTTTTTCTTTTTCTTTTGGTTATAGGGTTTGAACTTGGGGCCTGGGCACTATCCCTGAGCTCTTTTGCTCAAGGCTAGCGCTCAACTACTTTTAAGCCATAGTACCACTTCCAGTATTCTGGTGGTTAATTGGAGATAAGAGTCTCATGGAACTTCCCTGCCTGGGTTGGCTTTGAACTGGAATTCTTAGATCTCAGCCTCTTGAGTAGCTAGGATTACAGGCCTGAGCTACCAGTGCCCATGAGCCTCTAGGTTTAATTGTCAGTTTAGTTGCTAGTAGAGATAGAAAGGGAGGCAGAGAGAGTCAGAAAGGGAAAGAGAAGGGAGGGAGAGATGGGATGGTATGGGCTGGGGATAGATAACACCAATGGTTGGTTAGTATGACTGGTGTATAGTATTCTTTTTTCCTCCCTTAATATTTGTGGGGCAAGTAGCACTGTGGCTCAAGTGGTAGAGCATTCGCCTTGAGCTGAAAGCTCAGGGACATCGCCCAGGCCCAGAGTTCAAGCCCCACAACCGACAAAACAAAAACAAAAACAGATATTTGTGGGGCAGTAGCTTAGTGGTTGAACACTTGGCCTAGCAAGTGTGAGGCCCTGGGTTTAATCCATAGCACCACAAAATAAAGTAAAATGAATAAATAAGCTTAATAAAATTGTTTTGCCATACTAGTATATAGGTAGAAAAACATGGTCACCACGGTGGTCAGAGCTTCAAAGGAAGAACCATGTGTGAGCCGTTCCTTGATTTAACCCCACAATTTCTCCCTCAGCCCTGTACATCCAGAGGTCCCAGAGGAGCTTTCAAAAGATGACATCATCCTGAGATTGAAGGCCGAAGTGCAGCAACTATTGGGGAGTAACTCAGTGAAGCGCCATCTAGTGTCTCAGCTACAGAATGACCTCAAGGATTGTCGGAAGATGATCGAAGAGCTACAACAAGTGAAGGAGGAGGATAAAAGCACCAGGCTAGAGGTTTGTACCTTCTGGAGAGTTAAAGCAGTCATTGCAAAGAGATGCCAGGAAAGAAACTTCTGCACTTTGAACATTCAACTTCAGCCTTTGGCTTTCAGAGGTTCATTTGACCCTTTTAGAAGTAGTGAAGCTGAAAGGAAGAACTGTCCCTGCTTGCCCTTGGATGTTGAACTTCTTCATCCTGAATGACAGAATCTAGGCAAGGAAGTGGGAAACAAAATTTCAGCCATGGGGATAAATCTATGGAAGCATAGAGCAACTAAGCAGTTGGGATTAGGGAGTAAATATGCAACTACAAGCTTACCCTGTCTGAACTCTTAATAAAGGCCAAAAAGATGTAGATGTCTCAATGTTTATTTTTATAAAGAATGCTCATTAGTGAGGTGTATCAGTGGCTCATGCCTGTAATCCAGGCTACTCAGAGGATGAGTTCGGAGGATCACAGTTTGAAGCCAGCCCAGACAGAAAAGTCCATGAGATTCTCATCTTCAATTAACTACCTAGGACAGTGCCCAGGCGGAGTTCAAGGCCTAGTAATGGCACAAAAAAAATTAATATTGAAAAGATGATATCAAATGTCTCTGTTATAGGAAAATCTGTTCAGAGAAAGACCAAATCTGTTTAAATTGCCTCAGGTAGCATTTTTTTTTTCTGTCCATTGTGGGGCTTGAACTCAGGGTCTGGGCATTGTCTCTAAGCTTTTATGCTCAAGGCTAATGCTCTTCTACTTTGAACCATAATTCTACTACCGGTTTTTGGATGGTTAGAGATCAAAGTCTCACAGACTTTCCGGTAGCATGTATGTATGTATGTATTGTCTCAGTGGTGGGGTTTGAACTCTGGGCCTGGGTGCTGTCCCTCAGCTCAAGGCTAGCACTCTATCACTTGAGCCACAGCGCCACTTCCGGCTTTTTTTTTCTGCTTATGTGGTGCTGAGGAATCGAACCTAGGGCCTCAAGCATGCAAGGCAAGCGCTCTGCCACTGAGCCACCTTCCCAGCCCCCGCTCAAGTATTTTGAAGGATGCATTCTGAGAAATAAGGCAGCCAGGATAAAAATCTTTACCATATAGACTGCTTTGCATTTATTAATATAAACAATAATAATATTGATATATCTTTTACATACTTTTGTGTATAGAGCAATTTAAAATTCAGAGTTTTAAGGTTTCCTTTCTTGTCATAGGACTTCATAATAGTGGTTAATTTAAAAGCTGAAATTTTGCCCAGGAACATCATTTATAGTTGTAAAATTGTTTCTGAATAAAGCCAGAATATGCAGCTCTGGTTTTACTCTCACAATGAAAACTGAGAGATTGCAATGATGGGAAGTAGAGCAGATATTATGATGCCACTCACTACAGTTGACAACTGGCCTATTAAAGGAAACTGTGGTAAAGGTCTTAGAAAAACTAGATTGTTGTCATATCCACACTAATTTTTTAATGAATATAATAAATGAGCTGGATGCTGGTGGCTCACACCTGTAATCCTAGCTACTCAGAAGGCTGAGATCTGAGGATTAAAGTTCAAAGCCAGCCTGGGCAAGAAAGTCGTGAGGCTCTTATCTCCAATAAACCATTCAGAAAACCAGAAGTGGTGCTGTGGCTCAAGTGGTAGAGCACTCACCTTGAGCTAAAGAGCTGAGGGACAGCACCCAGGCCCAGAGTTCAAGTCCCATGACCTACCAAAAAAACCCCAAACAACAAAAAAACCCAAAAGCGTGCGTACGTGCGTGCGTGCATGCGCGCGCGTGTGTGTGTGTGTGTGTGTGTGTGTGTGTGTGTGTGTGTGTGATCCCTATTAAAGATCTTTGCCTTATATCTCAAGTTTGAGGTTAAAGTTATACACGGATTTCAGACACCTCTATAGGCAATGTTCAGTAGCCAGCTCAGAACGTTTCATCTACAATCCTTTTAAAAAGGCATACAGTTTTTGTATTAAATTATTATTATTTGTTGTTATTGTTGTTATTGAGGGTTGTGTGCTCAGTATGCCACCTTTAGGAAATTTTGTTGAGATACTCAAGTGATCTTTCCCTTTGCAAAGATCTTAAAGGTGCTGTGCTGAGAAGTCCAAGTACCCAGTGCCTGTGTGCTTGTTGCATGGTGATCTGTCATAACTCAGTATATAAAATCTGGTCGTAAATAGAGGCTTTCAGTATCAATAGATGCTATTTTTAGTATCAGTAATTAAAACTCCCCAATCTGTAAGAAACATAAGGGAGTGTCATAAATTTTAGAAAGTGGAGGCTGTTTAAAAAATAAAGTTGTTACAATGAGTAAGATCTTAAGAATCTCATTAGTTTCCTTCTCCAGATCTCAAAAAAGGCTGAGGATAGAAAGGGAAGACGGCTACTTTGCTGTGAGTTGGTCTGAGCCGAAGCCTGGGTGGTCTTCCCCTGTGTGGACAAGAGATAGTAATACCTACCCTCACCCAAGGTGGAGGGAACACTGGTATAGGTTATTTGCCAAACATTATAGAAGCTCTAGAACCAGGTAAACATATACACCAGCAACAAATCAGGTAAAGTATGAGCATTAGAAATTTTGTGACCCCTAGAAGGAGCTTTTGACAATAGATATGAACATTCTGATGGACGAGGGGAAGTGTGGGAAGTTATTTAAGCAGATGAGTCTAAAATGGACAGAGCAGGAAAGAGGATCCCACTCTGGAGGGAAAGAAGAATGCAAGTGAAAGTAACTGTTAGAAGCCCTTTCCAGACACATCTTGGACTATGACTGGCTGGCTTGAAAAGGCCTAGAAGAAAATTGGAGACATTTGTAGAGGGTCTGTAAACCAGTTGTTTATGTTTGCATCCATGTTCATTGTGTTTGCTAGTTGGTTTGAGTAATCTGTTATATTTTAGGAAGATGAATCAAAGGTATGTGGGAATTACTTGTGCTAAGTTATAACTTTTGTAAGTATGAAATTATTTCAAAGGAATTTTTGTGTTCTTTTTAATATTTAGCCTAAAACAGATACCTCAGAAAAACCAGCTAATCATTTAGGACTTGATGCTTCCTCTTCTGATGTGATTGCTAAAGATGACATTTTGCAACTTAGAAATGAAGTTCAGGCTTTACAACAACAAAACCAGGTAATTAAAAATGTCCTGTAGCTCGGTATTGGTGGCTCACACCCATAATCCTAACTGCTCAGGAGGTTGCCATCAGAGCATTGAGTTTTGAAGCCAGCCCGGGCAGGAATGAGAGTCTTACCTCCAATTAACTACTATACACACACACAAAAGCCAGACATGGAGCTGTGGCTGAAGTGGTAGAGCAAAAAAGCTCAAAGCTCAGGGATAGTGTCTAAGCCCTCCAGGACTGTTGAGAGAGAGACAGAGACAGACAGACACACACACAGAATTTTCATGACTTAATTACAAAGGTTAAAAATAGACATTTTTAAGATAGGATAAGAATTTTAAGATATAAGAGTAGACAACTCTGAAGCCCCACGACCAACAAAAAAAAAAAAAAAAAGAGTAGACAACTCTGTGTATATTTCCCTTTACTTGGAGATTTGGGTACAGTTTCATTGGATGGTTTGTGTAATTTCTATTTCCATGGCTAATAGAGATATCCTTTTGTCTGTAGCCATCACTTGGCCAAAAAGGAAAACTTTGCTTATTTAGATGGTTACAAAAGATTGCTAACTTCTAAGATTTACATTTTTGCTCCTGTGATTAAATGTTTCAAAATATTTCAAAATAAATAAGAAAATATTAACTCCTATCAGAAAGCTATTTAATCAAAGAAGAGTAAATATTTCAAAATAAATAAGAAAATATTAACTCCTATCAGAAAGCTATTTAATCAAAGAAGTATATGTATGTTGTTAGCAAGGTATGAGATTTTCTGGTTTTGTATTATGATGACAATGAGATTGTCTCAATGTTAGCAAAAATCAAGCCCAGAAAGATATTAAGATGATGGAAGTTAGACTAGTCTATAAAAATGATTTTTAATTTCCTCTAAATACTTTGAAATTTTTGTGTCTAGGAACTTAAAGAAGCTGAAGAAAAACTGAAAACTACAAATCAAGCCTTATGTAATCAAATGAGACAAATGGTACAGGACTTTGATCGTGATAAGCAAGAAGTTATAGATAGGTAAGGTCTACTGTAGATGCCTGATGCTTGTCTCCTTGGGCCTTTTCTTCTCTCAAGTTTACTCCTCAGCCCCATAAAAAGATTTTAAGAAAGTGCTAGGTAAACTCCTCATTGGACCTTGGATTGTCAGAGATGTCTGGCTTCTCAGATTAGAATTTTTCTGTAGGAACACTATTGTGAAGTGGATTGAGTTCTGTGGCACTTTCAGAATTGTAGTTCAAATGCTTAGTGTTTGATTTGGTTTCGTTCTGGCTTTTCTTATGCTTTCTTTCTTAAAAAAAAAAAAAGACTAATCTGGGAAATTTTATAAAGAAGAAATTTGTGGGAGGAAACATGTCTTCCAAATACCAAATCATAAGCTTTGAGACAGGCTTTTGGAACATAACTTACTTGTGAGTTGGATACTTCTAGTATTTGCGTTTAATACATATGACGTGGAATTTTGGAGCCACACCCTTGATTGTTTTGATTAATTGCTTAGAAGTTCTCAATAGAAACAATTCTGTCTGAAATTCTGGGATATTCTCTCATCCAAGGATCTGGTTTTTTTCCTCTGGAAACATGAAGAAAGAAAAATTTGAAGATTTCTCATAAATAATCATTGGTTGTAAATGAATTATTATTGTTTTGGATTAGAGGAAAGCAATCTGTTATTAATTTGCAGTAGAGAGTAGGAAGGAAGCAAAGTGGGAAGGAAAGAAGCAAAGCAATTTGTTTTAGTCTGTTTCTAGTAATGCCCAGCATTGCTTTAAGACTCTGCTTTCTGTTGCCAGGTGTGAGAGGACATACCAGCAGCACCACGAAGCTATGAAAGCCCAAATACGGGACAGCCTGTTAGCAAAGCATGCTTTGGAGAAGCAGCAGCTTTTAGAGGTGTATGAGGGGACTCACTTGCAACTCAGGTGAGACTCAAAAGGGTTGGCTCCCCTTTAACTGTAAAGATGACTTTCTCCTGGCCCTTAGTCTGGAGGAAAATCATTATACAGCCCTTGTCTTGTGGTCATTTACTTGTTGGCTTTATTTGTCAAAGGTCTGACCTAGATAAAATGAATAAGGAGATGGCCACTGTACAGGAATGTTACCTGGAAGTGTGCAGAGAGAAGGATAATCTAGAATCTACTCTCAGGGAGACCATTCAAAAGGAACAGCAGGCTCAGGAGCAGAAGGTATGGTACCAATACAGGGTTAAGGCTTTTCTGTATCACTTCCCTTCTCCAGGCCTTGGTACTGGTCATTTAATTACTTGGCGTGGGGAAGTTCACAGGGAAGGTATTCATGGAAGTCTCTCTGCTTTTTGCTATATAGTACCACTATAGCTCACACAGTTCTGTAAATATTATAATAAGTATTAAAACCTTTATGGAAGATAGAGAATAGTGGCTTATTCCTGTACCCATTTACAAGAGAGATAGAGATTGGGAGGATCTGGAGTTTGAGTGCAGCCTAAGCAACAAGTTTTTGAGACCTCCATCTCTACCAAATAAGCTGGATATGAAGGTGTGTGCTTATCACCCTTGAGAGGAGAGAGAGGCTGGAAGTGGCAGAATCAGTGCTGGGCTGGCTAGTGCTGAGAAAAAATACAAGACTCCACCTAAAAAGAAAATGAGTAAATAGCTTAAAGCAAAAAGGGAATGGCACTGCAGGCTGAGATCTGAGGATAGCGTTAGAAGCCAACCTGGGCAGGAAAGCTTGTGAGACTCTTATTTCCAATTAACCACCAAAAAAGCTGGAAGTGGACCTGTGGCTCACTCAAGTGGTAAAGTGCTAGTCATGATCGAAAAAGCTCAGGGATGGAGTGCAGTTCCTGAGTTCCAACCCCAGGACTGGCACACAAAAAAGACTAGGGCTCAAGTGGTTGAATATTTGCCTAGTAAGTGCCTAAGACCCCCAGTTCAAACCTCAGTACCACAAACAAGAAATTAACCAAACCAAAAAGCCTTTATAGAAAATGACATACATAGAGACGAAAATGGTATTTTCTTATAGATTTATTCTGGAAGATAAGAGTGGATCGACTCAGTCTAAAACCCATGGATCTGCATTTGTTGTTGTTGCTTTTTGTCAGTCATGGGGCTTGAACACAGGGCCTGGTACTTGTCTCTGAGCTCTTGCTCAAAGCTAGTACTCCCACTTTGAGCCCCAGCTCTATTCACTTCTGGTTTTCTGGTGGTTAATTAGAGATGAGTCTCACAGACTTTCTTGCCTGGACTGGTTTTGAATCGTGATCTTCAGATCGCAGCCTCCTGAGTAGCTAGGATTACAGGTCTGAGCCACCAGCTCCCAGCTTACATCTTTTTTTTTTTTTTTAAGTGCATTTGTCAGCTGCTCGTGAAACCCTACTTAGTTCTGTGAGCGTTACACAGAGATTTTGAAAAAAAAAAAAAGTCACCAGAATATTCTTCCAGAAATCTTTTCCTTGGATGCATTTCTCTCTGATAACTAATTGTTATTTTAATTTGCATGTGGTCTCATGATGGGTAGGAGGCTCTGGAGGAGAGGGTGTTAGTGTTGGCTTCTTTTAGGGAAAGAACTCAGGTTTGAACTTGGGGCCTGGGGCACTTATTAGGCAAATATTCAACCGCTTGAGCCCTACCCGTTTTTTTGTATGCCAGTCCTGGGGTTTGAACTTAGGGACTGTACTCCATCCCTGAGCTTTTTCCTCTCACAGCGAGCACTTTGCCACTTGAGCCACAGCTTTTTTTGGCGGTTAATTCTAACTCTGGATATTCCAAGCTGCCCTTGGTGAGCATCCAGGACAAAAATCACCAGGGGACAAGAGCCAGCCTCTTCCTTCCCTGTGTGGGTGGGAGTACTTCCCAAGGTGGCCTTCTGATGATGGCTAGGACCATTCTGCAGACCACAATTTGAAAGCCACCTGCCTCAGGCTTCAAGTGTTAAATCTTGAAGGCTTGAGTAAATGTTCCATACAGAGGTTTTTCAGTAAGTTATATTAAGGCATGGGTATTGCCACCACAGACTTAAAGAGAAAAGCAAAAGGCAGTTGAGACATTCAGCTTGTTTAATGTTATGATTATTTTTGAGAAGTGGATATGGTGAGAGAACATATGCCAGGTATCCTCCGTACCATCTGTGGATGAAAAAGAACTTGTGAAATAGCCTATTTTTGTTCATGTTGGTAGTATAAATGTTAAAAGCATCTTAAAGATCCTAGCAATTGAGCACTTAGCCGTCAGTAACACTTTAAATAAAATAGGGAGATCTTCAGTATGACTGTTTTAAAAAGAATGGATAAACTGGCAAGAACATGAGAGTAGAACTCTCAAAGAGGTCATTCTTTTCAGAACTATGTTTTTAGGGTATCTTTAAAAGAATAAATTTGACTATAAAATTGATCTCATAATAAGTTATGACTCATAGCTGTTGCATACTTTGGCTTACAAACATTTGTGCATAACTATAAGAAGGAAAATTATAACTATTTGGCTCCCTCCCCCTCAAAAAACAAACAACTTTAGAGGTTAATTTTTTTCCTTTGAAAGCTTAAAATTATCATGGGAAACAATTTACTTTTACCCTTCATTGGGTTTGTAGCTGTAAATTTTGAATACATGTGTAGATTCATCAGGATTCAGATCAATTTTATCATCCTAAGGATTCTCCTCATGCGAAGGGCCAGAGTATCTAGAACATAAGAAGCTGAATTAATTCTATCCTTCTCTGGGAATTGTTTGCGTTTTTGCTTTGGTTCATTTTATTATAGAGCTTGGTAAGTTCTTTGGAATCTTGATAAACCAGTCAGAAGTGAAACACCTTTTTAGTTAGACTTTAATATTTTCTTATGCTCCAGAGTTAGACAAAGATATACCAGTTTGTTAGAAAATGTCTGTCTCTCACAGTAACCTCCACCCCCAGCATAATATGAAGCCCAAAAGTAAACTCAGGAACTTTTGGGTCACTTCTTGCAGAACATAGGATGTTTCTTTGTGGACAAGCGTTGATTAGGGATGTAGACTGCATACAGAATTACTATGACAAATAGCACCAAGAATCTGAGCTTATTTTCATGTATCACATGTGCTGAAACAAGTTATTGAGTCAGGGCTGTTGGGCTCAAGTTTTTGTTTTTCTATTACTTGGGTTTTGAACTCAGGGTCTCACTCTCAATTAGTGTACTTGCTCATACTTGGTTGTACTTATCACTTGAGCAATGCCTCCAGCCCAGCTTTTTGCTGGTTACTTTGGAGATGGAGTCTCTGACTCCTCAGTAGCTGGGATTATAGATAGGCTACCAGTACCCATCACTAATTCTTGACATACACAGAACCCTTTATATTCTACAGTAATCAGTGAAGGCATATGGATTTGTAGATGAGGCACATTCTCATTCATAATACTATTCATATATTTCATGTTAAATCTTATTTGTTCAATTGCAATACAAGCTAAGTAGATCTTCTCCCCTACCCCTGGTACCAGGGTTTAAGTCTTAATACTTGCTGGGCTTGCTTGCTTGGCTGGCATGCTATCACTTGAGCCACACATCTACCCTGGCTTTTTGCCGGTTATTTTGGAGATGGAGTCTCATGAACTTTTTTGCCCTGGATGGCTTAAAAATCACAATCCCTCAGATCTCAGCATCCTGAGTTGCTAGGATTACAGTGTGAGCCTCTGGCATCCAGCTTCTCGCCCCTCCCCCTTTCCTAAACAATACACAAGCTTAGATGTATTATTATTATTGTCTTAGAGGCTGTTAGTATTATTGTATAGTAGTACTTACTTGAATTTTATTTTTAAGAGGCAATTATTGGAGGAAAAAGAAGAACAAGTAAGCAAATTGCAGTTGGAACTTGAAGAAAAGTACAAAGAAACTCTTGTGCTGGAAAAAAACAAGTGGATAAAAGAGCAAGAAACTGGCATCAAGCAGCAGATTGACAGTGAAATGATGTTAGCCAAAGCACAGTGGGATAAAGAACGGAAAGAGGTGTGGGTTAAAATATCTTTCTTATCACCACATTAAAAAAAAGAACCATATTAACTGTGCAAGACAGTTCTTCCTAAGCAGACATAAAATGTTTAATTGGCAACTACCTACCCAGTCATTTGTGGTGTCTTTCAGAATTAGGTTATTAGCAACTTACAATGAACCTTCTTTTGACTCTTCATCCACATTCAGGATATAAGAGGGTTCTTTTTTTGGGTGGGAGGGGGGTGGCGTGAATACTGCTTTGGTTCAAAATGAAGCCATTATCAAGTAGGCCAAGCTTAGTGCCAGTGGCTCATACCTGTAACCCTAGCTTCTCAGGAGGCTAACACTGGAGGATCGTGGCTCAGGAAAGTCCAGAGACTCGTATTTCTAGTCAACCCCCCAAAAGCCAAAACTGGAGTTTCAAGTGGTAGAGCAGTAGAAGGAAGGGACAAATATCCAGGCCAAGTTCAAGTTCAAGCCTCCACACATACACAAAAATCGTTCATGTAATAGAGCAGGCTCTGAGGCATAAGCTTACTTTTTTACCTAAGGAGTAAATGAGATTAGGAAATAATAATTCTTTCTTAGAAAGTTAAATATCAAATTATGATTTAAAAACCTGATTGGGAAATGAAAAAGATAAGCTCTCTTATTTAAACTAGATTTTCTATTGTTGTGAGTTTCATTAATCTGGTAGCTGTGGAGGTGGTTTGAGAACCATGAATACTCAAGGGGTGTTGAACAGAAACAAAAGCAAGTTTGCCTAGAAGCAGTCTTACCAAAGACTGGAAGCCTACACTCTTGAAAGTAAGAAAACCCCAAAGATATTCTTCCAGTAATACTCCTCCTTGAATGAACTCTGCCCCGTAAATAAGAGTCCATTGTATTCAAGTCAGTAAAAGTATTTTTTTAGATCATTCCATTCTAGGATCATTAATGAGGTGACTCAGTGCCTGCTTTGTGGAAAGTGTGATACTGACAGCAAAACACAACTACCAAAAGGTTTTGGTGGTTTTTGCTTTAACCATGCCATTTTCATGGTGGCATTATTAGCTCTTCTAGTTGGCTGTGCATTCACCAGAGACCTTATACAACACCATCAAATCTTCCCTGTGATTTTTTTGTTCCATAGTTAAGGTCAAACAGAGACTTTCAGGTTGTGCTTGGGAATATGTTTTCATTGACTGCATTTCTAAATCTTATTACTACAATGTCTAGTTTTCAAACACAGCTGTGGTTGCTTTTTGGCTAGCAAGTCTAGATTTTACTTTTCTCAAGTGTTTTTCTTCTCAGACGATTTTTCTTCTGAAAACAGATCAAACAAAACCTCATTCAACAGCTGGAAAAGGAGTGGCAGTCTAAGGTGGACCAAACTCTAAAGACACTGAGGAAGAAGACTTCAGACTGTAGCATCCAGACCGACCAGGCCGCAACCCCTGATACCCTTTCCAAGGCTGAGATGGCAGTCTTGCTAGAGAAGCAGAAACAGAAGATCCAGCAAGACTTAGAACAACAGAAGGAAATAGCTATCAACGGGGCTTTGAAGAAACTAGAAAGTGAACTAGAGCTTAAATACTATGAAAATATTACCAAACAGGTGATGAGAATGATTTTTCATACTAAAAATAATTGGGACTGTCCAGGAAACTTTTCAAATGCTACCCTGGAACTTTTGTTTATACTTAAAAAAAATTTTTTTTTCTTTAATAGCCTTTCTAGAAACCTGCCATGTTCCTAAAGTTTTTTTCTTTCATGAAACTGCCACCCTGGTAGCATTTCTGTATATTCTTTAGTTGTAAGTGTTGTTCCTCTGAGATCAGAGTTAAAGATGGTCGTTTTATATCTGAATGAAGAAGAGTTTAGCTAAGAAGCTTTGACATCCCATGTCTTGTCATGTTACAGACAGATACATAAACCTGTGTGAATAACCATTAAATACAATGGTGTTGAGATGCACAGTATAGAATCTGCAGGTGCACAAGTGAACTTGTAGTTCCTACCACTTGCCAGAAAGCGGTGCCATTGCCTTCCCTTTAGAGTGCTCCCCTAATCAGCTTACAACTCGGGTAGGTGACTTGACTTCGAAGAAATGTCATACTAAGAAAAGCATATAGCTTGCCTTTCTAAATAGAATAAAGTGACTTGTCTGCTACATCTTAACTGTTAGTGATCCTTCAGTGGTTTTTAGTCCCAGGACTCCTTTATGTTTTGAGGAATGGAAAAGCTTTGTTGTGTAGATTATATCTATTCTCTGGTGAAAAATGAATCTGTGGTTTTGTGAGTTTGTTTTGAAACCAAGAATATCCAAGCATACATTCTGTCGACTGTTAGAGCACAACTACATTGTTAATATAGCAGATAGTTTCTGGAGAATTGTGCTGTTCACACATGTAGTTGGTGTCTTATTTGACGATAATCTGTCGTAACAACCACATTGGCAAGGTTTCTATTATATATGTTATTTTAGATGTGTTATTTATTATAAACTGAATGAGATGGTACCTAAAGTAAGGTACTTTCTTTAAAAATATACTCAATTTTTAAGAAATAATTAAAATTTGAGCCGGGTGCCCGTGGCTCACACCTGTAATCCTAGCTCAGGAGGCTGAGATCTGAGGATTACGGTTCAAAGCCAGCCTGGGCAGGAAGGTCTGTGAGACTCCAATAAACCACTAGAAAACTGGAAGTGGTGCTGTGGCTCAAGTGGTAGAGTGCTCGCCTTGAGCTGAAGAGCTGAGGGACAGCGCCCAAGCCCAGAGTTCAAGCCCCATCACCACCAACAAAAAAAATTGCTTGTGTACATTGTTTTACCTGACTTTGTGGGGCATCTTTTAAAGTCCGGAAATATAAGCCAAATACATTCATCTCAGGGATATCTTCAGCCAGTTAAAAAATCATTTTTGAAAATGTTTACTAAGTTAAAATGTTCTATGTTTAAGGTACTGCTTTGGTATTTATGAAATTATGTATCTTGTGAATACAATTGTAGCATAATATAACAAAGTAGATGTTTCTCAATAACTTTTTACGAGGTATAAATTTCCATAGGAACCTTAGATGTAGCTCAGTAGACAAGCATAAGACCTTGGGTTCAACCCCTAGAACCCCAGGAACTAAAATAAGGTAATAATGATGTTTCTGTAGCATTTATATTTTTTCTGTGTATTTTTGACTCATTAGAATTTACAAGTACTGCTATTCAGTACTTTTGTAAGAAATAAAACCTGTTATATCAATTCTCTGTGTGTATTCATGTATATATATATATGTATATATTCTTAAGAAAAGAGAATAAGAAAAAAGTTTAATAAGTGGTCATCTTATAGTTGGTGACAGATTTATAATCAGCTCAAGCCTTCAATTTTGGCTTAAACCAAGGGACCTCCTCCCTCATTTTGTAATAACTCATTCTTGACAGCCAGAAAACTGGCCAGATGTCAGACTCTAAACTCCAGTGGTATATGGATGCATGCGTGTGTAGGCCATGAGAAGTGAGGGGGAGAGGGTGGGTCTAGTGATTGGCAGCAGCTGGCAAGAGCAGCGCTGTGGCCTGTCTTCTCATGTTTCTTCAAGAGCAATAGAATTTGTTGGAAGTGACAATCAGTACTTTGGAGGAAACTTTTAGTATTGTTCATCAAATGTTTAGAGATCCTACTTCCTGTTGCATTTTCAAGGGACAGTATGGGAAGGAGGATTGAGTCTATTTGAGATAAGATAGAGCACTTGAAGTCAGTGTAACTGTAAGGAAAGTAGAGTGTAGGAATGTAGAGCAGCTATTTGCAATACCCTTCCTTATGTCTTTTCTCCTGCAACGTCCTACAGGTAGAAACAGCTGTGCAAAATGCTCGTCATCGGTGGTTAGAAGAACTGCCCGAGCTTGCAGAATATAAAGCCCACGTGAGAGCAGAACAGAAGAAGTGGGAAGAACAACAAGACATCTTGGTGGCCAAACGGGTAAGCACCATCCTGGAAAGAAACTAAAGCAGGTCCTCTCCTTGGCTTCTTCCCTTTTCTGGGCATTTGCACTTATTTTCCTGCCTGGACTAGCTTTGAACCACAGTCGTCTGATATCAGTCTGAGCAGCTAGGATTCTGGGCAGGAGCCACCAATGCCTGGTTATTTTAGCATCTTAACTTTGATTTAGAAATTAATTCCCATTTTATCAAGAGGTAACTTTAGGTTGGTTTGATTAGAACGGGTGTGCATCTGTTTTTATGTAATCTGTTATTATTGTGTGTATGTGCTTGAACTCAGGGCCTCACAACTCAGATTTTTTTGGTCAGTCATGAGGCTTGAATTCTGGGCCTGGAAGCTGTCCCTCAGCTCTTCAGCTCAAGGCTAGTACTTTCCCATTTGAGCCACAGCGCCACTTCTGATTTTCTGGTGCATTACTGGAGATGAGTTTCATAGACTTTCCTGCCCAGGCTGGCTTTCCTCAGATCTCAGCCTTCTGAGTAGCTAGGATTACAGGTATGAACCACCAGCACCCAGCTCAGTCAGATTTCTTGCTCACTGTTTGCATTCTACCACTTGAGCCATGCCTCTAATCCAGCTGTTTTGCTGGTTAATTGGAGAGAGAGAATCTATTAGACTTGTCTGAGCTGAGTGGCTTCAAATCGTTATTTTCCAGGTCTGAGGGTTTGTGAGCCACCAATGCTGGTACTATAATGTTTCTCATGAGTAAAGGTTTTTCTGTGCTATGTCAGCATTTTCTCTTTGGTAAATAGCCAACTATCCTTTCCAGAAACTTCATATTCCTTAAAAGGAAAACTCCACTGTTGTAACCGCATGTACTCTCTTAAAACTGAATTTCTTGGTCTAAATACTCTAATTAAAGTGCCAGCAAACTGAAAATGACTTTGAAAGTTGACCTAGTAATTCTAATATTTAGAAAAATGAAAGGACTAGACATTTTTTAGTGTTCTAGAAAAGGAATTATAGACTATTAGATAACTCAGAGTTGAGTCACAGAAATATAATTGTTTCCAATTTAGTCCAACATAGAATTCAGAGATGGTCTTATCTATGAGTTAAAAACTTAATAGATTCTTTTAAAGTAAGAACATAATAAAGTCTTATGATAGATTATACTAAAATTTTAGGTTTTCCCATTCTACAATAAAGTAGGATGATGAATTTAAACATTTTTAAATGAAAGGCTTAGTCGGGTGCCTCACCCCTGTAATCCTAGCTACTCAGGAAGCTGAGATCTGAGGATCTCGGTTCAAAGGCAGCCTGGGCAAGAAAGTCCGTGAGACACTTACCTCCAATAAACCACTAGAAAACTGAAAGAGTCTCTGTGGCTCAAGTGGTAGAACTCTTGACTTGAGCTGAAGAGCTGATGGACAGAACCCAGACCCAGAGTTCAAGCCCCATGGCTGACAAAAAATAAAATGAAAGGCTGGGTGCTGGTGGCTTGCACATGTAATCCCCTATTAGTCAGGGGACCAAGATCTGAGGATCCCTGCTTGAAGCCACCTCTGGCAGGAAACTCTATGAAACTCTTAGCTCTAAATAAAAAATTTGGAAGTAGAGCTTTGGCTCAAATGGTAGAGCACCAAGTATGAGTGCAAAAGCTAAGGAACAGTGCTTAGGCTCAGAGTTGAAGCCCCAGTACCAGCACAAAAATGCCAGAAGGAATAGATTTTAGTTAATTACATGTAAAACTTATACATATATGACTGTTTAAATGTATATGCCATTTCAATTTCTAGTTCACCATTAAAAGGGTGTTTCTTTGTTTTGTATATAACATAGGATATAAAAAATTAGGTGATTTAAAATGGAAATGATTCTTAATTCTAATGTAAGTATATTTTTGGAATGACATTGAGTGTAATTTTTTTTACTTTTTGTTGTTGTTGTTGGTGGTGGTGTGGTGGTCATGGGGCTTGAACTTAGGGCCTGGGTGCTATTTGTGAGCTCTGCTACTTTGGGCCACAGTGCCACTTCCTGTTTTCTGGTGGTTAATTGGAGATGAGTCTCATGGACCTTACTAGCAGGGCTGGCTTTGAACTGCAATCCTCACAGATTTCAGCTTCTTGAGTAGCTAGGACTACAGGTATCAGCCACCAGCATCTGGCTCCCTTTACTTTTGATTTTAAGTTCCTCATAAGGTTAACCCAGATAGATAGTTACTTAATTTTGTTAATGACGAGAATCATAAAGACTTTTGAAATGGGTGGTGTTGTGCCTTTTAGCTCTCCTTAGCTCTGTCTGAAGCAAAAGAGAAATGGAAAAGCGAGCTTGAAGATATGAAGAAAACCATGATGCCAGCGAAGGAATTGGAAGAGAAGATCCAATCTTTGCAGAAGGAGCTAGAGTTAAAGAACGAGGAAGTCCCTGTGGTTATCAGGACCGAGCTGGCTAAGGCCTGGAATGAATGGAACCGGAAGAAGCAAGAAGAAATCCAGAGAATTCAAGAACAGAATGAGCAAGATTACCGACAGTTTTTAGATGATCATCGCAGTAAGATCAGTGAGGTGCTTGCGGCAGCTAAAGAAGACTTTGTGAAACAAAAAGCGGAACTGCTTCTTCAGAAGGAGGCAGAATTACAGGCGTGTCTGGACCAGAGCCGCAGAGAAAGTGCGGTGCAGGAAGCCAGGCAATCCCAGCTGGAAATGCATCGATTCGAGGAAGACATCCTAACTCTGCTGGACTTTCTCTTAAGGCACATGCAAAAGGAGGACGTTTGTGGTCCAGAGGACTCACAGCTCTTAGAAATCATGTCGACTTGTTCTTCAAAATGGCTGTCTATGCAATATTGTGAGAAACTGAAAGAGTGCATGCGGAAGGGCCTTCAAGAGACACTCTCCTTGCTCAGGGAAAACGCCAACCCACTGTTGGAGAAGGTAGGTACCCTTGAGGGAAAAAAGCTTGGGATCACCAAGAGTGGTTGGAGGAGCTGCTCACGGTATTTTCTATAGTATCTTCTCCTTTCTTAAGCATCTTATAGGTTAGGAGATGTAAGATTTAGATCTTTTTGTGTGCTTTTTTTTTTTTTAAACTAATGGTTTAAAAAACCTTTTGTAACACATCTAGAAGTTAGCGTTTGTTTTTTTTTTTTTTAATTTTGCCAACAATTCAACAGCTTTATAGTGCTACAAATGTGAGAACATTTAGCCTCTACACAAGAACTTTTACCCTGTAGATGTCTTAATCCTAAACTGTGTATACACACACATATATACATATATATGTATACACAGGTGTGTACAATTAATTTTCTGTCTTGGGATTCAACTGGTCTTTCTTACCTAATGACAGTCTGTGATAGAGTACTTTAAAACATATATAATTTTAAAATTGCTTTTTTTGGTTTCAGTCTGTAGGTGGCAAAGGCATGTTATTCCACCAACGACCCAGGAATCTTTTTACAGGACTTAAAATTGTACAAGCAGTGTAAGATCATCTTATGACTTAAGTGGTTCACAAGTCTGTGGAGACAGAATCACATAATCTGGATAAGAATTTAGACATTTACTGTGTTTGTTGGGAGGGTCAGATCTCATTCCTGAAAAAAAGATGACTTTGAAATGCCTGATGTGGCATTTGTCATAGGAATAATACTTGATCTTCTGCTAATTTTTGAGACAGTTGAGCTCAGGACTTGGGAGGTAAATCAGTGATGATAAATTTGCAAAACAGGGGCCATAGATATGAAGAAACAGATTTATAATCTATTAAATTAGTAGTATTACTAAATCTGTAGTAGTTAGAATTGTGTATAGAATTGTTAATAGAGCAAAACTGAGCCCTCATTAACATAATTGAGATGATCAGAAATTTTCGAAAGTGGAGAGGATTGAATGAAAAAGGCAGTTTCTAGTAAAATGGAAATATCAAAATATACATCAGTTCAGGGTGCATGACAGAAAGCAAGTATCAATCTAGACAAAATTTGCAAGCAAATATATGCCGTGCTGTTTTTAACTTCAAAAGATAAAACCAGAAAAAAGTTGCAACTATATTTTTTGTTAACTTCTCTTCTCTACAATGTGAGTGGAAAATGGAAATAATTTCCTGTCTTTGTGCTTAGTTTTCATTACTCCTTTTAACCTCATGCTCATGGCCTTTTGATTGCATAGAACTTGTCCTTTTTCTGTACTTCCTGACTTGACTTGCTTCTGTGGGATATCATAGATAATTTTGACACTCTGTAAATAAATTTCTCAATGGTAGCTTCTAGAATCAAGCATATATTGTGTGTTGTAAGTAGTTAAACAATGTGTTATCAGTGTCATATTTTCTGTTTGAGATTGTAATTATCTAAAACCTGAAACTGTTGCCTTAAAAATCAGAGAATTTAGTAAGCTATATTGCCTGTAACAGGGACTGAAATACAAATGTTAAATGGTCTTGTGTAAAATGTTTAACTTGGCTAAATCTAGAATTTTTTTTTATTGTGAAAATACTGTACAGACAGGTTATAATTACATGGGCAAGATAATGAGTACATTTCTTACCAAGCATTGTAGCCTCCTCCTTTGTTTCCCCTTCCCATCCCTTCCCATCCTCCCCCACCCCAAATCTGGCATTTTTTCTCCATTGAGAGTCCAGTAGCATGTTAAAGTACTCAAACATAAAACTTCCATATACATTTAAAATAACTTACTGTTATTTTCAGTTTGTAGGAGGCAAAAGATTGACATTATAGTTGATAATGATTTTCACCACTGCAGTGAAAATATTCTGAAATTTTCAAGAATAGTTCTTTTTTTTTTTTTTTTTTGGTCCGGTTTTGGGGTCTGAACTCTGGGCCTGGGCACTGTCCCTCAGCTCTTCAGCTCAAGGCTAGTGCCCTACCACTTGAGCCA
>NW_012267227.1:12523598-12525457 GCF_000151885.1 Dipodomys ordii
CCCCCCCCCCCCCCCTTCTCCCTTTCTTTCTCTTTCTCTTTTTTTCTCTCTCTCTCTTCCTCTGTATGTTTGGAGACAAGGTCTCACTATGTAAGGTAAGCTGGCTTAAAATTCACTAAGTGGCTGGTCTTGAACTTTAGATCCTTCTGCCTCAGCCTCCCGAGTCCTGGGATATGGGCATATGGTACCACGCCCAGCTTCACTCAAGCCTTTTTATACATCCATGAAATATATACAATGTGTTTAAGTTGGGTTTATTGTAACCCTTTATTGGCTCCATATTTATTAGAAAAGACTTTTACCATGTTAGGAGATATTTTCCTAGAATATACATTTTAGTAGCTTTATAATTTTTTTTTTTAAATTGCCAGTCCTGAGGCTTGAACTTAGGGCCTTGGCACTGTCCCTGAGCTGCTTTTGCTCATGGCTAGCACTCTACCAAGTAAGCCACACTATGTGGTACTGAGGAATTAACCCAGGACTTCATGCATGCTAGACAAACACTCTACCACTAAGCCACATTCTCAGCCTGTTTTTTTAAACTATATTATTATTATTTGTCTTCTTTTTTGGTACTTGGAATCAAACCCAGGGCATTGTATTTTGCCACTGAGCTATATCACCGTCCTTCATACACTTTCATCATGAGGATTTAACATTTTGTATTTAAGGAACCATAATATTAAAGTTTTTCCTTTATTTTCCTTGTACATGAAGTTGTTAGCACAACTATAATTTTAGCCACTTAAGATAGAGGTTGGGTGGATCATAGTTTTAAGGCCAACCTGGGCAAAAAGCTCACAAGATACCATCTCTGCAGAGAAAGCTGAGCATGGGGGGATACACCTGACATCCTAGCTACTTGGGAAGATGAAATAGGGGATCAGAGTCCAGGCTGGAGCAGGTAAACAACTAAAACAGCCCAAGACATTATCTTAAAAGTAGCCACAGCAAAAAGGGTTGGGGGAATGATTCAAGCAATTCAAACCTCAGTGGGGTAAAACAAAACTTTAGCCACTCTTACTTTTATTCAAATATATGAATGCAGGTATGTTTTTTGAAAGTGAAGTGTTCCACTTACAATCTCAAGTTTTGCAATCATGTCTTTAGGTCACTGTCAGAAGGAGCCATTGAAAGTGTTTACCCACAATACAGTGGACAGGCACTGGAAGAACTTCGTGGACAGTACATCAAAGCTGTAAAAAAAATTAAGCGTAAGTCCCTCAAGGTTTTAGGATGGTGTGGGTCTTTTTCATTGTTACGAAAAGTAAAAACTCAAACCAGTATTAGTCCTTTCAGTGTATTTTCCAAATTGCTTTTTCTCTGTCTTAGATCATTGATAACAGTTCCAAATTAGGCAGTAAGATATCACTTATTCAAAAAAATACCTTTCGGAAGTGATATAGCAAGTTTTATATTATTGATGATCCTGTTTTGCCTTTGTCTAGACATTAGTATTAAAGGAAAAATCTCTAGTTTAACCTAATAGCACAAATAACTGGTAACAAAGTAAATGTTACATGAGTTGTAAGTTACCACTTGTTACTTTTTAGTAAGCAGTTCTGTCTATTATTATTTATTTCAAATAGCTATAAACTTGCTTGTCTAGTCTCTGTCAGTACCAGGCAATACTAGCAATTCTTCAGAATGTTTCCAGGAATATATTTTCAGAGGATAGAACACATCTTGCTGGGGCTGGGAAGGTGGCTCAGTGGTAGAGCGCTTGCCTTGCATGCATGAGGCCCTGGGTTTGATTCCTCAGTACCACATAAGCAAAAAGAAAAAAGCCGGAAGTGGTGCTGTGGCTCAAGTGGTAGAGTGCTAGCCTTGAGCTGAAGAGCTGAGGGACAGCGCCCAGG
>NW_012267227.1:12525507-12531548 GCF_000151885.1 Dipodomys ordii
CACTTCCGGTTTTCTGGTGGTTTATTGGAGATAGGAGTCTCACGGTCTCTCCTGCCCGGGCTGGCTTTGAACCGTGATCCTCAGATCTCAGCCTTTTGAGTAGCTAGGATTACAGGCGTGAGCCACCAGCGCCCGGCTATGAGTACATTTCTTATCAAGGATTGTTGGCTCCTCCTTTGTTTCCCCTTCCCATCCCTTCCTATCCCCCCCCCCATATTTACATTTGCTTATAGTTTAGGCAACATTGTTTGCAAGCATTGATTTCTTCTTGTATTTTTTCCTACTAGCATTTTAAATGAAAATTTGCATAGAGATTTTTTTCCCTAGGCATTAAGTATGAAGACAATTTATTTCAGAGAAACATGGTGAAGATCTCTGAAGATCCTTCCAGCTGGGCCACTGCCAGAGGAGACCCTGGAGTGCCAGCCCTCGTCCCTGCTCCCACTTCTGGAGACCACTCTCAGCCCCTGGCCTTGCAGGAAGCAGAAGCTGGTAATTGATTTGGTTTCTGCTAGTCTTCATAATATCTCTAATCACCATTCTGAAGGGTCATTTGGAGGACAAAGGCAAAGATGAGAACAGTATTCTTTTTGATGGTATTTGTAGTTTGAATTCAGGGTCTAGGTGCTTGCTAGGCAGGTATCCTACCATGTGAACCCTGCCGCCAGCTCTTTTTCCTTAAGTTACAGGATTTTGTGCGTTTGCCTTGGAGTCTGATCCTCCTACCTCTACGTCCTGAAAAGCTGGGATCCTAGGCACGTGCCACCATGTTTAGTTGAAGATGTGAAGTTTTCTGAATGAACCAATGTGTATTTTATTGACTTAGTGTTCACTGTCTCTAAATTTCATTGTATATTTAGGAGTTATTGCTGATTTAGACTTACCTTCCTTTCATCAATAATTCTTACTAAGAGAATAGGGGAGAGGTTTCTGTTTTGTTTTGTTTTGGTGCCATACCTAGAACTCAGGAACTTGTGTTCGCATTCAGCTTGCTTCCTCCTCATGGCTGGCTCTGTACCATGCGAGCCCTATCTCCAGTCTGATATCTTGCTGGTTAATTGGAGATGGAATTTGACAGACTTTACTGCCTGGGCTAGCTTTGAACCACAATCCTCAGATCTCAGCCTCTTGAGTAGATAGGATTTTAAGTGTGAGCCACAGTGCCTAGCAATAGTGAGAATTTTAACAGAGCAGTCATGTCTACATAAGACAATTGCCAAATAATGGAGATTTTTTTTTTCATTCAAAGCACAGTCATTTATTTAACAATTATGTTCTAATTAGCATAAATTAGCATAGCAAGGGTTTTCATAGATACACACATATATGTAAATGTTTGTGTTTATATTTAGTCTTCCTCTTTACACTACTCAGTCGTCTTTTGCCCTTGCTCCTTCTCATTCCCACTTATCTCTGTCCCTAGAAAGTCCCTCTTTTACACATATCATCATCATCATCATTTTGAGTCTTTAATTCCACAAATGAATGAGAAGATGCAGTATTTGGCTTTTTAAGCTTATCTTGCTCAATCTGATGGTCTCTAGATGTATCCATTCTCTGCAAATGACATAATCTCATTTTCTTTATAGCTGAGTAATATTCCATGGTAGATGGATAGATGATGGGATGGATAGGTAGCTGGGTGGATGGATGGATAGATATTGTTCATCTATTCATCGGTTGTTGGGTACCTCAGCTGATCCTACAGTTTGACTGTTGGGAACAGAGCTACAAGTAAGCATGGATGTGCAAGTACCTCTGTGGTATATTGACTTAGACTCCTTCACATATATTCCTCAGAGTAGTATGATGAGGTCATAAGATAGGTCTATATTTAGTCTTTTGAAGAACCTCCATACTGATTTTGATGGCGTCAACCATGTATTAGCTATTTTTATTTGTGAGTTTTATGCCAGGGTCAGTATTTCTAAATCTCTTCTACTACACACTAGAGTAAAAGGCACGTAGTTTGTATTACGTGACCATTGGCTAAATTATTAGTTTACCTTTTCCCTAGCGACTTAAATTTATCACTATTGAAAATGATTTTTGTACTGTATTACAGCCCCTTGTGTTCAGAGTTCACTCAGGAATATATAGGGCTTATGGTCACTGAAATTTCTGCCTTCTTCACACAAATACAACCAATTTCTGCTGTTTGTTGTTCCCACTATGACCTGGAAAAACCCAGCAATTACCAGGGCAAATCATGCATACTAAGTTGAATGTTTCTAGTTCAGGCAGCATTATCCTAATCTTAGATAATACTTGCTGTCCTCATAGGCCAATCACTGATTGCTTTTCTCATTGTTCAAAGATCCTTTTCCTGTACTCCTGGGTTCTAGGTGGAGGAACTACTACCTACTGTGCTTCTTTTAAATATGTTTGGGATGGCCTGAGAATTACATTTTAATGTGCAAAATGAATAGAAACAAGTTTTAGATGTTATTTGGCTCTGGGAAGGCCTGTGAAAGAAATTAAGTCTTATGAAAAGATTGATTTTGGCTGAAGACAAAACATACTGTAAAATGACTTTTTTTCCTTCAGTCTTTTCTTCTTAAATACAGTAATAAGTAAGGATTAGTCCTTACTTACAGAAAGAATTAAATCCAAGTAAAGTCCTTTATAGTGCTCCTACCCAGATGTGCTACCGTTGATGGTTTAGTCTTCTTTCCTATTATTTTTAAATAATTGTAAACACTATTTCTGCAATATTGGATACATGCAAAGCATATGGGTATTATACAGGTAGGTTATAAGGCCCAGCAGCCAGGAACCTACCACTGGACTGAAGAAATAGTGACCACAGTTCCATCTCTACAGCTTCCCCCAACCCAAGGTAACAAATACTCTGGATCAGTGACTTCTCATTGATATTTTTAGATATTGGTTTCTTAGTCTGTGTCAGTTTATATTGCTACTTTACTATTTATATTTATAATCAAAATTTACCTTTGGTATTATTTCTTGTTATTTAACTCTTACAAATTGTATATATTACTAATGACAATGTTGTATAGTTGCTATATGCTAGGTACTGTACTGAACAACTTTTGTACATTTAGAAAAATTGGAGATAATTTCAAACTTATTAGACGTAGTAAAGATAAAAACAGATGCATGAAACAGTTTTGTACCCCTTACTAGCTTACTAGCTATACCAATTGATAATATTTTGCCTGACTCTGTGTTCTTCTGTGTGTATTTGTGAATTTTCTTTTTTCAAAACCATTTGAGGGGAAGATACATTGTGGGTTTTTTTTTTTGTAATCCTTGGTCTATATTTTCCAACAAGAGAAACATTTTCCTTCATAACCTTTCTGTACTTTAAGTACAGAAAATTTAACAACAGATAAAAGTATCAGTTTGCCCCTTAGTACTCTTAATTTAGTCAGTTGACCCAAATAAATCTTGCATCTTTAACTTCCTGAGTGGTTAGATATAACACCCTGTGTCTTTGGCCTCCTTTAATATATAATATGATATATATTTATACACACATATGTTATATAATATCCATAGATACTTTATTATTATTATTATTATTATTATTGCCAGTTCTAGGGCTTGAACTCAGGGCCTCAGCACTGTCCCTGACCTTTTTGCTCACAGCTAGTGCTTTACCACTTTGAACCACAGCTCCACTTCCGGTTTTTGAGTGGCTAATTGTTGATAAGAGTTTCATGGGTACTTTTTCTGCCTGGGCTGGCTTCGAATCTCCATCCTCAGATCTCAGCCTCCTTAGCAGCTGGTATTATAGACATGAGCCACTGCTGCCTGGCTCCCCTAGACTCTTATGACACTAACATTTTTGGAAGAAGTAGTCTCTGTTCTTTAACACTCTTTTTTTTGTTTTTTTCTTTTTTAAACACAGAGCTTACCCTGTTTTGGAATTTTTCATGACTGAATTCAAGTTGTGCTTTCTTGGCAGGAACACTGCATAAGTGATAAGTTTTTACATCTGGAAGCATCTGGTGTTTATTTTGTCTCATTTTTGATTACTTGGTCACAATGTCGCCCACTTTCTTCAATGCGTAATTCATGTGGTTCTCCCCTGAACCTAACAAGCAATCTGTGGAGAGACACTTTGAAGGCCATGCAGATATACTTCCTCTCATTAAAACTTTGTCTTAGATGTGACAATCATTGGCAGTTCTTGGCTGATCATCATTACCACAGTGGTTGCAAAATAATTTTCCTGCTTCCAGTCTTCTTTCCACTTTTACCAGGGAGCACTCAACCTGTTGCTCTAATTCAGAATCCTTCTCCTGTCTGTCTTTTCACCTATCCAGCCATCATAGAATTATTGGTGTTAACTATTTTTGAAAACTTCACTACTATGTTTAAGTAGCACTCAGATTGTCCCAAACTCAGCTAGTGGAGCCCCTTGAAACCGTATCATTGTAAAGTGTCTAAAGAGTACTTTTCCTATTTTCTGGCATGTTAAGTGATTTTGGTCTCGTTTTGTGTTTACATCTCCCAATACTGAAGCCAGCCATGGCTTGGAGATTCTTCATTCCCTTTAAGTAGGAAATCATATTCAGGACTTAAATCTGAGTGTTTGGTTTCACAGCAATTTTTAAAGCTATGATCCAAGTTTGTATAGTAAAAAAAGTCTTAGCGAGGTTAACTATAATGCTCTGAGTCACACAACTAGCAAATGGTGAATGGGACTTGAACCCCGCTCTCTCTTTCAGCATCATGTTCTTTCGATTGTACTGTACTCACTGGTCATGGGCATACCATTTGTTTCACCACCTCCCCTGCTCCTTTTATTTGTTTTTTTTTGTATAGCCCTTAGTCTTAACTTATGAAAAAGTTTTCTATCATTTAATTTTTGCAGATAAGAAAAAGATCCTTGAAATTAAAAGTGTATGCGGTGGATCCTGCTTCCAAGAACTGGCAAAGGAAAAGCAGGAATGTCAAGATCTGAAAAGGAAACTGGAGAAATGCTGTAGGCATCTTCAGCATTTAGAAAGGAAACACAAAACAGTAGTGGAGAAACTCGGAGGTTAGCGCCTACAGTTGCACTACCACCAGTGTACGGCTTCTTGAAATGTGCTAGCGTGGTGTTTTTGTTCATTGTGTGCATTAAATCATCTTTCTGGGAATGGAGGGAAGCCATTTGCCTCTTTCACTAATCAAATTACTAGTAAAATCAAATGAGGAAAATTTAGGCTCTGAATAGAAGCTTCCTGATTGAACTAGTATTGAGGGTCCAGTTTGTGTCAAGCAGTCTTCCAGGCCCCTGGGAGACATGAGTAAGCCTAGAAAGATGGAGATGTCTGCTGAGGAGAACAGCAGGTACAGGGAAACGCATAAACGATGACATAATAGGGGTCTGGGTAGACCCCTCTCTTATTTGTCCAGCACAGTGCTATGCGGACAGTTGATCTGAAAGGGCTATCTTCTGCCATTTCCCATTGTCTTTCTGAAGAAGGAATCTGTTGGGCTTACATGGGTGCTTTGTCTAACTTCATATTGTGTTCTCTTTACATTCAAAATGTTTCGAATTCTGAGCTGGCTTGTCTTTCTGCTAGCCTATGGCCATGATGTCACACTCTCCTGTATACTTCATCTTCCTGTTTCCTTTGAGGTCTCGCTATGGTCCTTTAGGTTTTAATGAGAAGATACCTCATCTGTGGTGCCTCCCTTGACTTTTTCTTCTCGGTTAAGTGAGCCACACATGTGTGTCTCCATAGCCCTGGGTTCTTCCTCTGTTCCCTCTGTTACCAATCTGCATACTTGCCGGATACCCTGTATATCAGACAATAAATGTTTGAGTGAATAAGAAACTGGAATACCAGAAGAGTCCAAAGTGAATAGTCCATCTATTTTTTTTTTCCTGTGTCATTCAGAAAAGTCATTAAAAGTTCATCTGTTTTCTACACCACTTCTCACTCTTGCCTGGAGAAATGGCAATCACCTTTCTGATACTTGCCGATCCATTTTCTTTTTTTTTTTGGGTCCGGTCGTGGGGCCTGAATTCTGAGCCTGGGTGTTGTCCCTCAGCTCTTCAGCTTAAGGCTAGCACTCTACCA
>NW_012267227.1:12536103-12548331 GCF_000151885.1 Dipodomys ordii
CAAAAAGAAAAAAGCCGGAAGTGGTGCTGTGGCTCAAGTGGTAGAGTGCTAGCCTTGAGCTGAAGAGCTGAGGGACAGCGCCCAGGCCGAGTTCAGGCCCCACGACTGGACCCCCCCCCTCCAAAAAAAAGAACACATCTTGCTTTTTAATTACAAAATTATATAGTATGAGTATAAATTTCAAGACAAAATTTCAAGGAAAAAAATACATATACACACCTTCTGATACTGCATTTGTTTTATAGCAAAAATAACAGTGAAGATCTCATGTTGAATATAATTGGTAGAAGAAAATAATGTATGTTCTAAAAACTCAATGTCCTTGAAAGTGATTTCTTTCTTAGTTGTCACTGATGCTTATTTTTGTTGATAATCTGTTAATTAGAAGTGAAGTTTGAGCATTTTTTCATCCTAATAGAATAACATTTGTATTATGTGATGATTACATTCCAGAAAGATAATTTGGAGGTTTTATGTTGACATGTACTTTGATTTAATCTTTCCTGTTTTAAATAAGGAAAAATGGATTCCCACTCATTATTTTGCATAGAACATGTAGCTTTCAGATGTTATACTGACAGGCGGTTATAGGAAGGATGGAGAAATTCTAAGTGTGGAATATAGTCCTGTATTTAACAAAAAGTGCTAGCCATAGCTCATAGTAATCCCAATCAAAACTATTTTGAGTTAAAGAGGTAAAAAACCTTTTTAGAAGGTATGAATTAGAGCCAGGAACCAGTGGCTCACGCCTGTAATCCTAGCTACTCAGGAGGTTGAGATCTGAGGATTGTGGTTCAAAGCCAGCCCCAGCAGAAGAGTCTGTGAGACTTTGTTGTTGTTGTTGGTCATGGAGCTTGAACTCTGGGCCTGGGTGCTATCCCTGAGCTCTTCAGCTCAAGACAGATGGTCTACCACTTGAGCCATAGTGCCACTTCTGGTTTTCTGGTGGTTAATTGGAGATAAGAGTCTCATGGAGTTTCCTGTCCGGGCTGGCTTTGAACCACAATCCTCAGATCTCACCCTCCTGAGTGGCTAGAATTATAGGCATGAGCCACCAGCGCCCAGCCTGTTGTGAGACTCTTATCTCGAATAAACTACCAGAAAATTGGAAGTGGCGCTGTGGCTCAAAGTGGTAGAACGCTAGCCTTGAACTGAAGAGCTGAGGAACAGGACCCAGGCCCAGAGTTCAAGGTCCACAACTGACAAAAAAAAAAAAAGTAGGTATGAATTAGGAGTTCACGTAATTTTAGAAGATAAGTGTAAGTCTCACACTTTGCTTGCATAGTAGTGAATTGTATATATCATGGATTGTAAACCGTCTAGTCAGTCAATAAATGTTGGAGGTGTTGAATAGGTAATGGAGCTTAGATTTATAGAGCATGAGAAAAACATGAGTCTCATATCGTCTTTCCGCCCCTCCCTTCTCTTTCCTTGTTCTCTTCCCTTCTACTCTTCCTCCTTATCCACTCCTTTGTATCTTTTTTTCCTCTTAAACTGGACAGAAATGATGTATAATTGAAATGTATATGCACATGCCTCATTTATGTCATTTTCTTGCCTAAGTGTTTTAGAATAGTACAAACTATACCATGTTTCCTTTACCTTATGTTCTACCATCATCCCTGGGCTAGCATTCTTTTACTTTAATTTTTGATGTCACAAACACCTTTTAATCTTCACAATGATAGCCATTATTATCTTAATCTATATTGCTTATGAACTGTATGAAAAAGGACTGCTTTTTATTGTTAAGGTGATATACAAAGGGGTTACAGTTACTTAAGTAAGGTTGTAAGTTACATATCTTGTCAAACTTGTTACCCCTTCCTTCATTTTTCTCCTACTTTTTCTCCCCCAACCCCCTCACCCTCCTAAGATCCCTTTTGAGTCTACTAAAAGTGATCTGAAATGTCCCATTTTAATCAGTATGGAAAATACATTGTTAACACTATGCCTCCAGCCACTTTATCTCCCCCCAAAACACTGGTTTCTGAAAAAGTGCTAGTGATTTCCTTGCCCTTGCAGGTGACATGCTTCGTTATATCCAGGAGAGTAAGGAAAGAGCTGCAGAAATGGTAAAGGCAGAGGTTCTGCGAGAGCGTCAAGAAACCGCCCGGAAGATGCGCAAATATTACCTCATTTGTCTCCAACAGATTTTGCAGGATAATGGAAAAGAAGAAGGGTAAGTTTAGTCTAAACCACTTGTCTGTCATTTCTCCAAGTAGTTTTCTTATCACAAAACTTAACCGTTGTTTTGTGATCAAGCTGTTGAGGGTGAAGAGAGTTTTGTGTTTTTGTTACTGTAAATGTTGGCAGAGCTAATAGGTAAACAGTCCTAGAGCTAAATTTTAGAAACTAACATTTTGTTGTTGTTGTTGTTTGCACTCTTTTTTTATTTTCCTGTTCTGGATTCCCCACAGGCCTGAGAAAAGAATTATGAATGCAGCTAGCAAACTTGCTACAATGGCAAAATTGCTGGAAACACCTACTTCTAGTAGGTCCCCAAGCCAAACTACAGCAGCATCAGGTATGTCTGAATCAGTTGCTCAAATGCCTTCTTTTCTTTTGAATATTTTAGTGCTTTCAGTATGAAAAAGAGAAGTGTAAGGACTAAGTTAATTTGTCAAGTTATTGTGGGCATTACTACAAATATATTTATATATGTATATATACTCATATGTATGTATATACATATATGTGTGTATGTGTGTGTGTGTGTGTATATATATATATACATATATATATATATATATGGAGCATGTACCCTAGCTGTCCATGTGGCGTCCATCCCTACAGATGGTAGAAAAGATTAAAAAAAAAATTGACTTAAATTATCCTTGAGTAGTTTTACAAAGGAGGTATCATATAACAAAGCAGTTAATGAATATGCATTTTGATCACTGTCACCCCCTTCCAAAATTCTCCCCCCCCTTTAGTTTAAATAACAAAGAATGATAAATAGATGAAATGATAACTGGGTTATAAAGGTTGTAATGGATAGGTAAGGAGTTGTAAGAAAATCCTTTAAAAGAAGGCAAGTATGTGGTTGATGATGGGGAAACTTCAGTTCAAAGCTGCTAAAAGATGACTGAGGAGAGGGAGCAGATCAAAACTGCACCGTGTGGAAGCTCTGGCAGAAGTACAGGGCTTTGGCAACATCTATAGGATATTTAGTTTGTGTTCTAGAGCAATCACAACCAGGTAGAGAGTCACTTTTCTTTTAATCTCTTCTTTCCTAACCCTAATATTGAGCTGGGTGACAGCAACAGGAAAGCGTTTTGCAAGCAAGACAGTGTCCAGGTAGCTAGATACACAGGGAGGATTTGGGAATTCCCATGTCTAGAGTGCCAGGTGTTAGGTGTTTCTGCACCTGCTCTTCCCCTGCCAGCCAGTGCAAGCAGATAAAGGATCAGGGCATCCAAAAGACAAGTATTTAAATAAGAATAGACATATATTGCCAATGGAAAGGCATCACCATATAACAAAACAAACAAGAAAACATTGAAGTAATGACAAAACCAAACCCACAGAATTTGTACCTAACAAAAGAGTTAGTAAAACAAATAGCAGAACTTGCGAATGTTCTTCCAAAGAAAGATGCAAGAAGATAGAGTATAGGTGAACTTTAAAATATGTTCAGAGTTTTACTATTTTCAAGGACAGGATATAGGTAGTGATAACTCTGGTTAGAAGAAAATGTAGATTTAAGTATGTGTGTTAAAACTTATGAGTAACCAAGAGCGCTAGCCTTGAGCTGAAGAGCTGAGGGACAGCGCCCAGGCCCAGAGTTCAGGCCCCACAACTGGACCAAAAAAACAAAAATAAACAAAAACTTAAGAGTAACCAACAAACAAATAGAAATAGAAAATATATCTTTGAAGCTAGTAGAAGAAAACCTTGGGGGGAAACACATTAACAAAATGAAGAAACAGGAAACAAAAACTAAAAAAGCATCAGCAAATAAAAGATAAAAGAGTGTTGGAACACCAGCAATCTGACTAAGACTAAGTTTAACTCACCTATTATAAGGTCTCAACTTTCAAATAAATGTTTTACAAAATAGAGACATTTGCCGTTTTTAAAAGAGCATCTAAAATTCAAGTTGGAGAGTGATATACAACCATACAGTGTTGATATTAGGTAAATTCTAAGGGTAAATAACAGTATTAGGTAAATTAAGAGTGTACATGAAAAGGTACAATGTACCTCATAATAATAGAGCAGTCTCCCGAAAAACAAATTCTTTTCTGCATATAACATAGCTGTAAGACTATATAGAACAAGTACTGATAGAGATACATGAAAAACACCCTGGTAAATTTTGTCACACTGGGAGATGCATTAGGCACATCTGTGTAAAAATAAGAGTTTTTGAACTTTTGGAAAACTTGAAGCAGAGATTGTTCAGGAATTCATGGAAGATTACTTGTGTAAGTGTTAGAGTGGTGGTAGAAAGTTTAGGTACCAAAAGGGCAGTGGCATATTACAAAATAATTTTCTAGATTTGGGACAACAGTATGCATATGATGACCCCAATAGAACCAAACCCTTTTCGTGGGCTCTTGGGCCAAGATACAGTATGTGATGCCTCTAATCCATGCTATGTAACTGCCTTTGATACGATTCAATATCCTAGTCAACTAAATTACCAACTTTATTTAGCTTGTGCATTTGTGAGTAGTGGGTAGATGGGGACTTTTTACCAGACTCTTCTTTAGGAACTCTATAGTTAACCTCAAGAGATTAGAGAAACATGGCCCTTGAAATTTTGTAATACCTATTGCAGATTAATGCTGAATTAGACAGCAGTCACAATGGATTCCATTTCAGGAACAAGCTTTGTTTAGTGGATGTCACCATGTTTAGTCTTGGTGTGTTTTTCTTTGAGAATGATTAAAAATCTATATGCATTCTTTGAGACTACATAAAAGCCTGAATTTATTTTTCTCTTTAATGTTAATTTTCTCCTAATTTGTTTTCCCCTGCGCATAGTAGTACTGCCCTTGACTTCAGAGATGCTGAGTGGCGTTGAAAAATCAAAAAGAAATGATGTGAATCAGAGTGTACCTCGTAACATTGAAAGCAAATCAAATGGTATAAAAACTATCCCTGGAAGTATTTGTGAGCAAGTTCCTAAGAGGAGGGCTGCTTGTAATTTACAAAAGCGATTAGAGGATTCAGAGCACATAGATAGAAAGCATGTGGGTAACAAAGGGTCACCTTCAAACTTTGAATTTGGGGATAGTAGTCACAAGCACCTAGATATTCTGCCAAAGAATGTTGCTCCTGAATTTGTTCAATGCGAAGGTGAAGGAAGTTTGATTTCGCACAAGAAGAAAGACCTACCTGGTGTCACCTACTCGGAAACCCTTCTGCATCCAGTCACATACCCCTTTCTTGGAACATATGGAAATAAACCCTCACCTAGATGTACCCCTGAATCTGGATACGCACCAACAATCTTCCAAGATCCTAATGAAAGACCTGGTTCCAAGGCGTACACGTGCAACTCACTGTCGGAAAGTGACACTGCCTTATTTGAGAAAAGTCAAGGTTTAGGTATGCAGGAAACTCCAGTAAAGGATGGAGGAGACTTTCTTAACTCATTAGGTTGGCTTTCCAACAGTGCCCCGCTGCTCTGTAGCAGTCACGAAGTGTCGCTTTCACAGGGTAGGCCACAAGGAGCTCGGGATACGCTAAGCGATTCGATTCCATTCAAACAGGTTTCAGCACTCAGTTGTCAGCCGGTGAAATGTCAGAGTGATCACACTCCCAGCCTGTCAGGAGAAACTGGGTATTCCCAGCAAGGGAAATCCACGGTCACTTTTGGACACCCATTTCATCATAAAGCTGATAGATTAAAGTCAGATGTCAAAAAACTTAGCACTGCTATACCATCTTCAATATGTCAGCAGCCTTCAAGAAAATTGATGGCTCCCCTAGCCAGCCAGCAAGACAGTGGTTTTGACAGCCCGCTTGTCAACCTCGACTAATTGTGTTTAAGGAGAATCATGAATGCATTCACAAGAAAACCAGAAGGGAAGACTTCAGACTGGAGGAGGAAAAAAAAAAAAAGTCACAAGCTCTGCCTATTTCCAGATGCTTCCGTAACCTCTATTATATGAGTAAAGTCTTCTCATAAAATGACTCGAGATATTTATGTTGCCTTAATGTTCCAAAGGCGTGATGGTAATGTGGTCTAATCTGCTTCTGTGTGGTGCTTATATTTGGTTGCTTAAGCCATCTTATTTTTATACTTACAAATTGGCTTCTATTTTGCAGTGTTAAATTATTTAAATAAAATTGCATCAAATCTGTAGAATTGTCACGGCCCATTTTGTAGTTATAGAAATATTATCTTTACATCCTGTTTGAGTTTCACCTAGAAAAACACATATAAACTATTTGATTTGTATATATCACTTAGCCAGATGTAATTTTTAAAAGTAGCTTGGTGTGGGGGTGCAGGGTGGGTGGAACGAATCATCATGATATTTTGACTACTTTCAACTGGAGAAAAGAGAGTTTGGTTTTTAAAAATATAGCTTTGTTCTGGTTTTATTTAAAAAATATTTCCCAAACTTTTTCTGTTATTTGTATGATGGGCAGAGACTTTGTGTCTCTCTTATGTTTTGTTTATTTGTTTACAATAGTGCATTCTTAAAAGCTGAAATAAAAAGCCTTGTTATGTAGCAAGAAAACATGAAACTTAAATTGTTAACACTTAATAGTGCAGAAATTGGCAACATTGATGCTGTGGTTGAAGGTTATAATTTTTTTTTCTCCTTTTCTGTCTCCCCGTGTCTTTTCTGCTTGCTTGCTAAACACAGGCAAGTTCCAGGGCCTATCTTGTGTCTCTTCTGAAGGTTATAATTTTAAACTGATGAACTCATGCAGAAATCTTACTGTTTTATAAATTATTTACAGAATCCTAGAGGGGGAAATGGATGTTTTAGATATATGCAAATTCTTACTGAAACCTGTTACTATAATTTGTAAATCTCAGTGCATTCACATGATAGGCTGTATTTTGGGGTTAGTATATTTTTTCCATTTTTCAATAGGCTAACTGACTAGTGGTCAGGTTGATGGCAAGATACATCTTGTTAATCTTTTTGTTGTTGTTTCTGTTGGTCGTGGGCTTGAACTCAGGCCCTGGGTACTATTTCCGAGCTGTTTTGCTCAAGGCTAGCACTCTACCACTCTGAGCCACAGTTCCACTTTTTTGGTAGTTAATTATAGATAAGAATCTTTCCTGCCTAGGATGGCTTTTGAACCATGGTCCTTATATCTCAGCCTCCTGAGTAGTTAAGATTTCAGGTGTGAGCCACCAGTGCCCCAGCTTGTGAACCGTTGCTGAAAGCAAGAACCTAGACATGAAACTTTCGGAACTTGGGAAAGTCCTGCCACATAACTAGTGACCAAAATAGACAGGGTTAAAAATTTGCCCTGTATTTCATTGTTTTGAGACATCAGGATTTCAACAGATGGATATAGGAATTAATCTGCAATGCAGTGCTAAGATGATGGTAGAACAGAAAGGAGATGGGAGCTGCTCAGACAGTCTGGTGACATAAATCTTTGTCGTGGTGTTGATTTATTTTTATATGTTGCTGGATTTCATTTGCTATTACTACATTTAGGATCCCTGTGTGTTTCTTTTCTGAGTTTTGGTTTGGTGAATGGATAATGCTGTCTCATAGAACCTGATACGTGTTGTATTGCCTCTGTTTGCTGAAAGAATTGGTTCGGATTGGTATTATTTTAAATGCATTGGATGAAATTGCTGTGTGTGTATGTTAGTATAGGAGGAGAGTTTTAACTCATAATTCTCATGTTACAATGAGGTATTCCCAACTTCCTTGGGCCAGTGGGACTCGAACCTATGATCAGAGAAAGGAGTCACTCAACACTCAGTCAATAGGGTTAGGAGCCTTTATTAGCCTCAGCAACTGACCTCCACTGTCGAGACAGTGAAGGCCAGCCCCGATCTCAAATAGCTCAGGGATATAAAGACAAAAACCACAGAGGCTACTTGCAGGTGGTCAGTGGTAATTTTGCGATCAGTAAGGAAGCGAGTTAAAGAAGCAAAGCTACCAGTTAATAATTACAAATGGTGATTACAATTTCAATAATCAAGACAAAGTTCTCATCCTTGATCTTCCCTTTGCTCTCATTTTTGGGTTTTCTTCTAAAGGGAGATCCACCTTCCAAGTTTGGCCTTCTTCTTCTTAATCGATAAAAGCTAACTGCAAGGGGTCAAGTTCCATGTTGTAGTAAATTTGCTGAGCAAGCATAATCACAAAAAAACAGACACTGGGACATTGATGGTCAGCCTTGTAGACAGTCGGCCCTATTTTCACTCACTTTGCAATTTTTAGTAATGTCAAGCCACAGTTTTGTTCCCCTTTTTGAAGTTTGCACTTATTATTTTTAGGTCCTGGGACTTAATTATCCCAATTAAATTTCCTTCTTCCTTAGTCTAGTTAATACTCAATTTGTTTGATTTAATCTGCTCCTAACAAAGCTATTTGCAATTTTCATTTTAATGTTTTTTGTTTTTCAGGAATTGGGCCTCCTTATCTGAATTAACTCATTTTGTGATAAAGCTGGTCATAGTGTCCTATTATAATCATTTTAATTTCAGTTGAGTTGGTAATGGTCTCTTCATTCCTGATGTTGGCATTTTGTGTTATCTTTTTTTAAAAATGTAATTTAAGTATTTAGTTTGTTCTTTTGTCTTGCTTTTGTTTCCTTTTTTATTCATTTTATCTTTTGACTTTTTTTCCCTCCGCCTATGAACTTTAGAATTCATTTTCTCTGTTTTAAAAGGAAATTGAGATCATTGGTGTGAAATTGTTCTTTGCCAATGTCGTTGTTTAAAACTCCTAATTTTCCCTCTGAGTACTGTTTAACTTTATATTTGATATGTTGAAGTTTTGTTCTCATGGAGTCCAAAATGTTTTCTCATTTCCCTTGTGATTTCTTTTTTTGATCATTGCATGAATTTCCATGGGAGATATAAAAGAAACGTCTACTTCCAAATTGGGATTGCCGCAGCAACCTGAAGAGTGACCCCAACAAGTTAGTTTGACAAGTAAATGAGTTTATTAGAGAATGCTTACAGAGAGGTGGACAGCTTATGGGTAGCCTGCGTTTCTTCAAAGTCCCCCACCCCTGTCATCTGCCATGCCCCTAGTTTAGAGGTGGTTGTAACTGTAGTTAAGTGAATGTCTCTGTAGCATCACACATAGAGAAAACAGCAGAAATACTACAGGTTCAGATACCCCAAAGGCATGGATAAAATCAGAGTTTGGGAAAGTTACATGTTTCTATGTGCTCTCACTTTCTCCTTATTGGGCATTCTGCTGGTCTCAGCAAGTGCTGGTCAGACTATAAGGAGGATAGGTTTGTTTTATAGCAGTTTACTCTGTAGAATCACTGTAACTATGGCTTGCTTTGCAAGATGGACTTACTTTGAGTAAGTCTCTCTGTTGACTTGGGTTATTTAGAAATACGTGACCTTATTTCTTAGCATTTGGGGGTCTCTCTGTTGACCTGTGGGTTATTTAGAAATATGTGACCTTATTTCTTAATCATTTGGGGGTTTTCCAAAATTTCTTTCTGGTGTTTATTTTTGCATTTCTTTTTTTTTTGGTCAGATTATACTTTGATTCCAGTCCTTTTAATTTTCTTAATTGTTTTCTAGTCTAACACAAATCCATCTTGGTCTATCCTGGGCTATATTTCATATATGCCTGAAAAGAATATGTAGTCAACTTGGATTGGCTAGATTGTTCAAAGTGTTGTTTAGCTATATTTGCTGGGTCGTTCAAGTGTATTCTGGCGGCGCTAATCTTCTGACTGTTGTAAGAATGGGGCGTAGTTGTTGGAATTATCTATTTTTCCTTTCAGTTCTGTCAGCTTTTGATTCATATATTTTGGGAATCTGTTATATCTTTGTCTTTGTTATACATCTTTCAAATGTGTGGGCCTCTTTATCATTATAAAATATTACTCCTTGTCTAGGGTGATTTTTTTTTTTTTTTTTTTGGCGGTCATGGGGCTTGAACGAAGGATTGGGCACTGTCCCTGAGCTTCTTTTTGCTCAAGGCTAGCATTCTACCACTTGAGCTACAGTGCCACCTGTGGCCTTTTTTTGTTTATATGGTACTGAGGAATGGAAGCCAGGGCTTCATGCACTAAGCCACCTTCCCAGCCCCACCCCGCCCCCAGTAGTATTTCTTAAAGTGTATTTTTACTCTTCACTACTGCAGCTACTCCACAGTCTCGCCATTATTATTTGGTTTGGGTTCAAACAGAGGCCTTGCCTGATTTTTGTTTTTTTTAATTTCCTCACCAGAATTTGATTTGGTGATTTCTTAATCATGTTGTATACAAAGTGTACTGGATTAGATTCTGTTTCCTGTGTTTTCCTGACCTCAGCAGCCCTAGACAAGCAGTTTGGTTGTGTGAGACAAGGGGAGAGCCTGGTTTCTGGGTTATCACAATGAACCTATAGATGTTAATGATTTTCATTGGCTGCCAGTTAGTTTTCCTGGAGAAAAAAAAAATTTAAGTGTGGTCCAGTGTCAATCTACTCCCAGAAGACACCAACTTTATTCATGAAAGAACTTCTTTGATCTTCACATGCTCACATACTCAAATATTAATAGCTTGAGAGCTTTCCATGATCTCAAATTTCTCACCATCCTCCTGCCTCCGCCTCTAAAGTGCTGGGATTAGTGGTATATGCCCCCACACCCAGCTCTACAAACTCAAACTTCTGTTTTAACTGGTTATATGAATTCTTTCTATGGGGTTTCTTCAGGTTTAGCCTATGTATTAACACCAAAAAAAAAATAGAATATGCTTTTGAATACCTGTCAAGCATCAGTTCCCATATTAAGCTCTGTCATGTACTTTTCTCCTAGTCCTTTTAACAATCTTTCAACAGTCTTATCATTTTACGATGAGCAAAGGAAGATGAAGGGGATTACAGGTGGCTGAGCAGACTTACAAAGAAGGTCGTAAATCACTGCAAGGCAGTATGACCTCATACTGACCAAAACAACCTGTCTCTGACATTGAAACAGCATTTTTTTCAAATACAAAAAGATGCTCATATCATTAATAATAGAACTTTATGCTAATAACAGGAGTTGCTCTACTCTTTTCAAAAAGGACTTGCTTAAAATCCAGTTCAGTCTGGGCTGGGTAACTCAAATCCAGTTATATACTAGATTTCTCACGGTAGAAGACTGAAAAATGGTAGGTAGCTGGTACTGTTGGTTGCCTACCATGTATTATTACCTACTTCTACCCACAGAATAAGATACAATGCGTCTGTTTTCCTTGTGACTCAGTTCCAACTGTGTCAATCATGGTCCTAATTCCAAATACCTCATTGGGTTAAGGATGGTTACATGGGCCAGTTGTGAACATTGTGATGTAAGGGAATGGTTGGAAAGCCTCTGGAAAATGTTTCTTCCCCAAAAGCATTTCCTTGTACATGGAAAGGACAAGTGACCTACAGCAACAGAAGTGCCACTTACAGATCCTAGATGTTTTATCTCACTGTGACTCCTGGATTTGTTGTACCCACCTCGATAACAACCCACCTGAGGAGGACCAGAGTCTTACACTAACCCAAAGCTGACCAACTTCTGCTTCCTTGCCCTGTCCTGATTATTTGGGAAACTTAAGTCTTCTTTTTGCAGCTGAAAAACACCTTACCCCACAGTGTGTGCTTCAGTGGGTTTCTTGAAAAGTTCAAGATATTTTGCAAAGATTCTAGTAGTATTTGCACAGAATGAAGATTTATATGTCTTAGCTCTGAGTGATAATAACATGCTTTAATTTTTTTTTTCAGGATTCTAAATGTTCGAACACTGTCATTTCTTCTGTGTTCTCTAGTACTCTTGGATGTATCAATTCTAGGTCAATACAGAATGACATAAATTTGTGTTACTGGAATGCTAGGAGGTGGACAATCTCCTGAAACTAAGTTTTAAAAAGAACATTCCTCGGGGCTGAGAAGGTGACTCAGTAGTAGAGCGCTTGCCTTGCATGCCTGAGGCCCTGGGTTCGATTCCTCAGCACCACATAAGCAAAAAGAAAAAAGCCTGAAGTGGCGCGCTGTGGCTAAAGTGGTAGAGCGCTAGCCTTGAGCTGAAGAGCTAAGGGACAGCGCCCAGGCCCAGAGTTCAGGCCCCACGACCAGACCCC
>NW_012267227.1:12548381-12549598 GCF_000151885.1 Dipodomys ordii
AAAAAAAGAAAAAGAATGTGCAGCTTAAAAATACTATATCAATCAACAAGGAATGTAGGGTACAGCTCAGAGTGCACTGTTGGGGTAAGGTACAAGGGAATATACAAGGCGCCCTCTTCACACTTAGTGATCATTGGTCTTGCAGAGTCTTGTATGCAAATCTTTGAGGTTTTACTATTATCTTCAAGGTACATAGAACGAAGTCACCTCACAATTGAGTAATTGTCTGGGCTTAGCCAACAACTAAGCTGAATGGGTGTTGAGACTTTTTTCTCTCATTCTGAAATTCATGCTGCTTTCACGTCACATGGACTCTATCTCCTCTCAACATCTTGCATGTATTTCCGAAAACAGTACCTATTTTCTTTTACATTGAAGTGCTCAGTGATTTTTTTTCTGTGAGCACAGACTGTACCTGGTGTCCAAGGGAAGATGGAATTAGGAGACACTAGATTTTTACAGAGCTTCTTTTTAGCTGGAGAGCGAAACACATACATGTGTGATAATTGGATAACGATTCCAGGACAGTGTGTAATTAGAAGTCAGATTCTAAGTGCTGAGAAATTAAAACAAGGGAGTGGTCAGACTAAGGCTATTAGAGGAATGAATGAATGAGAACAACTGGAAATCAAGTAGTTTTCCCCATAGACATTTGTTTTGGGAACTTAAGGCACACTTAAGTTTAAAAATTAACATACTCGCTGGGTATGGTGGCTCATGCTTGTAATCTTAGCTACTCTGGCGGCTAAGATCTGAGGATCGTGGTTCAAAGCCATTCTGGGCAGGAAAGTCCATGAGACTCTGATCTCTAATTAGCTACCAGAAAACTGGAAATGGCACTGTGGCTCAAGTGGTAGAGTGCTAGCTTTAGAGCTGAAGAGCTGAGGGACAGCGCCCAGGCACAGACTTCAAGTCCCACAACCACCACCAACAACAACAATTAACATATCTTTTTTTTTTTTGTAGAAGAGAATAGTAAAGTTGTCGAAGAATTAATAGAAGAAAACAATGGCATGAAAAATAAATTGGAAGAACTGCGAACACTTTGTAAAATTCCACCAAGGTAGATTTTTAGTTTTTTTAAAGACTTTTTTTTACGCATTCTTTAAATTTATACAAATCCTAATCTCCCAGATTTTATTCTCAAAAGATCCCTTCTGTTTATTCCTTGTTTTATATCATTCAAGACTCCTCTCTGTCTCTCTCCCCCCCCCCCC
>NW_012267227.1:12553431-12561325 GCF_000151885.1 Dipodomys ordii
AAAAAAAAGAACATTCCTCCTCAGATCAAACTATTCTCCCTACAAAGTAATCTTCCCATATGAAGACAGAAAAGAAACCTCACCTATTTAAGGCAAATTTATCGTCAAGTCACCTCCTAATTAAATATTACAGGGAATTTACTTGCAGAAGTCTTTTCCTTGGAGCCTATCAGGTAATTTTTATATGTATTTACCTGGTCTGAAGCCAAAACACTACAAGAAAGAAGGTCTTCAATTGGTCAAAATCAAACACCTAGGATTTTCTCAAGAGGCTTCTCTAGGAAAAAGAAAAAGGTTTGCCTTTTTTTTTTTTTTGGAAGTTTTTCAAACATTTTAGGGCCAAACTCGTGGGTATGGACACCATAAGTTTAAAACTCTTTTAAAAAAAAAAAAGATGCCTTGTCCTTAGTTCACAGAGTAACATGTTGCTGTAACTGGAAAAGTCTATGGCCAAACAGTGATACCCTGCGGGGTGAGTTTGGATTCTCGTAGTTTCCCTTCTGTGCCTTGGAGCAAAGTCAGATGTCTATTCTCTTGCTTCCTTGAGAGCTTTCAGCCTGTTTGGAAGACCTGAAGCTGTCTTAGAGGGTTAAAAGTAAGTAACCAAGGAGCCAATGGTGTTCTATCAGACTCAGCTTTCAAAACATGCCCTCCAATTGGCGCTCAAGCTTTTAGAAACAAAGAGTGTCATTCTTCAGGATTCATTTTCCAGCAAGGACAAATAGGTAGTTGTATCATAAAGAAGCTATGTTTACTGGCACCCAGTGTGTTTACGTATGATGACAAACGTGCAATTTATTAAGTAAATTCCACCGAGCCTACAACATTTACTGTATTAGTGGTTTCTAAGTAAGGGCTCAGAGTCTCTTTCCTTGATGTTTCTGGTTGGCCAAACCCATTCTCATTTGGATCCTTTGCCTCATACTCTCAAAGCTCTGTGGGATTTTTATTATTTAAAAAGCAAAAAGGAGTTGATCTACTCTTGCTGTGCTGCCATGATTCTAGAGATCATAGACCATTGTTTAGGCACCAACTCATTGTGTGAGTTTGAGAAAATCCTGAGGAAAGCTCTTCCAGTGAAGTATCTTTCTGTATACGGCCTCCCCTTGGGGGCAGGCCCAGCTTTTTTCCTTAATAATGATGGCCTGGCTCCCATTTAGACAGGCACACAATGTGTGTGTTCCCTTGGTTCTCACGAAAGCTAATCCAGAAACTTTGGCTCTTCGTGGCATTGAGGTTTCTCCTTTCCCTCCAAAGCACATGGCCTGGTTGTCTGTGCCAGTGGTGAGTAGGATCACTTCAACAGAGCCCCTAAGTGGACTGGCACACAGTTCTGTCTCTGCCGAGGTCAGGGAATAGAGTCGTCAGTGGAAAGACCTTCCCGGGGAAGGTTTGCATCATTGTCGCCACGGATTAAGCTCTGAAGAGGCTTAGGAGAGAGACAAAGTATAGCAGTGGCTGCTTGCTCCGTGTGTCTTACACCCACAGCCATGTTGCGGCAGACAGAAGGACCAAGACACATGGTTCACATTTTCAAAGGGAATATGGCAAACCTTTTGAGGAGGTGCAGTGAAGGCCCTTTCCTCTCATCCCCAGCTGTCTGGGTCTCCATTCTTGAAGAACTTGTTACTCAAGAGTCTATGTAAACAGGCATACATGTGACTGTGTTCCTTGTTCTACCTAAGTACTAATGCCTTACACCCACTGTGTTCTACCTTACTGTTACATCAAACAAAGCAAGCATATGAACAGCTTGTCATAGTTCTTGAAGGCTAAAAAGTGGGAACTTGAGAATAATGGGAAAAAATGGACTATTTACCTGCAGGATGTGTGGCAACCTTCTAGTGAACCTCCAGCGTAACCCCAAGGAAAAGATGATGGCAAAGGACATAAATAAGCTGATTTACCCTGCTCTCAATTCATTGCAGTCTCTTGACTAGAATCAGGATGGCATTCCACTCACTGTTTTGTTTGCTCAGTTTTAAGTAGTAGTGTTTTTAGTTGTCATTCAGCCAAAGACGTGGAATATTTATATTTGTTCTTTACAAATGCAAAATCCCTTGACAGCAGCACCTAGATTCTTATTTGAGTAACTAGAGAGAAGCATGAAAACTCAACAAAATAGCCATTGTTTCTCTTCCATACCTCACCTCATACAAGACAGTATCTCTAATAGCTCACCTTATCCAGATGTAACATACTCGAAGCAATTCCGAGACTCACAACTTAATCGAAATGATTGACCTGACGGGTAGCTGTTAGGGTTATGCCATGAACTTTGTCAGATTGGGCTCGGCCCAGAGAAAACTTACTTGTTGCAGAAGCCGTGTGTGATTAATTGTGAGGTACAGCGTGTATAGAATAGAGCACTCTGATATACCCCCAATTCTTGCCCACAGAGTTCCCCAGCCCTTCAGTGCAGTACTTATTAGAAGGGAAGATGTTTTTGCTAAAAAATAGGCTTTTCATGGTGGGATGCAAGTGAAAATGGAGACGGTACAGAAGTTGAGTTAGGTCTACGTGTACTAGACCTGAAAGTTTTCTCACATCCTCTCTTCATTCTCCATCCCACACTGTACCCTCAGGCATTGATCGTGCTTCTCCACTTTCTGTCTGGCTTCAAGTTGGTTTTGGCTAATGGACAGTGCCAGCAGGCGGCAGGATTTAATTCCCTGGCTGTCGCCCTTCGAGTTTATTTCAGGCTGTCCCCTTGAATCAGGCCTGTTTCTCTGCTCTCAATTCATTGCAAATGTCTTCAGTTTGCAAACTGGAACCCTTTTAGTCTCTTGGTTCCAGTAATGTCATTGTCATTGTCAGCTCCTCTGTGACTCTCTGTACATGTCTATACATATCTCTTGAGTAATCTTTATGTGTACATTGTTTTCTTTTGGTTATGCTCTTGCTATATAGCTTAGGCTGGCCTGGAGGTCATACTATTCATTCCTCAGCCTCCCAAGTACTGGAAATAACCTATGCTACCTGTCTGCATAGAGCCTTTCTAGATAACCATTTTCCATCCTGCTTTGATTATTCCATGTTACCTGTATAATACTATTGTTTAAAAACATACAAACTGTTTACCACCATCGATACCAAATGACTGGTACAAAGTTGAGCATTTCAATTTAGAAAAGTTATTCCCAACCAACACCACCTCACAGATGGTCCAGCAATATTGAGCTGTAGATATTACCGATGAAAGCTAGTGCTGCAATCTCTCTCTGTCACAAGTTCAACTTATTTTTCAAAATTCAACATTTAGTTTATATTTCTCATTAAAGTTTTGGTTATTTTCTTCCCATAGCTATTAAGATCATAATCTTGGGAGAGCTAAGACTATACATTGAATGTAGAGAATAAATACAGGGTGTCTTGGTTTGAGTTTGACCTGCTTTGGGGTGCCATAGACCCAAAATAGGATATTTAGAATCTATAGTTTTTTATATAGTTGTTGACAGAGGCTATTTTCTGAGATGTGGATTGTGAGGATCATCCATTAGCCAAATAAAAAGAAGCTATATTGATATTAGAATGAAAAAGGGACTCTAGAATCAAGAGATAAATATTGGGTAGAGAAGACAGAGATATCTGATGGCATTATGTACTTACCCTAATTTGAATAATTGAGTTCGATCTCTTGTCAGCAGTCCTGCTTCATGTATTGTGTCTTCGGAAAGGTCCCTGAGCAGTCAACTACTTGATCAAAGTCTTCACCAACCAACTCTAAAGTTAGTTTCTTCCTACTTCATCGTCATCACAAAGTACTGGGAAAGTGAAATGAAGAAATCCTCCAGAAATAGAAACCAAAGACCACAGGTGCTTCTAGTCTTCTGAGGTGATTCTCCAGTGATACCCTACCAGAGAACCACTTTCCTTCTACCTTTGTCCCCAGGTCTGTTTTCCCTGAAATTGGCTTCCTGGGAAAAAGAACCAGGGGTCCAGGTTTTCTTTTAAAAGTATATTCTAAAATGGTTGTGTTAAAAATAGAATTCTTCAAAGTAGACATGAAATCCGTGGGCCCAGTGCTCACCAGTCTTCCCCATGCCAGGGACCACACCTAAGGAATGTGTCTTCAGTCCTTAGTGACAAAGAACTTGGAACCCGCACAAGGTTCTGAAATCTAAATAGTCAAAAGGGTCAGGAACACCGCAGATTAAGAATTTGTTGTCAGAATAAAGCTTATCTTCCGTAGTAAAGGTTTAAGAAACGTTTGGTGGTTGTTACCGTAACTCGATTGTAAATAAAAGGTAGAAATGGAATAGCATGCTTGTTTTAAGGAACTGCTCTTGTTACATGAGTGAGTGCTCCAAAAGGCTGCACAGACTCTCAAGCCCCAGGCTAGGACACTTTTCCACAAATCACAAGATTTCCCCATGGAAATCTCGATTCCCTCACATCTTTTTGTGTTTTAAAGCCACTAAGTGGGATTGATTGGAAACAATAGATGTTAGGCGACAGTTGCAAAGACAATTTTTACAGGATATCCACGTTGTGTTATGTTCTCATTTAATGCTTTACTCCCCTCTAGTGGATTCTTAAATAGCACGTGATTCCCTGAGTATAGTATAGAATAGCAGATTCTCCAGGAAAAGATTAATTTTAAAATGTGTTTAATGCATGCTCATGTTTTGTAGAAATTTTGTACAGGTCTGTAAGAATGTGTGGATTGATGAAAGATCTGTTAGTTCCCATTCCTCCTATTTCAGGTAAATAAGCTAAGCCTCAGAAAAGGAAACAACTCACTCAAGATGAGATTGGGAGAGCCTTTCTCATCGCTGATGGCAATATTGAACTTACAAACCTATATTTCCCACGGAGGTAGAAAGTTTATGCTTCTCCACTCAATTGCTCATCAGCTGAGGAAAGACATAGACATTGGAGGAAATGAGAAATCAAATGGCAGTAAGTATATTTGGGGCTGTGGGTACTCTGGGAGTAGAAGGGTCTGCACCAAGAAGGGAAGGGTGTTAAAAAGGACACTGTGGAACGGGGAACATTGATCAGATAAGTCTGGTTTGTCTTCCTCCTTGCCCCTGCCAGTTGGTTATCAGAGGTGTCCTTTGGCTTAGAGACTTTGCTGTTATTTTCATTTCTACTTTATTCTTAAAAAATTTTCACCATCAACTGGGCGCTGGTGGCTGATGCCTGTCATCCTAGCTACTCAGGAGGCTGAGATCTGAGGATCATGGTTCAAAGCAAGCCCAGGCAGGAAAGTCTGTCAGACTCTTACCTCTAATAAACCACCAGAAAACTAGAAGTGATGCTGTGGCTCAAGGGTAGAGTTCTTGCCTTGAGCTGAAGAGCTGAGGGGTAGCACCCAAGCCCAGAATTTATGTCCCATGACTGACCCAAAAAAACCCACTATTATTCTCTAGAGCATTTATTTCTCTTCACTCTACTATGTAAGGTAAAATTTCATGTTTTACATAGAAACTTTTCATTTATAAAACAATATTATAATTAAAAATCTTTCTTCACTATAAGAATAACTCTTGTTTATTGTAGACAATATGGCAAAGTATTAAAAGGCACTTAAAATATTCCATAATGGTGTTTGACCTCGGTGATGTTTGATTAAGCTCTTGATAGACTGCTCCTCACATTTATTGTGACTGAAAACTCTGTACAAAATAAAACAACTGAAGAAATAACAAGAAAAAAAATCCAAGTACCTGGGAGAGATGGAGGCAAAACAGAATTAAGCAGATTCTGAAGAGAGTTTGACATTTGAGAGAAAGAAAGGGCAAAGGGTGTCTCTTCTGTGTTTATATAGCTTTTCTCTTGATAGCAGACCGCAGTTGGCTTTATGGGGTAGCTAAGATGCCCATTGAGATGTGATGGTTATTCTAAAGAATCAGAACAGTTCAAAGTAATCACAACTATTAAAAAGTAAAGGGGAAATCCTGACAATGAGAAGGCCAAAAGGGAAACCAAATATTCTGTGTAAGGACTAGGCTAACATCTCTGTTGATTCCTAGACATTTAGTACACGAGACAGATTGTAAATAGCTCAATTAAAAGTAAATTAATTGAGCTGTATTTGGGTTACTGGCTAGGAGACAAGGGTTCATAGTTGTGGCATAACAAAGTTACTTGCATGATAAAACAATTAAAAGAATTATTCTTTGGAAGAATATGTCCAAGATATAACCAGAACTTACTTGACACAATAGAAATAAAACATTTTAAAGAAAAAAGACAATGTAGAACAAATCTGAAATGATCACGTTGTTGAAATTAGAATATATTTCAAAGTAATAGTTGATAATTGTGTCTAGTGATGTAAATGGAAAACTGGGCTTGAATTAATGAAAATATAGGCCAGAATAAATCCTGGAAAGAACCAACCAAATAAAGCATTGGAGATATAAGTGTTTGTTGGACTTCTCAGGAAATGGACAGAGATGAATGTGAAAACAGACTTATAGAATTACCTAAAGTACAATGATAAAAACAGACAAAAAGAACCTCAAGCTTCTGATAAAATATTAAAAGGATTAATATATGTTTAAGGAGAGATCTGGGGGGAAAAGAAAAAGAGAATATGAGCACAATAGTTTAGGAAATAATAGCCAATTTGTGCCTTTTTGTTTGCTATGTGTTATAAAATGCCTATAATGTTGGCACTATGAGATTAAAATCACATCTATATAGATTTACATTGATCTCCTTTTTTTCCTGTGAGGTATTCATATTTATTACTGACTGTAGGAGGACTTTAACACAGCATGGGACACATTTCCAAGAAATAATTAGATTTCAGGAATGCTTTAAATACATACATTAGTAAAAAGGAGAAAACATCCCAAATCCTATCATTTAGCAATGTCACTTTTAGTACTTTGATGAATTACCTTTCAGTAGTTAAAAAATAATAACATTATCTCTTCATGGCAATTTTATGATGACAACTATTTGCATGAATTTTAATGATTAAGTTTATGGAGACATGTAATTTTTCATGAGTGAAAAGATAGGACTAAATTAACCTAATATGTATTGACATTGTTTGCCACTTTACATAAATGTTCTCGTAAGAAACCTGAGAAAAAGAATGAAAAATTAAAAAGATACCCAGTGTTACATTGTCAAAATTAGAAGACAGTGCTCTTAAAATTTTCATGGGAAAAAATGATTTTCAATTTGTAATTCAGTATTCAGCTTGCTAACGAAGTGAATAAAGCAACATTTTAAAACATTTTACTGACTTTTTTCCCCCTTAGGAAACTATTTTGAGAAGTGCTCCACCAAAGCAAGATGGTAAACAAAAAAAGCAGAAGATACAGGATTGAAAGGAAAGGCAACAAAAGGAAAATCTCAGGATGGTTGGGAAGAAGTTCCAATGATGAGCAGTCAGTGGGAGATCATGCAAAAGAATGGATGAGACAGAGAGGGAGAGAAAGAGGGGGGGAAGGAGGGGAGGGGAGCAGGGGAGAGCGGGGAGGGCAGGGAAGGGAGGGGAGGAGAAATAAGAATGAATGCACCTTAAAAAATAAAATATAATACACTGATGAGTTTGACCTAGAGAGCATATTTTCAGTTCTGGTGGAGAACTTTAAACGAAGTAATGAGAAGTACAGGTTGAATAACCCTTAATCTGAGCTGCTGGGAGCCCCATGTTTCAGGTATCAGATTTTGGAATATTTGCATATACACCTGATCAGATATGTGGGTTCTGGGTAGAATTTCTTACTTCATCACCAGAGCTGTCCTGTAACATTGTCTATAGACTCTCAGTGCACAGTGATGTTGGAGGTATAGTGGAAGTGCTGTGGTTAAAGCATGACTAAGTTGGGTGCCAGTGGTTCATGTCTGTATGCAGGAAGATGTTCAAAGTCAGCGTGGTCAGGAAAGGCCATGAAATCCTCATCTCTAACTAAAAAAAAAAAAAAAA
>NW_012267227.1:12561375-12562405 GCF_000151885.1 Dipodomys ordii
GCTGTCCCTCAGCTCTTCAGCTCAAGGCCAGTGCTCTACCATTTGAGCCACAGCGCCACTTCCAGATTTTTGCTTATGTGGTGCTGAGGAATCGAATCCAGGGCCTCAGGCATACAAGGCAAGCGCTCTACCACTGAGCCACCTTCCCAGCCCTAAAATGGATTTTCATATCCCACTCTCTTTTTGTTTGATAAGGGCTGGGTCGGTTTCTGACTTCTCTGTTTCTGAATCCCCTGTGGCACAGAGCAAAGTGCCACATGTGTTCAACAGTCAACTATTTTCTAGATATACCTGGGAAATGGGAAAATGGGTCGCATTCATTGAACACATTATGCATTCCCTCATGCCCTCATGGACTCTGCTTTGTTTGAAAACTGATTTCTTGGTTGTTTTTAGAGTCATATTGAATTCTTCAGATGAGCTCCTCTTTATGTACACTTCTGGATTTAAATATGGTGCTTCCTTTTTTTTTTTTTTTTTGCATAAGACTGTGTGTATTTGACTTGAATTGGCCCCATTGAATGCTAGGAAGATCAAATTTGAGGGACTTTCCCCCCACTACTAGAGAGGACCTGCATTGATTGTTTAGCCTCTTTTTCTCTGCCCTGTGGAGCCCTCAGGAAATGAGTCTTACTTGCAATTTTCTGATAAGCTAATATAAGTAGCAATGATAATAAGGCCTAAGGGGAAATCGTCATCTGATTTGTATCCTGGAATTTCATGACACCATTGATTTGTAAAAATAACAAACGAATTCTGGCTTCCTGCCTCTCCGTACTAGAATTGTCTAATTTCCAGGTGCATTTATTGAATTTTAGTTTTGCTAAAAGGCTTATACCATAAAGCTTCAAGATTTTACTATTGAGTTCAGCTTGCTGGATGAAGAGAGTCAGTTTGATGAAATGCTCAATTTTAGGAGCCTTTCTGCTCAAGACACCTTGAATCACAGTTCCACTTTTGATTTTCTGGTGAGTGGCGATGAGTCTCACAGACTTTCCTGCCTGGTGTTGACTTTGAACCAGGATCCTCA
>NW_012267227.1:12562455-12569087 GCF_000151885.1 Dipodomys ordii
TGACATCAAATATAGTGAAAGCAGGGGTTATACTGTGGGGGAGGGACATACAAAGCAACAAAGAGATAATCTTATAAATGCGTTAGAAACACATCCTAGCCTCATTTTTTAAAGCTATATGAAACACTTATTTTGTATTAACTTTTGAGTATGCTAACTTATTCAGACTCTGTAGGTATAATTCTACAATCCAGTGTTTCTTCTCCCTCTGACTCATGGTACTTTGTATCTTTATGAGACCCACAATGTTTTTCAAGAGCTCAAGTGCTTTGGAACTTTATCCTTAGGAATTCATTGCAGTCTGGGTTTAATTAAGGTGTTCTATTTTACCAAGAATTGTATTTTCATCTGTGACATATCTAGAAGCCTTTCCAGCCTGAGAATGCTTTATCTATTGTATGTGTCCCATAGAATTTTGACTCCAACTTAGGAGGCTTCTGATTGAAATTTCAGGACAGAACTTTTATTTCCTTCTACTTAAAGTAAGTTGGAGGTAGGTAATTTTCTTTATAGTTTGCTTCTGTGGGGCTTTTGTTTCTTTATTCTGTATTTTCCACTAAGAGTCTCCTTTCAGAGAGTCTGACTTTGTGTGGAGGTCATTGACCTGACTTATCAGGTTTGAGCTCTTTGCGTGCCCCTTTCCCCAAAGACACAGAGGAATGACAGGTAAACTCTGTAATGTTTAGCTTAACAGTTTGCTTACTTATGTTTTCCAGTGTTTTGGAGTCCGTAAAGATTTTCCTAAGATGATTTTCTGTTCATTTAGAGATTTGTGCCTTTAATTACTATACATATGTATATATTTATACCCATATACATAAATGTATTAATATATAGTCTATCATTTCATTCTCAGTTTCTGATTCAGACTTTATCTTTCCTCCTATCTTTTCCTTCATCTTCTCTTTGCTCATTCCATTTTTCTTTCTCATAATTCTATTTCCCACCATTGTTGATATTTTCTTTCCTTTCCTTTTTTATATTTCTATTTCATTCTTGACTATCTTTCTTGACCTTTGCTCCTGCCTTTTCTTGGCTCTTTGAAGAAAAAATATTTCCACAAAGCCCCCTGCCCCCCAAAACAGTTATTCTTGCTTTAATACAGGATATTAGCAGGATTTAATAATTTCTATTTAGAACTTGGTTTAGCTGTCAATAACTAGGACAGTGAGATTCTGTGTTGTTGGGACAGGATTTATTTATTTTTTGTTTTTTGTCAGGCTTGGGGCTTGAACTCTGTGCCTGGGCACTGTCCCTCAGCTCTTCAGCTCAAGGCAAGTTCTCTACCACCTGAGCCACAGCATCACTTCTGGTTTTCTGATGGTTTATTGGAGATAAGAGTCTCACGGCCTTTCCTGCCTGTGCTGGCTTTGAACGGTGATCCTCAGATCTCTGCCTCCTGAGTAGCTAGGATTACAGGCATGAGCCACTGGTATTGGGCTGGGACAGGATTTATTGACAAGCAACTTTTCATATAGTAAGTGCTCAAAGTTTTTTCTTTTTTTATGCTTTTGAATGAAATTTCATTAATGATTGTAACTCTGCGGTGAGCACATTGTGAGATGAGAACATTGCCAAGTACACTTTACCTGTGACTCAGTCAGCTTAACTCAGAGTGACAGAGAAATTGGTGGAATGTTAATTGATAGCAGCTGGATGAATGGCATCAGTGCTGTACAGGAAAGGGCTAGGGAAATCTCTCATTGAGTCTAAAACTTACCTTATCAAGGACCCTAGGGGCTTTGTAATGAGAATGACTTCTGGTTAACATTACAGTGATGGCAAAGTAAAGATAGTAGTTTGGGGACTAGCATATTTTCTACTTTCTAGCCACTGATTTAGAAAATAAAACTCACCAACTTTTCATAATAGTACTGGCTTGGCTTTGATGATCTCGAAACTCCCATTAGGTGGGCTCACAACTTGTTGGTGAGCAACAGTGGAAAGCTATACCAAAGTGGAGAAAAAAAGAACAAGTCTCATCATGTAAAGTATCAATCTCCATATCATGGATGATACAAAAAAAAATAGGATGTGGTGGTTGGAATTTGGAAGGAGACTGGGGGTAGATTTGAGGGGAATATGATCAGCCTTTGTGGATCAGTAACTGATTGTGCATCTGTAAAGACCTCCCATTATGTGGAAGCTCTAAGTTAATATTGGAGTAAATGACAAAGCTTCACACTTACTAGGCAGGAACTCTACCACGGGAGCCCCACCTGCAGTCCCTTTTTTGTGTCAGATATTTTTAGGAAGGTTTTACTTATGCCTGAAGTACTTCCTGCTTGTACCTTTCTGCGTCGTTGGGGGATGATAGGTGAACACCACTGCACCCATTCACGGCGCTTTCCTTGAAGCTGGCATAACTCATACCTCCGTGCCCAGCAATTGATTGAAATGGAGCCTCGCAAACGTCAGTTCCCCAATATCTACTTCTCAGGTGTGCTACTGGCAAGGCTAAATTTTGCTGCAGGTTTTAGGGTAGCTTTCAGAGCGAGCCTTTTTCAGTCATTTTGGGCTTGAGAATTCCCCAAGAAAAATTAGTGATCGCTCCATTCACTAAATGAAGACTAAGGTGAGTGTGTGTGTGTGTGCACATGTAAATTATCTGGTGGAACTTGATGTTAATGTAATTTGGGCATGTTTGAAATGTTATGTTCAAAATATAAGGATATTTATATGCTGCTGAGCTGTTACTGTTATTTAACCCTTCCCCTGATACACATTTATTTTCTGTGTTATTTTCTTTTTTTTAAACATTTTTATTATTTTTATTATCTTTAAGTAGTTGTACAAAGAAGTTCCCATTCTACAAAACAGCATATGAATACAAGATGTCTGACAACATTGTTACCCATTGCTCTTAACCCATCCCTTCTCTCATTCTTCTTTTTTAATTGAAATTAGGTGATTACATAACTTTCACATATTTCACAGTATTGTGGAATGGTGATACTTAGTTAAAGTCACAAACTCACATTAACCTTCACAAGGCAAATTGTCTTTATCATGGTCTATAAAGTTTGTGAATTCTATGAGTTTTGACAATACAATTATTTCTTCCATATCAAGTGATATTTACATTTCTTTCCTTTTGCTTAGTGTAAGCTGTTCCCTCTTTCCCTCTCATTCTTCTCTGTGTTATTTTCAAGCAAATTCCTGACATTGTTGCATTTTATCTGTAAATGCTTTAGAATCCTGGCTTCTCTTGACAAATATTGAGGTTATATGCACTAGCCTCATAAGATATGAATGCGTTTGTGATACTTTCTCATGTGCTAATGTTTGTGCATGCACTATTTCTGTCTGTGTATCAGGAATATAATACTCTTGGAAAATTTGTAGGGAGTCACTTTCCTTGGAGAGCCACAGTCAAGGAGAAAAACCTATCTTCATATCCACCACTAACGTTCTACTCTGCAAGAAGTACTGAGAACAGTGACCCTTTGGACATGTTTGGCCTTATTTTTTCCTTTCTCCTTTGGCTTCGGAAAGATGGAAGTGACTTTACTACTTGCATACATGCAATGTCTGTTTCTCAGGATGAAAGATCATCATTCAAGAGACGAAGAATGGTTTTTATTCTTGGAACCTGAAAGGTATTCCTTCATCAGATCACTAAACAGTGTTTATTTCTGCTTCTATGGCACTTTTGAAGAGATGGAAGAAGGCACATAGAGCAGACAGACTTGCTTTGGGATTGACAAGCTTGCTTCTCAGAAGATAAAGTAAGTAAAGCAACTGGGTACATTCCATTATCCATCTGTTGTCAATGATCACTGCTATGATAATGTTTTAGAATGGAATATCGTAGGTAGTCTTTGCTAACCTTATGATCCAATGAAGATTGACCATTTGCATTTTGATGCAAAAATGTCTTGAGAATTATTTGGGTGGTTTAAAAGAAACAGATAAAGAAATTGTAGTGTGTGTGTGTGTGTGTTTGTGCATGCATGCATGTGTGTGCACATAGGAGGAAAAAAAGTGGCAATTGGACTTCTGGAAATTTTTGAAACTTAAAAATTCTGAAGTGGAAAAAAAAGATTCTGAAGTGGGGCAAGGTGGAATTTTATAGAAATATCTGGACATCAGACAGTTGTTTGGCAGTAGGGAAGCCATCTAGGAGAAAACACAAGCAAGAATTTGGAGTGGGATTGACAAACTGCAGTAAGGGTTTCTAAAATTTTTAAGAAATATCAAGTGAGAGATTAGATTTCTTATGGTTACCTAAGATGAGAGTTTTTATTGTTTGTACTTTAAAAATATTTCAAACATGTATATCCTTGAGACATGTATACTATAAATACTTTCTTCATTTTCTTGTGCACCTTTTGAGTATTTATGATGGCTTTCATTTTTTGACAAGATAGGTTTGTGTTCTTTCCTTTTGATAATTTCTTTCCTGGCTTGCTTAGAGATTTCTTGCTCTAAAATTATGCAATCATTTTAACATGCTCATGTATGTGCATATATATATACATATATATATTTATACTTGTAGTGTTTTTAAAGTTTCATTTTTATTTTGCACTCAATTTGTAGTTCTTAGAAAGGTTTTGGGTCAATATAGTTCCAAATAGGCAGTAGTTACAATGCTATCTATCAAACAACCGAATCTTGCTTCAGAAGTATAAAATGCCACTTGTTTCTCAGAGTAATTTCTAAAATGTAACTATTTCTGAGCTATTTGTCCATTAATTTCCCTTGTTCTAGTATCAGTATCACATACTGCAAGAATTTAGAACAACTTTAAATAAACTTTCACCTCTGATTGAATTCTTTTTTTGTTCAGATATCTCCTGGCTATTGTGATGTACTTTTTCCAGATGGCCTTTTAAAAATCATCTCATTTAAGTTTTAAAACTTACATTAGAATTTTATAGACTTGATAATTGAGTATGAATGATATCTTTGCATTATGCAGTCTTTCATTTTTAGTGAGACATATTACATAGGTCATTTTAAGCATGTTTTTCAAAAAAAAATCTAATTGTATTGGTATCATTGTCTTTATATAGGTCTTGACTGTTCCTGAAGTATATTCCCAGATGTCTTATACTTTTGTTGCTTTGCACATTATAATTTCTAGTGGATTAATTCAAACATGAGAATCTTATTAATTTCATGAGTTAGTAGAAAATGCTTGATGCTTATTACGAGTGCCAGCATGGAAGTCAGCTTTCTGTTACTATAACAAATGCTCAGATAATCAACTTACAAAGAGGAGAGGTTTACTTTTGCTCACAGTTTTAAAGGTTTCATTCTATGAGTTGTTGGCAACGTGGCTTTGGGTCTGTGACAGCATATCACAGTAGGAAAAAAAAATCACTCATCTCATGGCCAGGAATGTAAAGATAGAGAAAAGATCAAGGGCCTCAGAATTCTTTTTGAGGACATGCCCCAAATAACCTGAAGTCCTTTCATTAGGACCCATTTCTTAAAGGTTCCCCTGTCCTTCAATAGTACCCAAGGCTAAGTAAATATGAACATATGAGCCTTTGGGAGTAAATTTTAGATTCTAACCAGTTGTTTTTCCCGGGTCTTCTAAGGAGGGTTATCAGCAGTAGATAACATTTGTCTTTTCCTTTCAAAAATATGTATCTCTGAGTTTTGCTAGCATCTGTAATTACATTGGCTAGCACTTTTTGAATAATAATAAATTATAGTGGTAACAAAGTTCATTCTTGTCTTATATCTGATTGAAAAGAGAATATCTTTCTCAGTTTCTTAAGATATTCTTTAAAAATTAGTCCAGATAGCTGGGCGCCTGTGGCTCATACCTGTAATCTTATCTACTCAGAGGGCTGAGATCTGAGGATCACAGTTCAAAGCCAGCCCAGGCAGTAAAGTCTGTGAGACTCTTATCTCCAATAAACCACCAGAAAACTGGAAGTGGCGCCCTGGCTCAAGTGGTAGAGCGCTAGCCTTGAGCTGAAGAGCTGAGGGACAGTGCCCAGGCCCAAAGTTCAAGCCCCATGACCAACAAACAATAAATAAAATTAGTCTAGAAATATTTTTGAAGCATGTTAGTTTGTTAAAGGTTCTTAAGTATCTATAATAAAAAGACTTGATAAATGTATTTACTATTTCCCCAATATAATAACATTATATATAACATTTCCTAATTTTAATAATGAATTATGAGCCACTCATCCATTTTTAGGCACATTAACTCTAATTGTACCTCACCAGTGCTATATGTTTAAACATCATATTAGATAATGATTTGTTAAGACCAGTTTATACAAATTACTTTTCCTCCTTTCTTAGCAGTAATTAAATGCTAATTTTACCAAATATATGTTGAACATTTAATCAAGAGGGTTAAATATTTTTTCCTTTGCAAAAAGGTTGAATTATATTAATTATATATTTGATATTATACCATCTTTTTTTCTTTGGGTCCCTTTTTGGGGCCTGAATCTGGGGCCTCGGCGCTGTCCCTCAGCTCTTCAGCTCAAGGCTAGCACTCTACCACTGGAGCCACAGCGCCACTCCTGGCTTTTTCTGCTTATATGGTGCTGAGGAATTGAACACAGCTTGGTCCTTTAAGTGGCCTGAATAATTCTCCTCTTGTACTGTACTATATGAATCAGCTCAAACTAACCTCCTGGAAAATGAGAAGCCATATG
>NW_012267227.1:12569450-12571002 GCF_000151885.1 Dipodomys ordii
TTTCCCTTATTTGCAATAACTAGTATATATCTGAGACAAGCAGAAAAGGTCAGATAAGATGATGTTAAGTGAAATGAACCCCAAGATAAGGACACAAGTGGTTTTTTTCTTTCTTGCTATTTTTCCTAATGTATTTATAAGGTACCACGTGATTTTTTTTGTTGCTTTGTATGTCCCTCCCCCATGGTATAATCCCTGTTTTCCATGTATTTGATGTTGGTATAATTTGGTGGGGGGGGGAGGGGGAGGGGAGCAGAGGGGAATGTAGTTTTGGAGATGGGAGGGAAGGGATGGTAGGGGAAAAACAAAGGAGGAGGCAACAATGCTTGATAAGAAATGTACTCATTACCTTGCTCATGTGATTATAACCCCTCTGTACAGTATTTTCACAATAAAAACTTATAAAAAATAAGAAATCTCACAAGTTGGATACTGTTTTATGCAATGATTGATTGTTGGGATTGAGCCATATAATTGAATTTTCTTTATTATTGTAAAGGTGAGGTACAGAGAGGGTACAGTTATAAGTCAAAGAGTACATTTCTTTTTGGACAATGTCACCCCTTTCCCCACTCTCTCCCAGTTTTTCCCTCCCATCCCCACCCACATGTACAGTTCATTTTCAACATAGTGTCTAGTGCATATCACTGCTGCATTTGTCCATCCTTGGTCCCACCATTTCTGTTCCTCCCCTTACCCTCCTAAAGATAGATAAACAAGACAACAAGAAAAGAAAACTAAAACAGCAACAAAGAAAAAAAGAACCCCTCTTTCTACTTCCTGGAGTTCATTTTCTTTGGGTATTTCTTCTGTTTCACACCTTCTGGGATTTTTTTTTTTTAATGTACTTGCTTGAGAGGTTCATTTAAAAAAGATAAGTTCAAAGTTAATTCCTTCAATCTCCTGAATTTTCTTAATTTTTAAAACTTTCTTATTAAGCTGGAAGAGTTCCAGTTATAGATTTACAAACGAATTGTTTTATGCTGTGAGACATTATTGTGCTTCATTCATTGTTGAGAAATGAGCGTTAGTCTAGTTGATATCTTTTGAAACTACACTCATTTAACTCTAACTTGTCTTTCTTTTAGAGGGGAAGATAACTTTAAGATCATTGCTTTACATGAAAAGATAACTTTAAGACCGTTGCTTTACATTAATGTCCTACAGTCTCACTGCATTGAGTCTTGTTGAAGACTTAATTTTGCTTGGGATTCATTGGGAAATTCTGAATCTGGAGAGTCATGACTTTAAAAGAGTCTGGAAAAATATTAGCTATCATCTCTATAAAATATTATCTCATCTCTGATAATGCGTAGCTCAAATTTTTCAATTTGTGCTAAATGACTTTCCATTTTTATTGTATATTTTCTACATTTATATGTTTTGATTCTAGTAAATTCCTGTAGTCCTGTTATTCCCCGCTCAACGCCGCTTTTTATCTGTGTTGACTCCACTATTTGATCTGTCATTGATTTCTAATTCATTTCTAAATATTTTATGTGGTTTTCAAGAAACGACTTTTCACTAGTTTTGAAAAATTATTGTCTTTTTT
>NW_012267227.1:12585562-12611165 GCF_000151885.1 Dipodomys ordii
ACCTTGAATCACAGTTCCACTTTTGATTTTCTGGTGAGTGGCGATGAGTCTCACAGACTTTCCTGCCTGGTGTTGACTTTGAACCAGGATCCTCAGATCTCACCCTCCTGACTAGCTAGGATTACAGGCATGGGCCACCAGTGCCAGGCTTACCTTGCTTCTTATCTCTGTATTTATTTGCTAATTTGTAAGACACTTTGCTTTTTGATCCCGAAGATTTATGAGAGGCTCTTTTGGACTCTTGATTTCTCCTTGCTTGGCTGTGGCATTCCCCCTCCCCCCCCTTAGAGCCAACCATTTAGTGATTTCATGGCCCTCTTGTCATTTCACCATGGGGTGGCCAATATATGTACTGAGTTTCAGCTTACACTGATTTCTGGCAGGTCCAGATAATGAATGAGTTGGGGAGGAAAGGAGTCCTTAGGGGACATCCAGAGTATCCTAGAGCCTCTCATTAAAACCTGCCTGTGGCAGGAGTCAGAGGGACTTGGAAGAGACTTTTACCTCATACACATCATCATCTACTTCAGTCTCTTCCACCTCCTAAAGTTTGGAATCCCCGAGGAACAAGATGTTCAGGGAAGCTGTTTGTATTCAACTAGTAGGTTGTCTTCTGACCTGAGGGCTTTGTAAGGGCTGTCTTTCCAAGTCTTTTATATCTTTGCAATTCCTAGGGTTCTCTTTATAAATGTTCTGCATCTTCTCTTTCATTTCTTCTTCATCTGTGTTGTATTTCCAACTCTTGATGCCTTCTGCTATTAATTTGCAATAGATATTTTTAAGGGAAACTATGATAAAATACTAAAGCTCAGGAAGTCAGAACATACACACAGAAAGCTTACCTTAGTAACTTTTTTGTATTGTGCTTGTTTTTGTGCATGAGGCAACTCCTAGTCATGTAAGGACTGAGCTTGAAGGCAAGATAAGGAAGAAACTTGGGTGGCTTCTGGTAAAGAATCTGGAAGTTGGCAATATATTAAGAAAAAGATAACATTGTGGATACATCTGGGGAAATCCCATAAATGAAAGCCCATAAATGAAAGCCCTTTTCAACTAATATATGCAAATAAAAATGTATATAATTAAGCCAGGTGTGGTAGCTCAAGCTTGTAATCTTAGCTACTTAGGAGGTTGAGATTTAGGAGGATTGTAATTCAAAGCCAGTCTGGGGAAGATAAAAGCATTCACAATACTCTATCTCAAAAATGCTGGACATGAGTCACGTGCCTGTTTTCTTAGCCACAATGGGATTAAGTAAATAATAGGATCACTGTCCAAGCCCACCGGGGCAAAAAGTGAGATCCTCTTTGACCAGAGCAACGATAATTGGAGATAGGACTCAGTTGGTAGAGCTCCTACCTATTAAGCATGAGGCTCTGTCTTCAAACACTAGCATCACTAGAAAAGCACAACTAATGTTCATCAAAAAAATTAAATTAAAAAAGTAAGAATTGTAGCTATAAAATACACACAGAGAGAGACAAAACAAATTGAGAGGAAAAAAATAAAGGAAATAGCCTTCCTTCAGTTACACAGAAGATCAGGTGGATCTGTAGGGGAAACATCCCAAGGTAAAGCAGTGGCATCCGTTGCTTACTCCAAAGCATTCTGGAGCCTCTGCAGTGTGTGATGGTTTATAGAATGCCTTTTACTATCCCAGCCTGAGGAGAAAGGGACCCACCCACCCAGGGAAGTCGATGGAGAGTCCTTGCTGAGGAGAATGGAGGCAGGCATATAGAGAGTGCACAAGATGAACAGGGAAAGAGCCACTTCTGATTTATGTCTCCATAACCAGATGGTTAACCCTTGTAGCAGCCATCCATGTCTGCAGGCTCATGAAGTTGAATTAGGTTGCCTCAGAAAAAGAGGCTGTACATCAAGTTGTTGCCATGCTAGCACAGAATCTAAAGGCACAGAGCAGAGATTTGAAGTCAGAACTGGGTCTCAATCCCTAGACTGTCACTTAAGTAGCATAGTTTGAGACACATTACTGAGACTTCTTCTAAATTTTACATTTTCATTTTTAAAACAGAGACAATATGTCTAGAATGGAATTTTGTGCATAGCAACCATTTATGTAAATATATCTCTGGAAGTTTTAAGTCTCTCTTACTTAGCTTCAATAAAAATTAAATCAAGAAACCTAGAAGATATTCCTCGGGTTGATACTGGGGTCTGAATTCAAGACTTCACCATTACTAAGCATGTGGCCCCTCCACATGAGATTTCCCTGTTTTTAAATCAGTCATTGGGCTTGAGCTCAGGGCCCAGGAACTGTCACTGAGCTCTGTTCTTTAAGACTAGTGCTCTACCACTTTGGGCCTCAATGCTACTTTTTGTTTTCTGTTGGTTAATTGAAGATAAGAGTCTCATGGACTTTTTTTTTTTCTCCCCAGGCTGGCTTTGACCCATGATCTTTAGATCTCAGCCTCCTGAGGAGCTAGAATTATTGGTGTGCCAGCAGCACCCAGACCCAGTGTTTTTTTTTTTTCTCTTCAATTTCTGTAGCTCTTTCTTGAAGATAAAAAGAAAGCTAACTGGGCTGTACACGCTGGTCCAAGCCACCGGAGGGACAACTTATTGCTGACTTGGTGAATCCTCACCGTTGGTCTAATTATGCTGTAATTTTAATTTTGCCTTCCTAAGCTACCTCCTGAGCCTTCCCAGTTTTCTCATATTTCCAGAATAGCATGTGATTCATACCTGATCCTCTAGAGAATTAAGGAGCATTTTTATAAAAACGACGCCTACTTGGCTCACCTCAGAGAAGTCAGTTGGGGGCTTTGAACTATTGAATCATTTGTTTTTATTTTGGGCCACCTAAGTGGGGATTGGCTGCATTGATGTGTAAGATTTCCCTCCCCGGTGTGGTTTCTGGCTGCCACCATCCTCAGATCCCCCAGACTATATATATCCCCTTCAAATTTGGTTTGACCACCCAATTGCCGGCTCGAACCAAGACTTTCAATATCCTGGGTGGCAAGATTTAACAAGGAGATTTTTTTTATTATTATTAATTCCTAGATAATAAAACTTAAAAATAAGTCCTAAGATGCATTTTAAAAATGTGTCATATATTATTTTAGGCATATGTGCTATGAAATAATGGCAATAATGATGTGTTTAAATCCATTAAATCATGTAGCTGGCTGAAAGTGTTCCATAAAATAGAGTGGGAGGAATAACTGTAGGTCAAACTGAATTCTGAAAGATGACCACACAGGGACCGGGCAGGCTGAAGGACATGAATATCCTCTTTGGCGGTGATCATCTTAATGGAATTTCCTGAGGCTCACAGAGAACATACGTAGTTTATAAAGAAGACAGTTTGAAAGGTCTAGTCAATTCAATCATCGATGCAAGACCGCATGCCAGGTGGAAGACCTTCCAGAAGTCTGCCAATGTCCTACAGATTCTTTTACTTTTTAGTATTGTTTATTGGCATCCTTTTGTTACACAAGCAGGGGAATCATTTCGACATAAACATACACATTTTCATGTACATTTTAATATGTTGAACAAACTCACCTCCTCATCTTTCTCTCTCATACTCTTACTGTTTTTTTTTTTTCTTTTTGCCAGTTATAGGGCTTGAACTCAGGACCTGGGTGCTATCCCTGAGCTCTTTCACTCATGGCTGGTGCTGTACCACTTTGAGCCACAGCTTCATGTCTGGTTTCCTTGGAGTTAATTGGAGGTAAGCGTCACATGGACTTTCTTGCCCAGGCCGGCTTTGAACTGCAAGCCTCAGATCTTAGCTTCCTGAGAGCTAGGATTGCAGGTGTGAGCCACCATTGTTTCCTTCAAACAATTTCACCTGTTTTTTCTACTTTCATAATGCACATAAATATATAAATTATTGGATCACATTCCCCTCATTCCCCTTTCTTGTAGACCCTCTCGACATCTCTGGTTCTATGTGTAGAGGAATCTGGTATGTCCTGGGAGCTCACTGTTGAGTTGTTCTAAGGTATTTCATGCACATCTCATTCTGTTTTCCAGTGAAATTCTGGTGATGCAGACTGAGCCGATAGCTCACAGTCCTCACCTCACAAATGAAGACAAAATAGAAACTTCAAAAAATTTTGAGGTAGGTATTAGTGGCTTATTCCTGTAATCCCAACTATTCAAGAGGCTGAGACTTGAGGGATTTGTCAGCCCAGGCAGACAATTCCATGAAACCCTTCTTTTTCTTTTTAATTCACTAGCCCAAAGAAGTGGTAGGATATCAGCCTTGAGTGAAAAAACCCAGTGAGAGCTCCAGGCCTTTAGTGCAAGCCCCAGGATGAGCACACAAAAAGAAAGACAAAAATGGAAAAAAATTAAAATTGAGTATATATACAAGACCCCTGGAGAATCAGTTAAAATGCTGATTCTGCTACAGTAGATCTGGGGTGGAGGGTCGACTGTGAAGAGTCTAGCCCACTTCCCTTTCACTTACTTCCTGATTCAGATGTCCTCTTCCCAAGGGAAGAGGTGGAAAACACTCTTGTGATCACAGACACTCCTATGATCACAGCACAGGCCGTGCAAAGTCACGATATGAGAACACTTTGATAGTTTGACGAACAGAATGTCCACAGGTAGCTGGGAAATTGCATCTGGAAAGACCATTGTACTGAATAGGGTTGGGTGGTAGATGGGGGCCAAATGCACACACTGACTTTGCTTAGAGTAGCACTGTTAGAAGGATGAGGGGAAATAGTGCAAGAGGGAAACTTGGGAACAAAAATGTGCCTATGGCTGGAGCCGAGGCTCATCAGTATTCCTCTACTTTTTTTTTTTAATCTTCCAGGAGTAAAATCCTCTTAAAAATGGAAGGATTTAGCTGGCGCCCGTGGCTCATGCCTGTCATTCTAGCTACTCAGGAGGCTGAGATCTGAGGATCACTGTCCAAAGCCAGCCTGGGCAGCAAAGTCCGTGAGACTCATCTCCAATTAGCCACCAGAAAACCAGAAGTAGTGCTGTGGCTCAAGTGGTAGAGAGCTCACCTTGAGCTGAAGAGCTCAGGGACAGCGCCCAGGCCCAGAGTTCAAGCCCCACGACCGACCCCCCCCCCGGCAAAAAAAAGGAAGGATTTAACATTTCCAATTGGATCTGTTCCTTTTTTTTTGTCAGTTATGGGGCTTGAACTCACGGCCTGGGTGCTGTCCCTGAGCTCTTTTTATTCAAGGATAGCACTCTACCACTTGGAGCCACAGCACCACTTCTGGCTTTCTGGTGGTTAATTAGAGATAAAGAGTCTCAGAAACTTTCTTGCCTAGATTGGCTTTGAACTGTGATCCTCAGGTCTTAGCCTCTCCTGAGTAGCTGGGATTACAGACATGAACCACCAGCTCCTGGCAAAGATCCATTCTTTTAGTATTAGTTGATCCATACTTAATGGGAAAGGAACAGAAATGCTCAGAAATTTGAAGACTCCGATCTTCAGAAGTCACTTCAGAAATCTGTGCTCATCAGATACATGAGTAGCCTGTGCAGTGAAAAATCTTTTAAGAAGATCTGCTTTCAAATGGTTGTGTGTTTCTTCCTTCTGCTCTGTCTTGGCAAATGCTTTACTGTAGTGAGAAACATTTTATTGGGAGACGTGGGTTCTAGTTAGGCATCTGCTGCGAACTAGTGGAGTGACCTTGGGAAAGTCCTGGAATCCTAGAGTGCAAAACTTCTTAGGGACATTTCTCCTTCTGCAATTAAAGAAATGAGATTTCAGGAGGTCAAACTTAAGGTTGTTTGACAAGTCAGATATAGAACTTCATATTCCCCGACCCCCACTTTTCCTAGGCCTCAGGTCCCTGGTCTACACGTGAAGGGATTGAGTTGGCTCAGGGGTCTCATTAGTGCACCCCTGTGCGTTGTCTGACCAATATGGGGTTTTAAAATCCTTCAGTGTGAGTCCTCTAGATAGTGTTGTCTGCTATTTGATATAATCCCATCAACTCCTGTTTTACCCATCTGTGAGTTTCATCTGCCCAGCCCTCTGTTGGCTTGAGTTTAGGACCCTGTACCAAAGATCTTTATGGCCCCTTCTACCATTCAAAATGTCTGATCCTAAGTCTTTGTCAATTTTTTCCAACAGCAGACAGTGATCATGATGAGGAGGAAAGAGAATCCTCTGGACTTGCCTTGTCTCCTGGCAGAAACACCACCCATCAAACCAGATGGGAGTGTGAAATCACATAAGTTTAGTCATATCAACCCAGAGGAGCCAAAGTCTGACTAAAGACAGACTCAGCTTATTAAACGTAACTTGTAGAAAACCACCCGGCCAGATCAAGAAGCTGAGAACCCCCTTTAGGATTAGGAATAAAGGACCCCTTTTAGCTAAAACTCCACCCTTTTGGGGGAGACCCTTGCATCACACATGCAGAAAGTATGTGAGGTTGGAACATCCTGTTTTCTGGGATGGCAGTATCCCAGTGGATCCCATCTGAGGCTCAGTGCTGGGAGGAGTAACGTTGGCTGCAGAAACTAGGTTGGCCTTGAATAAAACAATGACTATGCAGGCTTCAGGGAATTTTACTAAGCATGAGATCACCCCGGCTGTGCGGGGCTGTGTTCACATAGCATGTTATCTATAACAGGGAAGTTAGGAAAGGCCTTTATCCTATCCCATGGAGCGTGGCTTCTTCCTCAGTCCTGCTAGAACACCTTGAATCTGGGAGGGATTTCATCTCACATCTCTCCACAGTGTAAATGCTGCATGGTTCTCTCAATCAGATGACCTTTGTGGCCTGGGTGGTCAAATACCAATTCCATCATGCCGAAATTCTGTGTGTGTGTGCGCGTGTGTGCGTGTGCATGTGCATGCTCATGTACACCACCTCTGGAGCTTAAACTGAGGGACTCTCACTCTTGCTTAGTTTTTGTTGTTCAAGGCTGGTGCTCTACCAACTGAGCCACATCTCCACTTCTTGAGTAGCAAGGATTATAGGCATGAGGCACTGGCCACCAGGCTTCAATTCATTCATTTACTCGTTTATTCCACAAATATTTATCAAGTGCCTACCATATGTCAGACACTACTCTAGTGCATGGGATGTATGAATGAACAAACCCAAGAAAAAAATTCTTTCCCTCTTGGAGCCTTCATTCTTTCTGTAAAACAAATACTTATTCTGTATGGATCCCACGAAGGCATAAAGTTTTTACCATTATCTTATTAATGGCGTGACGTTTCCTTTTGTTGGCATTTTAAGGGCTACTGAGGAACTAACCCTCTTTGCTTTCACTCAGTTCATGATTCAGATGTCTTTTCTAAAGCTCATTGGAATTTAATTGTCATTGTGATGATATGAAGAGGTGGAGGCTTTCAGAGGTGATTAGGTCCTGAGAACAGAGCCTTGATGAATGTCCTACTACTCTTATGGTAGGAGTAGGCTATTTATAATGGGAGAAGGCTGGTACTAAAGGGTGTTGTTTGTCATCCTTCCCCTCTGTCCCTCATGAAATGTCTCATTATGTGATGCCTTCCAGCACATTACAATGCCACGTGCAGTCCTGGCCAAATGCGACTCTTGCCTCTTGGGCCCCCTAACTTCTAGAACTGTGAACTGACTACACTTGTGTTTATTATAAGTATTCCTGGTCATTCTGTTAAAGAAGTAGAAAGACTGATACTTCATATTCACCATGACTGAGAGGAACAAACACCAGCCTTTTCCAGGCTCTATGGCTTTTTTTCTTACTCCAGATCTGAATGTCCTGAAGAAGCCTTGGGTTTACTTATCATAGTCTCAGTTCCTACCCATAGACTTCTGAGCATAAAAGGCTTGTATCTTGAGTTGAAAGATACTTCTTGGATGGCCACATTAAAAACTCAAGTTACCAAAAAAAATGAACTAAGTCTCCAGGTCTCTATGCTGTTCTGATCACCTTGCCTGTCAACTGCTAGATTTCTCTTTCCCACTTTCCAGGTTCCATTTGAGATTATGTCTTATTCCTTCTTAGGTCTCCTTTATACTCCGTCAGCTAACCCACTGACAATTTTCACCTTTTTTTCCCCCATGCTCCTATCTCTTTGTTCTCCTCCCCCCTCAGTTTCTGTCCAGCTCATTTTTGAGTTTTCAGGGAAACTCCCCCACGTCAGACACTCCCTGCTCCAATTTATCCTGCATGTGGACACCAGGTGAGTGGTCCTGAAATGTTGTTTTCTTCTCACCACTCCCTGCTTATATGAAATGTAAATCCCCTTGCCAGGTTTCTGAGGTCCTTCGTGGTATGGCTCCCATTCCCCAACTTAACAGCTTTTTTCATTTTTCTCAACACGTACTCTCTGCTCTTAATCAGGTAGGCTTCTTAATACCCCTCCAACCCACAAAGCTGATTTAATTTCTGTTAATGTTCTTTCTCCTTAGCCCGGAGAGTTTTCTGTTCTTGTTCTGTATTAAATGGATTGCACATCTGTCATTTTAAGTCGATCTCAAGTACAATTCTACCTGGAGCTTTCATTGACCAAAAACCTCTCTGTGAGTTTTCCCCAGGCATCAGCTGGCATCGTACTATTTAGCAATTGTTTACATTACTCTTTAATGCTTTGGCATCTCCCCAAATGAATAAGTTCCTGGGCCAGGAGCTATAGGCTATACTGTAATATAAAAAGTCCAGTGAAGGTGAGGTGGTTAGAGTGAACTTGGTGCCTCCTCCGAATTTCTCTCCTGTATACATCTTGTACACATGCTCTGGACATGTGATGCTCTTCATTATGGCCTTCACCTGAGCTGTGAGGATGCCAGTGTCATGCTTGTGGACTTCCAGAACTGTGAACTGGGTAAACTACTCCTCTTTGCAAATTTCACAGCTTCAGGTATATTGTGATAGCAACACAAAACAGACTAAAACAGATCAACTCTACCCCAGTCCATTCTCTTCCTTCAGCTATGACGTGATAGTATTTTACTGCCCTTCATTAACTCCACTATATCAAAGATAAATAAAAATCAATTCTTACAGAAGGGCATCTATATCTATATATTACTGGTCATGTTTATCCCATCTCTGAGAATGCATTTCTATACATAAATTTTCAGGTGCAATATTTATTTTGATGTTCTTGATCATATCTTTTGTATTCACTTGAATGTGTTTATTAAAAAATCTGTCTCTTTAAAAAAAATCCTACGGTAATTTGATATTGATGGGGAAAATAATTTAAAAACTAGTTTTTTCAGTCATCTTCATGAAAGGTAGTTTTCTGTCGAAGACCTCAGATCTTACATGCATGCACTAGAAAAGCCACTGTATGACTTGAAGCATCAACATGGAAATTAATTTTCCTAGAAGCTGGATTATGGTTGCTTATCCTTTGGCAGTACATGGAAACTTCAAGCTCAGTGAGCTAAAACCCTGCTCCTTGCAGATTATAAACTGAGTGTCATGAATCTGTGTACCAAATGATTATGTGCCACATATCTTCTCTCTTAATTGATGTGCGCCATGTATTTTAGAACATTACCTCATATGCTGTAATCACTGTATGTCACATAGGAGATACAGAAAATACATCATAAATGTCCCGCTAGATAGCAAAGCCATCCAAAGTCCAATTAACTTACTTTACAGACTATTTCTCATTCTTATCCCAGAATATGCAAACATACATCTAAAATATACCCATCTAAAAATATTTAGACATCAGTCTAAATATTTTTGAATATCCTATTATACTAAATCATAATATTTTCACTTGCTATTCTCCAGTTATCAGTACTTTCAGTCTGGATTTATGCTCTTCTTGCTTGATAAAGTCAGTTTAGAGAAATTTAATAAGGGATGCAAAAAGACATTCCTTTTCCTGTTGAATAGGCTCATGAGCTGTGCATCTGTTATTTTAATGCACTGTTTTCCCAGAGTCAAAAGGCTTAATCTTGCTTTACTGAAGAGATAAGTTATATATATAAATTTTCATTTGGAATCCATATATAATAGAAAAACCTCAAGAAAAAATCTCATGCTGATATATATAATTTCTTTTGCAAATCTAGGTCATATTGAGATTTCTAGCCATTTGGGGTTTACACTAGCTCCAGGACTATCAGATCCAGGGCTGGGCAGGGCACCCAAGAAAAGTGCATGGTGTGGCTTAAACTCTGTTATCTTTTCAAGCCAGGATGATTGTATTCAGAGAGTTCAGCCAAAAGAGAACATGAGCTCTGGCCCATGACTTTGTGCATGCCCCTTATGCATGTAAGCCTTAGAAACACATTCTTCCATGAAATCCATGAAACTTGTCTCTTGTTTTGGCACATGCCCCAGGTGTCTTTCTAGCTCCGTGTGCATAAGAGTGCATAAGAAGCAGAGGGGTAGAGTGGGCTGGGCAGGGTAAGATACTCTGTGTCAACAGTTATTGTCCCTGCAGGAGAAATAAATGGCAGTGAAAATCGGAGGAAAACTTGTCCCATGCCAATGAAGAGAAGAATAAGAAGCCCTTTCTCCTTAGGTACTCCTTATTTTAATAGACTTGGTGTTTCCTGAAAAACCACCACTCAGGAGTTCAAACCCATGGGTTCCATAAGCCGGAGGCTCAGATGTTACCACTGAAGAGGGTTTATTTCTTGTCTTTCTCAAGGCAGCTGGCTCTTTCCACAACCATCCTGGTTCAGCCTGCTAGAAAAGATGCCCAGGCTCAGGGCGGAGAATTTCTAAGCCTTCCCAGAAGAGAGTGAAGGAAATGAAAACCTCTAAGGAGATTTTTGCCAGAATGGGTCATAATTTCTGTCCTTTAGCGACAAGTTCTTGTAATGTCTATTCATTTTTCCCATATTATTATTCTTTCCCAGAAAAGGTTATATCTCTGCCTCCCAGGGCTTTACACGCAGTGCTGACACATTTTTGTAGCAGCTCTCATTGAACAATACTTTTCTCCCTAGTTGTCATCATGAAGTTGGAAGTCAGAGGGACATACAAAATATTTTTGTCTGTGGTTTGGAGAACGTTATTGAGAATTAGTAACTGATGAACTTGAATTCTCCTTAAGTGGGCATGCTATCTTTCTAGAAAGTTACCCTATGCTCCCTGGAACACCAAATTCCTTTCTCTTTTGCTTTTGACAACTTCATCTCTTTTCCTGTAAAACAGTCTTTAAAAATGAATCATTCTGGATCATTATATTATGCAGTTACTCTGCAGCTGTGCTTTGCAAATAATAGGTAGTCAACAATTTGTTTGGGAAGGGAAGAAATTCAATTGTGGTCTTAATGAGTGTGCTTGGTAGAGATGAATTCTAAGAAAGCATTCTTTTTGTTCTGCCCTCTCAAAATGTTCATTTCTTTGTTTTTTTTTGTTTTTGTTTTTGGGTCCGGTCGTGGGGCCTGAACTCTGGGCCTGAACTCTGGGCCTGGGCGCTGTCCCTCAGCTCTTCAGCTCAAGGCTAGCGCTCTACCACTTGAGCCACAGCGCCACTTCTAGCTTTTTTCTTGTTGCTTATGTGGTGCTGAGGAATCGAACCCAGGGCCTCATGCATGCGAAGCAAGCACTCTACCACTGAGCCACCTTCCCAGCCCTGTTCATTTCTTTGTAATACATCTTTTTTTTTTTTGGTGGCAAATTGCATAGAATATGAATGAGAAAATAAAGACCCCCCTCATAATCCTCTCATTATAATGGCAGTATTTTGATGTGTATTCTGTGGCATTTTCATCATATACATAAGTATAGTCATTGCATATGCATGTAAATGTGCATGTGCACATACGATGTCTTAGTTACTTTTTCTGTGGCTGTGATGAGATACCTGATAACAAAGAACAGGAAGGGAGGAAGAATTTATTTTGCTGATGGTTTCAGAGGTTTTGGTCCATTGTGGTAGAGAGGGAATAGGAAGCAGATCAGCTCACAACATGGGGATCAGAAAATGAAAAGAAGTGGAGAAGAGGGGAAAGAGAATGGGGGAGGGGAGAGGGGAGAGAAAATGCTTATGGATGGTATATTTCACATCCAGGGCGGGTCTTCCCCCTCAGTTAATTTACTACGTACTTCTCAATCCAATCAAGTCAGCAGTTCAAGATTAACCACCACAGATGATGTTTCCTAGTTTTTCATTTACTGTTACATTATGCACATTTCCCTAAATCATCCATGACAAAAACTTTATACATTACATATATTTATTTGTTTTCCTTTTGTACATCTATATATAAAACCCATCATTCTCAATTTTCTTAGGATTGATTATTGTGGTTGAAGTGACTAAGCACCAGTATATTTGAACTTTTTATTATAGACAACTTAAAGCACAAGGACAAGTGACAAAACAGTTAAAATGATACCATTGTAACCATCACTCCGATTCGGATCAATGAATTGGTAATCTTTCTTTTCCTTCACTTTTTCCCCACCAAGTATTCTTGCCTTCTGGATTATGTTGAAGCAGAGGCTAGCTATCTGGTCATTGTATCTGGAACTCATCCTTGACTTGTTTCCCCAGAGCCATACATTCCTCAGTACTTTATATTGTTTTCACATTCTAAAATATATTCTGGCCTTGTTTATCCTTCTTCATCCCTATTTATATTTTGTTCTGCCCTAGCTTAGCTGAACAGTTTCCTACAAGCTTTTTCTGCTTACACTCTTGTGTACTCATCTTCAGATAAAGATCAAGTGCTTCTAGGAATAATTTTAAGACTGTTTTCCCATAATATTTCATAACAAATTAAAATTGTCCTGATCTCTGCCTATAGAGATTGTAGGTGTGTACTACTATGCATGGCCCTGAGATTCCTTCTCCCGTTCTTCTTACTCTTCCTCCTGCTCATCCTCTTTTGGAGGAATTAGAAACTTAACTCTGGACTTTGTGCTTGCTAGATAGGTGCTCTACAACTTGAGCTACACCTCCAGTCCTTTTGCTCTGATTGTTTTTTAGAAGCCACTCCATTTTTACCTGGACCCTCTTGAATTGTAATTCTCCTATTTGTTCTTTCTGATGTAGCTGAGATTATAGAGGTAATACCATGCCTGAATTTTTCTGTGCGGATTGTTGTCTTACAAACTTTAAAAAAAACTCTGACAATCTAGAATTATGATATTCATACTCTCACCTCCTAAATAACTAGGATTGTAGTCATGAGCCACTGGCTGCTGATGACATTTCTTAATATAATATCAATTTCTAGGTAAAAAATTGAACAAAAAGAAGTTTATTGCTTTTGAAGACATGTTAAAGAAGGTATATCACATTTCACCCAGGAAGAGTTGCATGATGATGATGATGCTTGCCTAATTTTCTAATTACTCAGTAAAACATTTAGCTTTCTGGTGTTTTTTGTTTTTTTGTTGGTTGTGGGGCCTGAACTCTGGGCCAGGGCTCTGTCCCTCAGCTCTTCAGCTCAAGGCTAGTGCTCTACCACTTGAGCCACAGCGCCACTTCTGGCTTTTTCTTATGTGGTGCTGAGGAATGGAACCCAGGGCCTCATGCATGCAAGGCAAGCACTTTACCACTGAGCCACCTTCCCATCCCCTAGATTTCTGTTTTATCTGATCAGTGAATATACTGAAGCCACCATTGTCATGGAAACTGTTGGTGGCTGAGGATGTGATCATTTATTTATAAATGGCTTATGGCAGTTTGTGCTGTTCTGGTCCTTCAAATTAGAATGAAACTCAAGTTTCTATCATTTGACTATTTAGAACTTAGACTAATGTAGGGTAGCTCTAATCAGAGTCAGTATTTCTGATCTTGCCTCTGCTGTTGACAGCAACTCAGTACAGACTCCTGGCTGCAGACAGGTGCAGCAGGATTATAGCCCCTCCCTCCAGGTTATCCTACTAGAACAACCCAGAGGTGCTCCACTTTCTGTCAACTCCTGCCCAGCGACTTCCTATGAAAGTCTACTTCCAAGCCCAGCTTGGACAACTGAAAGAAGGAAGTAACACCTAAATAAGTGTTCCTTTCTTTCTCTGTCTGAACTATTTCTTAGTTCCATCCACTTGCTAACACATCTAGTGTTGGCTCTCCTTCTTGTGCTGTGCCCTTCAATATTGGGTGATTTCTATGATTGTTAGTCAAGGTTCTTGACTCTTTATCACTTAGTTTTACTTTTCAGGTCATCCAGTACATTTTTATTTCTGTTGTTCTATGTATCATTCGGTGATTTGTTTTTGGTTTTCTTTATAGTTTGCATTTCTCTGCCTTTTTTTTTTTTCTTTCTGGTCGTGGTCCTGAAGTCTGGGCCTGGGCGCTGTCCCCCAGCTCTTCAGCTCAAGGTGAGCACCCTACCACTTGAGCCACAGCACCACTTCCATCTTTTTTCTGCTTATGTAGTGCTGAGGAATGGATCCCAGGGTCTCATGCATGCGAGGCAAGCGCTCTACTGCTGAGCCACCTGCTCAGAGCCCTTCTCTGCTTTTTTTATTCATTATTTGTATAATTTCTACATTTTACTGACTTCTAGGCTTGCCTGGATATTGTTTCAAAATTTCCTTCATAAGTACTGATAAAATATAACCACTGAGGTTCCCCTCCCACTAGTTTTGGGGCATGAACTCAGGGCCTGGGAGGCTGTCTCTGCACTCTTTTGCTCAAGGCAAGCTCTCTACCACTTTGAGCCACACAGCTCCACTTCCGGATTTCTGGTGGTTAATTGGAGATAAGAGTCTTATAGACTTTTCTGCTCAGGCTTGCTTTGAACCACAATCCTCAAATCTCAACTTCCTGAGGAGCTAGCATTACGGGTGTGAGCCACCAGCCTCTGGCTCAGTGAAGTTATTCTTGTTCAATTCTTTTTTCAGTATTAAGGATTGAACCCACCACCTTCTACATACTAGACAAGTGCTATATTAGACCAGTGCTGTTCCATTGAGCTAACTCTACAGCAAGATAGAACCAAAGGGCTTACCCTGCTATTCATGTCATGTATTCTATCACTACACTTTATGCTCAGCTCTTAATTGTGAATTTAATTTTTAAAAATCTCTTCAGCCTTTACTATTTTTTGCATCAGCTGATAATTTATGCCTTTAAAATTTTTTCCAGTTCATTAAATGTGCTATATGCATTGGCACAAAATAATATTTTCCTAACTTTTTATGTCTCTAGGATTTTAATGACTGTCTCCTATTCCTGATGCCAATAATTTTGGTTTTGTTTGGTGGTTGTTCCAGTCCTGGGTCTTGAACTCAGGGCCTGGGCGCTGTCCCTGAACTTCATTTGCTCAAGGCTAGGACTCTTCCACTTGAGTCACAGTTCTGCTTCCAGCTTTTTTGGTGCTTAATTGGAGATACGAGTCTCATGGACTTTCCTGAATGGGCTGGCTTTGAACTGTGATTCTCAGATCTCAGACTCCTGAGTAGCTAGGATTATAGGCATGAGCCACAGGTGCCTGCTAATCCTTTTTTTTTCCTTCTTCCTCTCCTTTTATCTTGAAGTGCTGAGCATACTCATAATAGGCTTTTAGGAGTGTTAAAAATATTAGGCCACACCCTGGGAGGAAATGTCACCTTGGGCTCTGCAGTTCCCTGTGGCCAAGCCAGATGCTGCGCCGAAGACACAGCTGTGAGCTGTTAGCAGTTAATATTCCCAGACACTGGGGGATGGGTACACAGCCCGTAGAGGAAATCTTGGCAGAGCATAGCATTATTTACTCTAGAGAACACGTTTTGAGTTTGATATAAAGTCTGAGCAAAAGCAGTGTGTTTTATATATAAAAAGAGATTTGTGGAGACACTATGGAATTTGGCTCGGTGAAGGTCCAAAGAGCAGAGAAATAACCATAGAAAGGACCCAAAATAATGCTAACCAACTTCAGTTTCTGGGTCTCTGGGATCCTAGCAAAATCATCCTAGAAACTGACACGTCTGCCCAACTAACTCAGCTCTATGCACTAAGGTTAATTACATTATGCTAATGATACCCTAGACTAATGGAAACGTCTATTCCTTTTCCCCTCAACGAAATATGGACTGTATCTCTAGGTACCTGATCAAAGAGCAATTCTAAGATATTCTCAGTCTTAAGAGTAGAGTGGAAAATTTATTGTTCAAAATGTAAATTGGTGGTTGTGCATCTCAGGCCTTTTTAAATGAAAAATTCTCTCTTAAAAGGATAAGTATTATTGCAATGCTTTCTTTAATTGGTAGTCATTTAAGCATCCCATGAAATGGTGATATTTATCATTCACAGGTTATCTAGCAGTGAATGTGTTACACAAAAGTAGTTTCTTTGCCCCCTTCCCCTAGAATTCTGTCATTCAAAATGAGATATTTAGGTTTTTTTTCCTCTTCTGGTTTTTGCTAGAAGCAGATTCTGCTTGTGATATTTAGATGGGTTCTAAATATATCCTTCCTTCTTTTATTACTCTAAATTCCTTACCATCAGAATCTGTTTCCAAGAATATTCTAGATACTCAGAGCATAAATACTGGCTGTTCTTATCCCATCCAGGTAAGTACAGTTTTATTAGGAATCAGAATTATAGAAAATTGCAACTATTTTGTGGCGTGAGTGACTCATGCCTGTAATCCTAGCTACTCAGGAAGCTGAGATTGGAGGATCCTGTTCTAAGCCAGTCTGGGCAGGAAAGTTCGTGAGACTCTTATTTCCAGTCACACACCAAAAAGCCTGAAGTAGTGGTGGAGCACCAGCCTTGAGCAAACAAAAGCATAGGGACAGTGCCCAGACCTTAAGTTCAAACCCCATTACTGGAACACACAGACACGTGCTCATACACACTCAGACACCATTTGCAGTTTACAGAGCTGATGAATATAGTTTACCGATACTTACAAATCTAAATAAATCTCAAGTTTCCCCCAAAAGTCTACCTCTCTTTTATCTAGTCTAAAAGTTGTTCGAAGCACTCTTCCTACTAGCCTCTTGACTTCAGTTGGGCTGTCAGAATGACCATTTATAACAAACTTGAAAGTTATCTTTGTTCGACAGCCTCTTTCTCCCTTCCCCCTTCTCCACATTTCTGTTCATCCCTAGCCAACTAATTTCAAAGCTCAGTGTCAACTTCATTGCCTTCCTCTTCATTGCTTTTCCATTTAGTCATGTACCCAGCTATGGTGTTTCTACCATGAAAGCACACGGTGAAGATTTTTCTATGCAAATCCCTGTGAGCTGTTATATTCTTGGAAGACGTTCTCATCACCATGACCCAGTTGTTGCATTAGCCTCTTGACCTCCTTTCTTACAAGATTTCTGTTTTTCAGTCCTTCCCACGTGGTGACAAAATAGTAATTTTCTACATCAGAACTAAATATCTCATATTCTAAATTCTTTAATAATGTAGATTTCCTGCATTCCTTAATCAGCTGGCCCCAATCCCCCTCCTGCTCTTCTTTCTCTTTATGCAGCCCATCTGGTCTTATCCCCCTTCCAAAACATTGTATGGGTCTCCATCTTGGGCTTCCTGTGCAGGCGTGCTGCTTCTGGAGAACACTATGGCTGACCTGTGGATTTCCCTGCATATTCAACCCTTGCTTGTCACCCTGAAAAATTTTCCGGCACGTCAGTTTCTTTCCCCTGAACATCTCAAGTTTGAATTCTCAGTTGTATTTAGTGATTTTCTATTTGTATTTTATTTATGCTTTATTTATTTGTATTTTAGTTATTTATTTTGGTTATTAATTCCCTTTTCTTGATATACAGGGTTAAAATGCACTAGACAGAGCTGTGATTCTGAGACCCCCTCACTTTTGTATTGAAGGTAGATGCCAAGCTGTACCTTTCCATGTGTAGAGCAAGTGTGGGAAGAAAAGAGAAGAGCAAATAACTAATGGAAAGGGCTAATGGCTGAGAGCGAAGACCCAAGAATCCTAAGTGAGAGGATGGGGAAGAGGAGAGGAAAGCCAGGGTGAGGACAGGTGAAACGGTTGTTTGAAAACTTTGGAGTTAGAAAAACTAGAGTTTGAGGGAGATAGGGGATTTTTTTTTACAGTATGTATATACATATATGTACATGCACATATATACACACGTATATATATATATACATATATATATATATATACACATTATTTATTTGTTTTTGTAGGTAACATAGCTTCATTCCCTTCACCTGTCCTCAGAAATTCTTAAGTGATGAGTTACGGCAGCTCATGCCTGTAATCCCAGCTACTCATCAGGGTAGATTGAGAAGGTTGTGGTTTGTGGCCATCTTGGACACAAAGTTTGAGATCTGATTTCAACCCATAGCTATGGCAGGGGCATCCCAGCTATATTGGAAGTGAGATCAAGAAAATCGGGGTTCCAAGCCGGGCACTAGTGGCTCATGCCTGTAATCCTTGCTACTCAGGAGGCTGAGATCTGAGGATCATGGTTCAAAGCCAGCCCAGGCAGGAGAGTCCATGAAACTCTTATCTCCAATAAACCACCAGAAAACCAGAAGTGGCGCTGTGGCTCAAGCAGTACAGAGCTTGCCTTGAGCTGAAGAGCTGAGGGACAGCGCTCAGGCCCAGAGTTCAAACCCCATGACTGACGGAAAAAAAGAAAAAAGATCAGGGTTCCATGCCAGCCTAGGGAGAAAACTCATGAGATTCCATTTCAACAGAAAAAGCTGGATGTGTTGGCAGGTGCCTCTCAGGTACAATTGTTCATGTGAGGATCTAGATCAGGCTGTTCCCAGGAAAAAGCAAAACCTTGTCTCAAAAATAATGGCAGCCAGGTGCTGGCGGCTCACGCCTGTCATCCTAGCTACTCAGGAGGCTGAGATATGTTCAAAGTCTGCCTGGGCAGGAAAGCCCCCTGAGACTGTTTATTTCCAATTAACGACCTGAAAACTGAAGTGGTGCTGTGAATCAAAATAGTAGAGCGCTAGTCTTGAGCACAAAAACTCAGGGACTGTGCCCAGACCTTGAGTTCAAACCCCAGGATGGTACAAAATAAAAACAACAAAGTAGCGACAGATTCCTCTGCTCAAGGGAAGACCTGCTGAACTAACCATGGGGACCAGACAGGAACTGGCGGCTTCGCTAGCTGTTTGGCTCATCCTCAAGTCACTACCCCGTAGCTCTGCTTCCCACTGAAATCTCAGTGCCTCGTTTTCTTGAAGAGGCAACTGAAGGCCTACAGCAAATCTGCCACAGCAGGTAGCCTCAGGGAGCTCAGACCAGCCCTCGCCCTCTGTCTTCTAATCCCAGGCCTGTTCCATCCCCATTCATGAGGTTGCTGTTCAAGCTATGGTCGTTATTTTCTAGCATGGCTCAGACGTTCCCTTCTCCTGTGACTCTGGATCCTTCCCATGGTTTTATCATCTATGGAACGGTACCCAGTGTGATGTCATTCATATCATTGTGAGTATAATCCTTCAGAAATCGAGAGAGTTCAAACTGTAGCACAAATGGCTTAAGATCCAGCTGGAATGCACAGGGAACAAATTAAGACTACTACATCGTGTTGATGCTGATTGAAAAATGCAAAAGCAGTTGAGCTTTGTAGATGCAGATGTAGCAAACATAAGTGCAGGACCCCCTCATGAACCAGTGTCAGCATCCATGACTGATTATCTAAGCCTCCTCACAATTAGAGACTTGAGAAGAAGGAACATATCAAGGGAATCTGATGAAATATTTGTCATCTACTTCTGGGCAGCAAATGACCTCAAAATTCAGTGGCTTCAAACAGAGCCCTTCTATTATCTCATGGCATCACGATCTGGGCCTGGGTCAACAAGATGCCTTGAGCTGACATGGTTCTCACAGCTGCAATCCAAGTGTTGGCCAGGGTTGCAAGCATATGCGAACACATCCCAGATCACTCATGTGATTGTTAGCAGAATATAGTTCATCGAAGGCTTTGGGACTGGGGCCTTAGGTTCTCAATAGCTGTTGGTTCCCACAATTTCGTGCCACAAGTTCTCTCCACAGTGCCAGTCACATGGTGGTAGAACCCCCGTGAGTGTGGGTGAGTGGGAGAGCAAGGAAGAACAGCAAGATAGAATCCAGAGATGCTCTGTAACTTAATATTGGAAGTGGCCTCCACCACACGCTGCTAGATGAGACTCCCTGGGCCCAGCCTGTGCTCAAGGGGAGGGGATTATCTCAGAGTGTGGGGGACCTAGTGGGGAACCACTGGAGGCCATCCTAGAGGCTTCTGGGATGAGTTTGCGGCTGGTGGGAGGAGGAGGTGGAGGCCTCCATCAGGAATTTGGATGTCTGACTTTGAAGCTCTAGGGAGATAGCTGGGGTGGAGATAGAGATTTGGGGAGTTAAATAGCATGTTATCAGCCTGAGGTGAAATCATGGGAATAGATAAAGTCAGATATAGGGCGTTGTTGTTGTTGTTGTTGTTACAGATATCCACTAATCACTAGTGTGCACTAATTGCTAACTTTGAAGGGAAAATTCAGATAGAAAGCTAAAAAAAAAAAACCCAGCCAGATACAGAAAAAGAAAAAATGTCTCTAACCAAGGCTCCTTGTCACTCGCAGTGATTGAAACTGAGAGTGGGCATGGCAATTTAGGGTAGAGCATGTGGTATGTCCTGCTATAATTACACTATGATTAAAATCCTGAGAAAAAGTCCACTCTTCATAAAAACTCCTTCACATAGATGACCAATAGAAGTTTGGAAATCTAATGGAGGAGAAGCAAGTCCGCTCAACTCTTCATCCGTTTTAAAGCAGAGATCGGACAAATCTCAGTTTTTCCAAGGTTTAGGTGATGGCTAGTATAAATACCCATATGTATGATGAATTGTAGTCATTTAAAGAATGACTCCCAGAGGGCCCCAGAACTCCTCCCCGGCATAAACACCCAGCCCAGGGTGTGTCCAGAAACCCCGGAGAATTAAAAGCTCACGCATGATGGATGGGGCAACACCTTATGTGTCTCCTCTGACCCTTACCTCTCCCCTGGACCTTGTCTGTCTGGAATGTTCTTCTCATACTGTTCTATGAGGCAAATTTTATCTCTTTCTAAGGCTTGGTTCAAATCCCTTCTCCTCCATTAAATCTTACCCACCCTGTTCCCCCCAACTCCCTCCCTTCTAGACTCTTCTCTTGGTGACACCCAATTTGGAAAAGAATCTCCAAGCCATTTCCTGGATTGGCCCCCTCTTTTTTTGTGTATACCAGGAGCTGGTAAGATATAGTTCCCACCACAGCCCTCTACCACCGCCTGTTTTCATCTGACCTATGAGCCATGAATAGAAATTTCAGTTTGCAATCACGGACAAAGATCATACCATGAGAATGTCATTACCCATAGAAATGGAATGAAATTCACATTTCAGTGGGGCTAGAAAGTGCTTAAAACTTTGATTTATGTTGCTCCTGAAGTGTTTACTACCTGTCACTTTTTGCAAGTCTGCTGGTATGCAGTCACTTTCTCCATCCTGAAAGAAGGTGTAGCCCCTTGGGGGTGGGAGAAAGTACTGACACTTTCTGTGGCTTCTGTAGGGTCTGTCATAATCTGACACACACACAGAGCTGGAGTTGGGTAAACACTGGTTGAATAGAGACTAGAGAGAATGTGTTTCTCATTTGTGATGGATACAATGTTATATCCTTTCCTGCTGGCCAGGCCTCTTCTTTATTCCCTTCTGCTGTTGGGCTGGTATCTGTTATGTCTGGTAGAAAAAAAAAATGACAGGGAATATACCAGGGTGGGTCACAGAACTCATGGAAACCCAAGTAAAATGAAGTCTGGGAACCCGAGCTTTTGTTTTGGGTGGAGAGGCAGTGTTTGCTTTGGGGGATTGAGGTAATGAAAGTTATTTCAATAACATAATTCATTCATTATTCAATGGTCTCCGCCAGCAGTACAGCTAGGCAAACCTCACCCAGGGACTCTTGTCTTAAAATGCAAAGGTTAAACCCTGAAGGGATGAATAAATTCCCTCCCTGTTCGGCAGAAGACAAAACTATCTGTACATCACATGCACAAAGACGAGAGGGAAACTGAGGAGAAAAGCCAGTTTTGTTCAGGTGGAGGAATTATTGGAAGACAATCTTTTTTTTTTTTTTTTTTGCCATTTCCTTGGGCTTGAACTCAGGACCTTGGGCTCTATCCCTGAGCTTTTGTGTTCAAGGCTAGTGTACTACCACTTGAGTCACAGTTACATATCTGGGTTTTTTTTTTTTTTTTGAGTAGTTTGTTGGAGATAAGCATTTCCTGGACTTTCTAGCCTGGGCTGGTGTCAAACCACAATCTTCACATCTGAACCTCCTGAGAAGCCAGGATTACAAGCATTAGCCACCAGTGCCCAGCTTGGAAGATACTTAAAATCAAAAAAACATTTTAAGTATTGAAATTATTCCTGCAATAGATGAAACTGAAAACGGAGGGAAATAAGAACATTCTCATTCCTCTCTTAGCCTGGAAATTCTTTACCGTGTGTGTGTGTGTGTGTGTGTGTGTGTGTGTGTGTGTGTGTGTGTGTGTGTGTGTGTGTGTGTGTGTGTGTGTGTGTGTGTGTGTGTGTTTCACCTTTTTCCTTCACAAACCTAAACATTTACATTTAAGTAGTAGGAATTGTTTAGGATCCTAGATACAAAGTTTTTCCTAAAAGAAAGACTGCATTCCTTCAAAGCTCAGCTTCTCTGCAATGGCAAGAACATTGCCCATCATCTTAGTCCATGTCTGCACTAAGCAGAGGTGCAGTGGGACCTATCACTAGAGGGCATCTTCTAGTGTGCTCCAAGGCTTGTGATTCCTGCAGGCACAAACACAAGCTCTTCGTGATTGAAGCCTCTGGCATGCTACTTGGTGTCTATAGTGCCCGGCTTTCACTTTAAATTGGTTAAATGCCCATCCCAGCTACTTGGAAGGCGGAGATCAGGAGGATGGGAGCAAAAAGTTAGTGAGACTCCATCTCATCCAACAAGGTGGGTGTAGTGGTTCATGCCTATGATCCCAGATGTGCAGGATGCTAAGACACTGTAAGTAGTGGCCCTAGGGAAAAAAGCTATCCTAAGATAGCTAAAGCCAAAAAAGCACTCAGGCGGCACAGCACCCAGAGAGAGGCAGGTAAATGGACTGTAGCCACTCACAGCATGAGATACATAGAACTCACTAGGGTTTGTTTACTGGTTGCTATGCAACTTGTCACTGAGTGGCAGGCTCTAAGAAAGAGGCTGCTGGGGTACCGGGAAAAACAAGAGTCTCCTGGATTTCCCACAGCCCTGTTTCTCTTCGCCCTTGGTTCTTCTGCTCAGATATGTTTCAGAATCTAAATCCTCCTTTTCTACCTCCCCTTATCTGGGGAGCTTGAAGTACCCATCAAGGTTCTACTCAAGACTGATGAGAACCTCTGTTCTCACTGGGGTCTATTCTATTTATTTATGTATGGGCATTTCCAAGCCATTCTACAAGATAGCCAGAGTCAAGAACAAGGACTCTCTGTACAAGTAGTGTAATTATGTTTTATTTTACTTAAACTTTTGGTGGTGCTAGGGTTCGAACTCAAGGCCTTGCATGGCGCTAGGCACTCTACCACTTGCGCCATGTACCAGCTGTCCAATGAGTTAATTATCTCTTCCTCAACGAAGCCCTAGCCTAGGTCTAGTCACCCTGTCTTATTAAACATCCACCAAGCAAGCACCCTGTGCAACCCAGCACTTAACTGGCTTGTGATCTGTTTCAGGTCTGTTTTTTTTCCCTGTGGAGGACGGAGGAGGATGGAACCATTTTCAGTTTTGCTTACCAACTGATGTGACCCACCCATCGCCCAGCTGGTATGTAGCTGGTGCTCAGTATGTGCATCTTGAATGAATGATCTACTTCACTCAACTGAAGGAGAGTGATCCAGTCTCTAATTCTGGGATCTGCTGAGAGAATTTCTGCAGGTGAGACTTTATAGAGAGCAGAGTCTGGAAGGCCTATACATTTCCATGGCTTCCTATTTCCCACAGTTCCCGGGGTTCCACTTTCACTTTTCATGGGGTCCATGTTGTCACGGGGAAGAAGTTGAATCACTTGGCCCTGGCCTGTTTGTACTCCTATCTCAGCACAAACTATTGCAACGAAGGAACTCCCCCGTCAGCAGGTTGCATTCTTAGAGTACCTGTTCCTGTTGAGTTTGATAGCTGGTGGCTGTTACATGGGGATTTGGTGAGGGCCGGGGGGAGGAAAGAGGCTCAAATCCCAGCAGCCAATGTGGTTTCCCTGATCTCTGGCATGGTTACAGGGTACAAGCAACACGGGGCCTTCACCATATACATACACCCCAAATACTATTCCCTCTGAAGTCACTATTTTGCTGTGCCTGGTATATTCTAGAAAAGTTGTGTGTGTGTGTGTGTGTATATACACACACTATGGGTGGAGCAAGAGGACTGGTCACCTGGGAAACCAGCCCAAATTCAAGGGCTCACTGTGCCCAGGATCCCAATTGGCAATCGGATCTACCTGTAGAAGCAATCCTGGAGTTAGCCTGGGTGGGTGGCTTGCTCTGAGTCTGGGAAGAAGCATGCTTGCTGTGGGCTCTCCTCTCACTTTGGACCACGATTGGCCCTTTCCCTGGTCAGCACACCAGTGCCCCCCACCCCACAGCGGCTTTGGCCTGCGCCTGACCCTGCTTCAGCCTTGAGGCCTCCAGTGTGTGCTCGGTGCCCAACCAGAGAGGCCACAGGGTGGCTGCGCCCAGAGACAAGCGCGGGCCACCAGATCGGGTCCCCTGGAGGGGGGGCGGGCAGGACCTCCAGGGGCCTCCCCGGGACTGCGGGACTCCAGCGCGCATTCTTGGTGCAGGTGGCCACCACTTTCTATGCCCGCGGGCTTTCTCTCTCCCCCCCCCCCACTCCCCATCACGATCACGAGAGTGGCTAATCTCGGGTCCCAGCCGCAGATCGGGAGGAAACCGCTACTCCACCTCTTCTTCCCTCTCATTCCCCCCTCCCAATCCCAAGGCCAGAAAAAAAATCCCGGGACCGATCGCCCGCCCCAGCCCAGCCTCCTCCCACTGAACTAATCCTGCGAGCGAGGGAGGCCGCGCCGAGGCGGCGGCTGGCAAGGGGGAGTGGAAAGGGAGGATGGATGGGTGGGGGGGTGGAGTGGTGATGAGGGGATTGGAGGAGGGGGTGTCATTTTCTTCCTTTCTTTTTTTTTTTTTAAATAAAGTATTTCTCTCGCGAGAAACCGCTGCGCGAACGATACTTGAAGAGGTGGGGAAAGGAGGGGGCCCCCCCGGAGCCGGGGCAGAGACCGTGGGTGCCACAGGCGGACCGGCGGCCACAGCTGGGACAGCCGCGGGGCGGAGAGCGGAGAGCAGTGAGAGGGGAAGAAGGGGGACCCAGGACCAGACACCGCCGCCTCTGCCTTCCCCATCCTCCTGGCAGTCCGCGCCTCGGTCGCCGCCGCCTTTCCAGTAGGTGCAGCCTGGGGTCCCCACCGGGCTCGCTGCGGCCACCGCCGGGGAGGGGGGGGCTTTCGAGTTTGTACCGCCGAGCGCAGGGTCAGGGGTGCGCGCGCGCGCGCGGGGCGGCCGGTGCGGAAAACATCCGCAGCTAGCACCTGGCCTTCCCTAGCGGGGCGGCTTCCCCGGGTCCCCGGGGCTCGGTGACAGATGCTCGGGAGACTCCCCCCGCCCCCTTCCCGGCCTCCCCGGGACCGAGCCCCCCGCGCCCCGCGTGCCGCTCGCGCCCCGCTGGAGAAGAAACCCAGCGACCCGGTTCCGCAGGGAGGACCATGGGGAAGGGGGGTAGGAAGGGGTTCGGGGCCGAGGGGGTGGGGGG
>NW_012267227.1:12611566-12777669 GCF_000151885.1 Dipodomys ordii
CCCAGCAGCGCGGTGCGCGCCGGGGCGCAGAGGCGGTGGAGGGCGGGCGGGCGCCGCTCGGCATCATGCGGCGAGGGGCGCTGCTGGAGATCGCCCTGGGATTTACGGTGCTCCTCGCGTCCTACACGAGCCACGGGGCGGACACCAACTTGGAGGCTGGGAATGTGAAGGAAACCAGAGCCAGCCGGGCCAAGAGAAGAGGCGGCGGAGGACACGATGCGCTAAAAGGGTACGTGGTAGTGGTGGTGGAGGGAGAGGACGCGGGGGGGGGGCTGTCAACTTTTCCTGGGTGTGAGCCTCCCCTTCCCCTTCTCCGGAGATGAAGATCCGGAGCAACCGAGAGGGAAGGGTCCTTGGCAGACTCCCGGGTGTGTATGTGTGCGCGCGCGTGTCACAGTCACACTTTAGAGGTGCTGAGGTCCGAGGTGCACAGTCTTTGCCTAAGTCACCTTTACGCCTGCCTGCACCCTTAAGGGGTTCTCTGTCCCGGAGGAGGAGACCTTGGCTTGACAAGGACTCTTGGGCTACTGTTGTTGGGTGGGATTTGAGGAGGCAAAAAAAGGTTTCTGGAGGAGGAAGGGGGAGGAGCCCGTGCCTTTCCCTTCATACTAATTTCCCCCTTGTGCTGGAGGGGGTGGAGGTGGGGGAAAGGAGTTGCCTCTGGGGATGGGTATCTGCTGTCCGGAAGGGAGTGGGGAAAGGAAAAAGCGTCCCAGTGACAGGTAGAGCTAGAGACACGCACGCAGTTAGTTCATAGTTGGCCCTCCTGGGAACTGTGCTTATTGAAACGAAGGCCGGAGTTTTCTGGGCTGGACTTCCCATCGGGTGTGTCCACTGGACAAGTGTTTTTTCTGAGAACTGGCGTTGGAGTTGAGCGGCGTCCTGCCTGGCATTCTTGCAGTATAGCGCCGCTGGGGCCAGCCTTAAGCGGCTGGGGGTGGTGGTGGTGGTGGTGTCTGTGTTATACACATATGGCTCCATTCCACTGGCTAGTCTAACGCCCTCCATATTCCAGTAAGAAAGATTTAAATGAAGCATCTTGACCAACAGTGATCAGGTCTCTGGATTGTAGGGAAGTGGAAGAAGGATACACACTTCTTTTTAGACTTTTGAGATTAAAGCAGAAGTCTCTTCCTGAGAGTTAGTTGTAGACTCCATAGAAACAGTTATGATGGGCTACAAATGACCTCCGTTATCTCTTTGGAGCCACTTAAATGAACTCAGATAAGAATATACAGGAGTGTTCTCCCTCTCCCCCCCCCCCAACTCTCACTGATGTTGGTTCATTTTTCCTGAATGATCTGTAGCTTGATTATGTGACCTTGGGTGACCAAGTGAGGGTGTGCGCTAGATAGGCCTCTTGTTAATTGGCCTTTTTTTTTGGTCAGTAGTGAGGTTTGAACTCTGGGTCTGTATCCTGTCCATAAGCTTCTTTTGCTCAAGGCTAGTGCTCTTCCAACTTTGCACCACAGCTTCACTTCTGGTTTTCTGGTGGCTAATTGGAGATAAGAGTCTCCCAGACTTCCTGCACAGGCTGGGTTCGCACCTCCATCCTCAGATCTCAGCTTTCTGAGTAGTAGGATTATAGGCACGAGCCATTAGTGCCTAGCATTATAGACTGTTTTAAGGGTGTGTATGATTGAACTTTGTCTTTCTATGGCTCAGGTTCAAGAAGGAAACATTGTAGTAAACTTAATCGACCAGATTTTGAATCTTACTGTAGGCTAAGGACAAGAGCATTGTCACAGTTGAGCACTTAATGCTTGTGACAAAATATTTTTTTTGACCCCAGAAAATAATTCTGATGAATTAATTCCCTCTTGGCCTTTTTGGGAAAAAAAAACACAAACCCAGGATTCCACCAGTGTTAGAAATGAAATTTGTTGATCCTGACCAGACAACACTTATGATCCAGTATACAAAGCATGTAGCAAGAGCAGCAAATAGGCTGAAAAATCCTCACTTTCCTCCACTCTCCAAAGGATGTCGATTCAGATCTGCATTTTTCATTGAAAAATATATTTCTATTGTACCATATTAACTTAATATCTATCCTTGATGACATTCTATACATGTATACATGGAGAGAGAGTGAGAGAGAGAGAGAGAGGAAAGATGGATGGAAGGAAAGTAGGTAGACTAAGTAAGTTGGGGTTTGATTCTGTGGATGAATAGTTTTTGAGAAGATGTTGGGTCTGGCCAAACATTTGTCTGGCACATTTCCATGTGCTGTCACCAACCCAGTTGTTTCTCTGGGATACATAGACCCATTAGGAAAACAGAAAGTAAGTTTTCCTTTGTTGTTCAATAGGACATCATGCTTTCATTGTCACAAGCAGTTACTTCTGTTCAGTTTTTACAATGACCAAATACCATGACAATTCTAGAGAGATGCCTCTCTACAGTTGTCATGATATTTGGTCACGAATAGACTGCATCCTATTATAGTTTTTATAAAGCCTTCTTAAAATGTACGGTTAATTAAAATGTACTGTAATAGTAATTATGAGTGTTTCTAATTCTTACATTATCTATAAGGTCACCTATATAGAGGTTCTAGGGGTATTAAAATAATAATTTAAGATGATATGCAATTAAAAGTATTTCCTTTCTACCTTTGAGAGACCATTTTCTTAAGTACTTTAAAAAAATTTTGTAGGCGGTACTAGGCTTTTTATTGGTTCTTTAAAAAATTATCTTTAGTTTTGTCTGCTTGCATCTTGACCAGTGATACCCCTTCCATTATTCTCCCCCCATCTATGCCGACTTCACCCATCCACTCAAGTCACCTGGTTTAGTTTTCACATGTGTATTATGACTATATTTGCCCACCCTCCCCATCCTGGGATTTGAACTCAGTTCCTCACGCTTGCTGGGCAGGTACTCTACCACTTGAGCCTGCTCCCAGCCCTTCTTACATATTTTTCTAGTCACATTCTAGGCATATATATATATATATATATGTATATATATGTATGTATGTACACCTATTAAATGCACATATAGAAACATATATGTGTATACGCACAGATAAATATGTTGAATATACTGAATATCGTATCCAGACCTTTGTTTTCTTTTTCAACAACTGCACTATTTCCAACTGTTAAACTCATGTAGATCAGCCTCGTGTGTTATTGTACAATCTAGCATCCCATAATGTGGCTGAATTGGTTCCCTAATGAGGTGTCTTTAGTTGAATATTTCCCTATTACAACCGTCTTCTATAAACCTATGGATACAAGCTTTTTCTTGTATGTGATAAAAAGCAATAAACTTAGAAGCACTAAATCGAAGGTTTTCCCATAGATTTTCAACACTTACCTGCTCATGTTAAATTTAAACCTCATTTGAAATGTCTTCTCTCTCCTTACTGCCATTATAGTCTCACATGAATGAGCCTTTTAACCATGTCCTGCTGTATAAATCACCAGGAAAGGCAGCTCTGTGATTACATTTTTTTCCAGTTACTGCTTATACTTTTTCCTCTTTGCTCATTAAAACATCCACTTCAAAACGAATCCCTCTGAGCGCAGCAAAACACGCTTGTCATTTTGATGTTAATGGAAACGCACACTTTATGAATGAAGGGTGATTTGTAGTCCCCGATGTAAAATTGAGGGCAGACACTTTCAGCACTCTGCTAATACTTCCTCTGGCTAAAAGGTGCTTTAAATCCTTTCATGTCTGACATCCACTGGTCTAATCTCCCCAAGAAATACTACCATCTCATTTTTCTCCGAGGTGGCAAGTGACAAAACAAAAATTTCCTTGGTATTCTTAAGGTCTACAGTCTTTTCCTATAACTCCTCTCTCTGTGGACTTGAAACCTGCCTGTCTAGCCCTCTCTGGGTGTGTCACCTAGCTGGTCTTCTCTCCTCCCATCCTGTTGCAGGTGTTTTGGTTTCCTCTTCCCTTCTGGGCAGTAAGAGTTGTTCCACAGTGGAAATTGAAGTATCCTCAAGTTTCTTCCCAGCTTTTGCTGTGTTTTCTTAGAGTAAATCGCCAATTTTGGCTTTTACAGGAAATCTGGTTCTCCCCCCTCCCCTCTCTTTTAATGGAGTGAGTGTTCCCCCATTCATTCTGCAAAAAATCATGTTTGTCTATTTTCAAGTGAGAATTTTGCAAGTTGAAGAAACATTCTCAAATAGTGAATGAGTAGTGGTTTTTCTTTTCCTGGGCATTGATTAGCATGTGTGAGATGATTTGATGAGGAATAATAAAAATTCTGATTTTGTCAGCATTTAACTTTACAACTCTCCTTAGCTAAATTCTCTGATAAAATAGAAGTGTGGGAAACAGTCATCAATATACATGCATACACACACACACAATGAGCAAACCAACTCCAGTGGAATAATATTCATTATGCAATGTCCTTTATTTATGATTGCCTTATTGCTTTACTTTCTAAACAAGTAGATATGGCAGTTTAATATCAAAGGGAAAAATTCCTTACAGTGGGACCTCCTTTTCCCCAGTCCTCAGTTAGTGGGGACAGAGTTTCTACTCCTATATCATGTAGTTCCTAGGGTGGAAGAGTCTTCGCATTTCACACAGATTGTCCCCTTGTGCAGATTCCTTTTGTCTTTATTTGTTCACTTTTTCCAGAGGTCTTGATAGCAGAAAAGCGCACATGAAATAGTTCATACACAGGGTAGATTCTGTGCTGGCAAACTCCAAGGGATTTGTTACACAGAAGTCTACTATTGAAGAACTTTAACAGAGCTGGGAAGGTGGCTCAGTGGTAGAGTGCTTGCCTTGCATGCATGAGGCCCTGCGTTTGATTCCTCAGCACCACATAAGCAGAAAAAAATGGAAGTGACGCTGTGGCTCAAGTAGTAGAGCGCTCACCTTGAGCTGAAGAGCTTAGGGACAGCGCCCAGGCCCAGAGTTCAGGTCCCACAACTGACAAAAAAAGAACTTTAAAAGAGAACACAGAAAATGTCCTGTCAACTTTATAAAGTCTTATTTTATTTCGCAAAGAAGATTTTAAGACTCTACCTGAAGTAAGCTGGGTGAATGGTTAAATATGGGGAAATACTCCTCTTGTGGGAAGGTTTGTGCTCAAATTTATTGAAAGGATAAATCTAAAGTATCAGGTCACAATTTTAAAAAAAATAGGGATTTTTTAAGTAGAAGGTTTTTCTTTGTGTGTGTGTACTGGTCTTAGAGCTTGAAGTCAAGGCTTGAGCAGTATCCTTGAGCTTTTGTGCACAAGGCTAGTGTTCTACCACTTGAGTTACAGCTCCATTTCTGGCTTTTTTGGTGGTTAATTGGAGATTAGAGTCTCATGAACTTTCCTGTTCTGGCTGGCTTCAAACTATGTGATCCTTGGATCTCAGCTTTTGAGTAGTTAGGATTAGAAGCCACCTGTATCCAGCAGAAAGTTTCTTTAATTTTGCATTTTAAGCAACATAGAGAGGTAAAATATCTGCATGACTTCTTTTGTAATATTCAGTACCTAGAGATTGCTTGCAGAAGAATATGCTGATGATAACTTACATTAATTAAGCATCACAGTGTAGTGAACTGATGTGTGGGCTGAGAAATGGAGACCAAACATCTCTTCTGGCTTATTTGGAATTTAAAGAAATACGTAAATGTTCCTTATGGTCTTGGGTTGCTGATACTTTAAAAAATTATATTTGTTTTGTCTAGAGGACGAGGATCAAAGGGATGGGGGTGCACAAATAGAGGAATGATGGATGAATACAGTTATACTGTATTCACTCAATTTGCATATGTGAAAACGGGACTAGGAAATGTTTGGACATAGATGGGACTGGAGTCCAAGGGAGGGGAGAGTGATGGAAGGGCTAGCATTGATCAAGATGCATTGTACATGTGAATACATATGTTAAATGTAAACCCCTTTATACAGCTAAAGATAATAAGAACGATTAAAGGGAAAAAACCCAGCTAGATGCCTGTAGCTCATGCCTGTAACCCTAGCTACTCAGGAAGCTAAGATCTGAGGATTGCACTTCAAAGTCAGTCCAGGCAGGAAAGTCCCTGAGACTCTTTTTTTTCTCTTCTGTCGTTTGTGGGGCTTGAACTCTGGGCCTGGGCGCTGTCCCTGTGCTCTTCAGCTCAAGGCAAGCGCTCTACCACCTGAGCCACAGCGCCACTTCCGGTTTTCTAGTGGTTTATTGGAGATAAGAGTCTCACGGACTTTCCTGCCCAGGCTGGCTTTGAACCACGATCCTCAGATCTCAGCCTCCTGAGTGGCTAGGATTCCAGGCGTGAGCCACCGGTGCCCGGCTCTTTGAGACTCTTAACCTCAAATTAATCACCAAAAAGCCTGGAAGTGGAGCCTGTGGCTCAAGTGGTAGAGTTCCAGCCTGGAGCAAAAAAGCTAGCAGACAGTGCCCAGAATGCTGAAATCTATCAGTATTCTATCAGACATGACTTCTATCTATCTCTCATGATTGTTAAACTTGATTTTCCCATTAAACTGTAAAATCCTCCAAGGCAACAATCTTATTATAAGTGTTTTACCACTAATTTATCATTAATTTTTTTTGGTGATGCTAGGATTTGAACTCAGTATCATGGGGTAGAAAAGTGAGTAATACCCACCCCCACCCCAACCCTTTGTGTTTTTGTTCTTTAGGCAGTTGGGGCTTGAATTCAGAGCCTTGAGTTTGCTCATCTTGCTTGCTTGGCTGGCACTCTACTCCTCATTAATCCACACCCCTAGCCTGGCTTGTTTGCTGGTTATTTTGGAGAAGGAATTTCACCAACTTTTTATGCTTGTACTGACCTCTAGACATGATCCTCAGAATCTCAGCCTCCTGTATATGATCCACTGGCCCCTGACTTCATTTGTTATTTTTCACCTAGAGCCTCATATTTTTGCATAGCTGTCTTCCAGCTGTGATCCTCCTACTTGTAGACACCTGACAGTGAGGATTACAGGTATGAGCCATTATGCCAAACTTGTTCTTTGAGACAGGGTCTTGCTAACTAGTTGCCTGGGCTGTCTTTGAACTACCATTTTCTTGACTTCTGCCTCCCAAGTAACTGTAGGTACAGGCTAAACAGAACTCCAAGACTTCATTAACTCAGGAAGCCTTAATTGAATGCTAGCCTGAATGAATCTCACAGAATGGCAGAGGCATGTAGCCCCACAGCCAACAGTTGGTAGGAGAATGGAGAATCATGAACCATGAAAAGTGACAAGGGGTGTGGTGGCTAGCATTAAGTAAAAAACAAGTATGGATGCCCTTTGATTTGATGGGGTTACACCCTGGTGAATCCTGCCAAGCATTCAAGAGAGAATATTGTACCAAATATTTGCTAGCCTGGGAAAAGATCAAAATGCAAACTTGGAAAATGTATCACTTTCACATTATCCAACAGCCGGAGAGTACTCAATCCAACCAGCGTGAGTCAGGACCCTTTGAAATAATAATCACAACCATAGTCAGTAATGTTTAGATGACATTCATGTGCCAGACAATCTTCTAAATGTCTTCTGGTGTGATGATAACTCATTTTATCCTCACAGCCTTCCAATGAGATGGCCCTGTTATCCATTTGCTTTCACAGATGTGAGAGCTGAGGCATGTAGAGGCTGAGTTCTGAAGACAAAGTCTTCCTATTAAATTTTCTTTCTCTATTAATTTTAGTTATGGTTTTGGTTTCTCATTCCACTGGACCAAAAAAAAAAAAGAATGCAAGACTAAGAAATTGGTAAAATTCCACTTAAAATTCCTAATCTTCTTTCAGGCTAGTGCACAAATCCTAATCACAGTTAATCACGTGGCATTATTTCCTCACCTCAGAATTTTTTTCACCATTTCTGTGGACATGAATACAACTCAGAAAGAAAATCATAGGATGTTAGAAGCTGTGGGAACCCTGAGGAGCTTGTGTGTTGTATCTTAAAATTATACTTTGAAAAAAATTTTTAAGATGGTAGGTATGGACTTTCTGTGTTGTCCAAGTTCTAAGCTTGAGCCTTTAGTCTATCCTCCAGAATCCCTTGTTTCTATGTCCCATGTGAGAAATTTTCTCAAAGAGGACACATCTCTCTTTTCTGAGGAGGTAGACACATCTCTTTCTTGTATTCTTACTGGTAAAGATGAATTCTTTCAAGATCACCACTTCATTGTTTACTTTGGTTGTCAGTAAACTCAGAGCTGATATTTTTACTTTAAATTGCAGCAATGATCCTGAAGATTGTAACCATTCCTAGGTTGCCTATTTAGCAATGTTTTGATTGTCTTATTGCTATGTAACAAATGACCCCAAATTTCGTGGCTTAAAACAACTATCTTGTTCAGTAGGGTGGAGTGGGGAATCGTCTCTGCTTCCCACAATGTCTGTTGGGCTGAATTTAGCAGTCGCATGACTTTCCTAATATGTGGGCACGTGCTGTGCTGTTTACCTTGGCATAGTTTATCTAAATGGATGGATGGACAAAGGAATGAAGAAGCAAAGAGCTACCTGTGTGGCTCTGGTGAAGGCCTTTCAGGTTGTAAGGCTCTCGTGCATTCTCCTGCTGGTTGTGTTCATTGGATGGAGCCCTAAGTATTTTAAATTAATTAATTAATTATTATTTTGTTGGTCGTGGGGCTTGAACTCTGGGCCTGGGTACTGTCTCTGAGCTATTCAGCTCAAGGCTACCACTTGAGCCATAGTGCCACTTGTGGTTTTCTGGTGGTTAATTGGAGGTAAGAGTCTCATGGGCTCTCCTTCCTGGGCTGGCTTTGAACCGTGATCCTCAGATCTCAGCCTCCTGAGTAGCTAGGATTATAGGCGTCAGCCACCATCAACCAGCTTATTATTATTATTTTCTACATGGTAAAATTGAGCTCTAGAGTCAGGGAGTAGGTTTTGCCCAAGGGTTGTGTCTGGGTGGCTGGTTCTGGAACAATAGTTTTCTGACCCTTGGTTGCCTGCCTTTGCCTTATACATTGACTGCAGCCTGACACGAATGGCCGGGGGCTGGCTGGCTAGGCTTGAATGGGCTTCTGTGTTCTCAGTGCGGGCTTGGTTCCTAGTCTTAGATTGTCTACTACACATGGCCTGTTTGTCTGCAGCTAAGGCAGGCTTTTGACAGGGCAGCTCAGGATCTCCTTTGTGTACTGAGGTTGGAAGCTACCAGGCTGTCTTCAGACTTAGTCTGCAATTGTATGATATGGGATTCCATGCAAGTCACAGGACTTGTGAGGATTCAAGGCCATGGCTCCTACCTTTAGAGGCGAGGAGGGTGTGTTGGGATCATGTTTGGAGACCGGCTATGCAGTGGTTCTTTGAGAAGGGTCATCAGATGCTTGTATGTTTTAATTCTAACATGATCTGGGGCGATAGGCTAATTCTCACTGAGGGTGCTTCATTGTATGTGGCTGCGGAAATAGAATATTCAAGGCTCCAGGAATATAGATCAATGCTCAGGGCAGTGCTCTTAGCTTAGTCCCAATTCTGCCTATAATGTCTTCAGAAATAAGATTGTGGCTAATAAACTGGTATCATTTGTTTGAATAGGAGAATTACAATGCTAACCATTGTTGTTTAGCTCTTGAAAAAAAATTCAGTGAAAAATTTAAATCTGCCTTATTCTAATTTTTATATTAATTTGAGCATTCAGTGTATGATTTTTTCATCTATATGCTACTTTTTACTTTCAATTTCTACTCATAGTCTCATTTTTATAAAAAAATCAAATAGAATGGATGGAGTAATCACACTGTTAATAAAATAAAACTGGACGAGGATGACAGTCAAATCTGGATTATGGACAGACTATGCTATACCAACTCCTAGCTGTAAGTTTCTTGTCACTTTCCAACTTTCTCAGATTTAGTGGCCTTTCTCTGTTAAAGTTATTGCTGGGTCTGTTTATTCAGACCCCTTGAGCAGAAGGGAGAAAGGAAGGGACCCTATCTCAGCTACAGATGTATTCCAGACAGCAAGAGAGCTTAGAGCAGGAGAATTGCTCCATTAGACAAGTGATTTGGGTGAGTGTTTTGAAGGCTTATGAATTCCTAGACCATCAGTCATACTTACATTCAAATGTAAGTATCCAGATACATCCAAGTCCAAATATAGTACAACCATTTTATGATGCTGGTGTCGGGAGACTGCGGATACGCTGTCTGTTGTTGAGACTCAGGGCCTTGAACTGAAGTATGGAACAGCCTCAATTAATAGAATGAATTCCAGAAACAGGACACTTTATTTTTAGTTTATTCTCCATGTCCTCCTAGTCGGCGTCAACGTTACCATCCATCCTTGTCTTCATTGTTCTCTTTGCCATTTACTCTTCTCCCTCCTTTTCTCTCCCCCCTCTTTTTAAACTCCCTTTTATCCCCCTTCTCCTCCTACTCTCTTCCTTATCTTCCCTCTCTCCTTTATCCTTCCCTCCCCCTCTTCCTTTTCTCTTCCTCTTCTTTTTCTTCTTTTCCCCTTCTTCCTTCTCCTCCTCATCTCCTTTAAAGCATTTTTTTTTTTGGTGGTACTAGAGTTTGAATTCAGGGCCTCATACTTGCTAGTAGGCCCTCTGTCATTGGGCCATGCCCCTAATCACCCCCTTTTTGGTTTTTGGTTTTCATTTTTATTTGGCTTTTATATTTTCAGATACAGTCTTGTACTTTTCTGCCTGAAGCTGGCCTCAGACTACGATCCGCCTAACTCAACTTCCTGTATAGCTGTTATTACATTTGTCAGCACCACACCTGGCCTGTTAGTTGAGATTGCGGGGTAGAGAGGGGGTCTTGCTAATTTTTTTTTTTGGTCTGGGAAGGTGTTGAATGACAGTCTTCCTAATCTCTTTTTTTCTTTCTTTCTTTTTTTTTTTTTTTTGGGTCCGGTCATGGCCTGAACTCTGGACCTGGGCACTGTCCCTCAGCTCTTCAGCTCAAGGATAGTGCTCTACCACTTGAGCCACAGCGCCACTTCCGGCTTTTTTTCTTTTTGCTTATGTGGTGTTGAGGAATCGAACCCAGGGCCTCAGGCATGCAAGGCAAGCACTCTACCACTGAGCCACCTTCCCAGCCCAGTCTTCCTAATCTCTTCCTCCCGAGTAGCTGGGATTACAGGCCCCCTTCTTCTTCAAAAGTAATTTCATAACTGAAGTCACAACTAAAATAGGGAGAATAAGAACATCAAGTGAGAGTTGAAATGTTAAGAAAAATAACTTCCGAGTGAAGTGTGAAAAATTTTTCCTGAGAGGTTTAGGGTATAGTTTTTGTTAGGGAAGGGGAGGCGGCTGGGTCAATAATGGACTTGGCCTGAACAGAGCAGGTAACTTCCTAATTTCTGGCAGTGTTGGTACCAGGTAACCTGTGGTCTTCACACTGTGTCATTAGTGGCAGAAACCTTTCGGAGGAGTGTTGGGACATGACAGAAAGACAGATGCTTGGCTGCCAGAGAAGATTCTATAAAAACATTTAGAGGAATATAATGGAAAAGCAGGCTAACTCATCCTGTATTATGCATCTCTGAATATTGTTGTAAAGTTTGGTGTGTATCCCTGAGCCCTATGGGTAAAGGTTTACTGTCTAATATTTCCTCTCTCCTTTCAGTGCTAATTCATATGATGTGTAATCAAAATAAGTTTGTGCCTTTGTTGAATATCTTTTATTTTTGGTATTAGAGATTGAACTCAGGGCCTCGTGATTGCTAGGGAGGGCCTGGGCGCTATCTCTGAGCTCTTTTGCTACCACTTTGAGCCACAACTCCACTTCTGGTTGCCCGGTGGTTAATTTGGAGATTAGAGTCTCGTGGACTTTCCTGCCCCACTGGCTTTGAACCATGATCCTTGGATCTCATCCTTCTGAGTAGCTGGGATTACAGGCAAGAGCCACCAGCACCTGGGCAAGTCTTTATGGTTCCTGACTTACTGACTTGGTTCTCCAAATGCTTGATTTATAACATTTTAGGTTCCATGTGATACATATGCCAACATGGAAAAGTTTCTTGAAATCTTGCCTTTCCTCTTATGTCTTCTTTCCCAATCATTTTGTAATATATGTCTAATTCCAATGACAACTATTTATCGTCTATTAGCTGTGTTTGAATTGGACTGAAAACCTACTTCTCAAAATAAATACCCCCCTTTCACCCCCACCCCGCCCCCGCCTTGAGGCTGTGGATACTATTCTGTTCTTTCTGTTGATTCTAGGCAGAACTGCTGTTTAGATGATCTTTTTCTTCATTGGTAGGGTTAATATGGATGGACAAGGACTTTGCAATGAAGGACTTGATATGTCATGTTTAAGCCCATGAAGAGTCCTTAATCTTTCATGGACTGCTGCTGCTTCATACCCGAAGGTTCAGGCTGCTGACCTCAAGTTTGCAAATTTTATATCCCATTACCACCCTGTGAACTCTGTAGTCCCCAGGGCCACAGAGTTGACGTTTTAGCTGGAATCTGAGAAAGTGTCTGAACATTTCCTGAAGAGTTGGCGAGGAGTGATTTGGCAGTTCAGTCATAAAATCCCAGAGCCTAGTGGCTGGGGCATATGCTGTAATTACCTCACACGTTTCCTATTTGAGCCCGGTTGTGGGTAATGGGGTAAGAGTGGTGTTGCTTGTGGGTCTATATTTTTTAAAGATAGAAGAGCTGTTTTCAATGACTGCTAATAACCATTGGCCATGTTTTCTGTGAGGCTTGAATGTGTGGAGACAGGCATGCTTGGGGTCAAATCCTGGCTCCACCACCTACTAGGAAGAAACCTCAGACAAGTGGCCTGACCTCTCTAAGCCTCATTTATTCACTTGTAAACATGATGTATATACCTTGCCGTGTTTTTATAAGACTGAATGAGCTAGTGCATTTCTGGTGCCTGGCTTGTGCTCTCAGGATGATGATGACAGCGACGATATATGTGGTTACCTCAGAGAGGGAAAATGAGGGATGCAGTCAAATGAGAAGTACATTTTTTCCCCACACATTTAGATCATTGTTAATATCTAGATGCCTCAGACTCCAGTTGCTCATCTTGAAATTGATTACTTTGAGAAACATAGGAAGGAAGTAAAGTTGAACTCTCCCCCTCCCCCCCCCCCGAAAAAAAATTATAAAATCTTAATTCCTCCATCCGTAGTGATCTGGTCATACTTAAAGGTAATGGATGGATACATTTCTCTTTCTGTTATGATTAGCAAGTATAAGGTATCTGGTTTCATTGTGATGTTTCTTTAGCTGGGCACTCACAACTGTAATTCTTAGCTACTGAGGAGGCTGAGATCTGAGGATCGCCATTCAATGCCAGCCTAGGTAGGAAAGTCTGTGAGACCTTCAGTTAAACCTCAGAAAGGTAGAAGTGGAATTGTGACTAGCACTGAACAAAAAGGTAAGGGATAGTGCTCTGGCCTTGAGTTCATACCCCAGTACTGGCATACACACACAAAAAAAATCTTTAGTTGTACAAAGAGGTTCCAATTCAACTGTCAGTTTGACTATAATTCATCTAGGTCAGTGTCATTCCTTCCATCATTCTTTTATTTTCTTACTACTGTTTAGAATCCTTTGACTATATTGCTTTCCATATCCTCTTCTTTCACCGTTCTCTCTCCTGCTGGTACCAGTTCACAAACCGAACCCTTTTTGCATTCCTGTCATTCATATTGAAGGACTAGATTTTTGCATATGAGAGAGAACATGAGATATTTGGCTTTTTGAGTCTGCCTTAGTTCACTTAAAATGATGATTTCTAGTTCCATCCATGTTCCTGCATATGATATACTTTCTTTTTTTTTTTTTTTTTTGGGTCGGTGGTGGTACTTGAATTCTGGGCCTGGCACTGTTCTTGAGTTCTTCAGCTCAAGACTAGCCACAGTACCACTTCCAGTTTTCTGGTGTTTAATTGGAGATGAGTCTCTGGACTTTCCTGCCTGGGCTGGCTTTGAACCATGATCCTCAGATCTCAGCCTAGGGTAGAGTAGCTAGGATTATAGGCATGAGCCACCAGCACCCAGCTTCTTCCTTCTTTATGGTTAAATAATACTCCATTTTGTAGACCATATTTTCTCTATCCATTTATTCATTCCATATTTAGCTATCATAAACAGTGCTGTTTGTGCAGATAATCTGGACTGTGTATTTATTGACTTTCCTTCAAATATATGCCCAAGTGTTGGTAAAGCAGAACCTTTAGTTCTATCTTTAGTTTCTAAAGGAAACTTCACACAGATTTCTATTAGATAAGTTTTTGTTTGTTTGTTTGTTTTGGTCAGTATCACTTAGGGCCTGAGTGCTGTCCCTGAGCTTTTTCACTCAAGGCTAGTGGTCTACCATTTTGAGCCACAGCCCCACTTCCAGTTTTCTGGTGATTAATTGGAGAGATAAGAATCTCATGGACTTTTCTGCTGGGGCTGGCTTCAAACTGCGATCCTCAGATCTCAGCCTCCTGAGTAGCTAGGATTACTGGTGTGAGCCATTGGTACCCAAGTGTGGATAAGTGTTTATTTTTGAATTTCCTCTTTTTCTGAATTGTGTCACTTCTACTAGGAAATAAATTTATTGAGTATTATTCACTATTAAAATGTCCTCCTTTCACCCTCCAAAAAACTGGTTTTTAAATGGCCAAATCTGGCAAATAGCCCTTGTCTTTTTCCTGATGAAAACTCTCCCCTGCTCCCTTAAAGGCTATTGTGAAAAGAATTTAGATTTTAGGAAAGGAAGGGATTTGACTATGATTGCATAGGCAAGATGACCACCTGACATCACATGCCTCAGAACTCTCCACCTCCTGATCTCAGAGAGAGAGAGAGAGAGAGAGAGAGAGAGAGAACCCATCTTTTCCAGCCTCCCTCCTGCCCCACAGAGAAGTCTGTGCTGATCACAGAAACATTACAGTGGGCCAAGAAACAGGAATTCAGCCGGCCAGGTGTGAGCCATATGTTGATTCTACTTTGACCATGCATGGCTTCCTCTTAGGATTGAGAGGAGCTTGGTTAGCAAAGAAGAGGGCCGGAGAGGGGAATTGGAAGGGGAAAAAGTGGGAGAAAATGAAATGTACTCATTACCTGACTTATGTAACTGAAACCCCACTGTACATTACCTTTAAAATTTAAATTAAAAAAAAAAGTCGGGCTGGGTGCCAGTGGCTCACACCTGTAATCCTAGCTACTCAGGAGGATGAGATCTGAGGATTGCAGTTCAAAGCCAGCCTGGGCAGGGAAGTCTGTGAGACTCTTATCTCTAATAAACCACTCAGAAAAACTGGAAGTGGCACTGTGGCTCAAGTGGTAGAGCGCTCACCTTGAGTTGAAGAGCTGAGGGACAGCACCTGGGCCCAGAGTTCAAGCCCCACAAAACACACACACACACACACACACACACACACAACACAACACAACACAACACACACACACACACACTCTCTCTCTCTCTCTCTCTCTCTCTCTCTCTCTCCCCCTCCCCTCCCCACGAGGAGGATTGTTAGGTGGGTAAATTGTTGCATGTCTGCTTCCAGGCCCAGAGTTCAAGCCCCACAACCAACACACACACACAAGGAGGATTGTTAGGTGGGTAAATTTCTGCATGTCTGCTTCTAAGCCCAGAAAGCAGTGAGTTCTGTAGGCCCAGCAATCTTCACTCACTTTGCCATGTCTGTTTCCCTTGGTGCTTTGGGCCTCTTTGGTATAACTGACCAGGCTGACTCAGGTTGGCCACCCCTGAGAAGACCCTTAGCCCTCGCTTTCCAGCTGAAAAACTCTTGGCTTCATGCTTGCAAACAGTGTCATGCTCATATTCTTTGTTTTGCTTCTCTGCTTTAGTTCTCTTCAGAAACTGACAATCTTCTTAGATTTTCTTTTTTCTTGGACTGAGTCTCATTTTGAGTTTTAGCAGGAGTTGACATTCAGAGAGATATTTAGACTATCGAAGGTTCAGAGAAATGGAACAAGACATACATTCTCTTAATTTAGGCAAAGCTTTGGTAGAGTTTCTACACTCTGCACCCTACATGCCAACCTCTGGTTAACTGATTGGCAATAAACTCTGAGAAGCTGTGGTTGCCTGGTATGGATTCACAGCCTATAAAAATGAGAGTATGTTAAACAAGGAATAGTTTATACAAATAAGGGTCAGTTTCCTATTTATGATGAAAAATGTTCAAATGTTTAAGATTGTATTAATGCCTTTTATCTGCTTGGGATAAATCACACCACCACCTATACAACCAAGTTTACAAAAAATGAAAGAAGGCAAAAAAAGAAAAAAAAACAAAAACAAGCAAAAACCAGGTACTTTCTGTGCTCCACTAACTTCCCAGGAGAAAAATAAACCTCAAATAAAATAAACATTTCTTTTTAAACTTTTGAAAACCTCATAGGAACTTTACAAGAATACGCAAAGCATTTCTCCTGTCTTGTAAGCAATTCTGTCTTTTTTTTTTTTTTTTGGGTCTGGTCGTGGGGCCTGAACTCTGAGCCTGGGTGCTGTCCCTCAGCTCTTCAGCTCAAGGCTAGCACTCTACCACTTGAGCCACAGCTCCACTTCTGGCTTTTTTCTTTTTGCTTATGTGGTGCTGAGGAATCAAACCCAGGGCCTCCGGCATGCAAGGCAAGCGCTCTACCATTGAGCCACCTTCCCAGTCCCAGCAATTCTGTCTTGAATCTAGGCCTTCTCATACATTTGAAGCCAGGAGGACAGGGTCTGCTAGACCTCAAACTGGCTCATCCACTCATCCGTGTTTGTGCCATTTCTTGAATTTATTTTTTATGGTGGGTACTGGGATTTGAACTCAGGCTTCGGTACTGTATCACTTGAGTTATCACTCTAACTCTTCTTAGTTTCTCTCTCTCTCTCTCTCTCTCTCCCTCTCTCTCCTGCCATTCCTGGGGCTTGAACTCAGGGCCTGGGCACTGTCCGTGAGCTTCTTTTGCACAAGGCTAGCACTACCACTTGAGTCACAGCTCCATTTTAGGCATTCTTGTCCTTCATTGGAATTAAGAGTTTCACAGGTCTTGCCTAGGCTGGCTTTGTACCACAATCCTTAAATCCCAGCCTTCTGAGTAGCTAGGATGAAAGCCAGGAGCCACTGATACAGGGTTAGGGTATCACATTCTTGCCTTGAGCCAGACTCAGATTGTAATATTCCTGTCTTTGTCTCCCTGTTAGCTGAGATTACAAAATCACATTTACACACCTGGCCTCAGAACATTAATCCAAAAATCATCAGAGAGCCAGTGAGTATTTAAAACTCCCTGATTAGGTTATAAACTTTACTTTTTCTTTTCTTTCTCCTCCTTCTTTCTTGGCAAACGGAGTAAGTTTATTTGAAAGTGAAAGGAAAGCTGTGAAGGAAAAGAAGGGAGACTCTTAATTCAGAGAGGGACCTCAAAGAAGAGTCTAATGGAGAGGACTCCAAGGGTGGTTATTACACTATGGGGCTCCTTCTATGTCTCTTCCCCTTGTCTTTGTGCTGATGCTTTGATGTGCCTGCTCTAGCTGCTCTTTTCATTGGTTGAGTGGGCCCCCAGGGTATTATGGGAAGAAGAAGACTTTTAGTAGGAACTGAGGCACTATGGGAGCAAGAAGCATCATGATGGGCCACATGTTACCCACCATGTGTTAGGCCCATCAAAAGTTTTTTTTTATCTCCCTCTCTAACAGTTCCCCTTCTTTCCCTCATTTCCCCCTAATGTGGTCTGGGAACAGGGGCATTAACAGCCCCCTGCTACTTTATGCTGAGAGTGGGCAGAGGGAGTTTCTAGCATTCTTGGATCCTCCAGATCTACCTTTTAGGCAGATATGTTTGTGGGCCATGGTAAAACTCTGGAGGACTGTTTATATGAGGCTCTTTTTCTAATGGTCATTGGTAGCTGAAGGACTCTAAGTCTAGAAGAAACAAACTTAGCAAGCAGATTGAGAGTGAAGGGGCCAAATATTAGCAGAATTATTTTATCAAGTAGGGGGTCTCAGGAAAGGTAGCGGCCCAGACTACCAGAACCAGATATCTCTCCCTGAGTGCCATCCTTAGGTAGTATTTATTCTGTGTTTTGGGTTTTGGTTTTTAAACCTTTAGTTCTAAATAGTGTTGTAACTTAATTGCAAGAAACAGAGAAGCCACATTTTGAGAGTCTTTATTGGAAAGCTGGTGAATGCAGGTGGACTCGTGTTAACCAAGGCCTGCAGCCCAGCGAATACACCTTAACACTGTTAGAAAACTGAGCCATGAGCGCTGGAGAGGAAAGAAAGAGCAGAAAAGCAATACCAGCAAACCAGATCAACCCCAATGGAGAGCTGAAGTGGGATGCCATGTTGCCCGGAAGAGAGCCCGGAGACATAGGAGACACAGCACATGAGGCATGGATTAATGGTGTCTAATAGGGTCAGGTCAGGGGGCAGAGTCACAGGGAGCTTGAGAGTTTCTGACCCAAGACTGGCAGGTTCAGTAGTAACCTCTTGTCCAAGTCCCAGCCCTTGCCTCTAAGAGTTCAGGCATGTTCATCACCTGGGAGCTGGAACTTCTCCTTCCTCTATCACGAAGATAAGATGACACCAGTTAAACCACCATGTGGCCAACATGGCGCCGGTTAGACCCGGCATCCCTATTTCAAAAGGAGTTGTCATTTTTAACAAAGCATGCAATTTTATATGAGGCTCTTTTTTAATGGTCATTGGTAGCTGAAGGACTCTAATCTAGAAGAAACAAACTTAGCAAGCAGATTGAGAGTGAAGGGGCCAAATATTAGCAGAATTATTTTATCAAGTACCTTGTACCTTGTATTCTTAACAATGAATACAATATATCTTGATCAATATCACTCCTTTCAGCCTTCTTTCCTATCTCTCCCTTTTCCACCCCTTCCCTCATCTTACTTTTAGAGATTACATTAGATTTTTGACTGCATTCTCCTCCTCTTCTCTTCTCTGTCTTTCCCCTTGACTGCATTCCACCTCTTTCGATATCTACTTCCTAGTGTTTTATTTTGATGAACTTTGACTTTACCTTTCTAAGGACTTCCCCCTCGAGTCTTCTATATTTTAGTTAATACATTTGTACACATTTGCATACCACCAGTGTATTGGCTTATAAGTCTATAAGCTAAATCTAGCTTTCATATGTAAGGGGAAACACGCATCCTTTGTTCTCCGGGTCTGACTTTTCCAGAACTTTCCATTTCTTTACAAATGGTACAGTATTATTCTTCTGGTAGTATTCTTTATCATTCATTGAAATAGACTTTATAGTCTGTGCTCTTTATAGATTCCCCATAGAAATTAGGGTCTTATAAAGTACATATTTTATATTTTTTATGCATCTTCTATACATTTTATTTATTTCTTTATTTTTGGTTGTAGGGCTTGAACTCAGGGTCAGGGTGCTGTCTCTGAATGTTTTTGCGCAAGGCTAGCACTCTACCACTTGAGCTACAGCTCCACTTTGGGCTTTTTTTAGTGGTTAATTGGAGAGAAGAGTCTCATGGACTTTCCTGTTCAGTCTTGTTTCAAACTGTGATCCTCAGATCACAGCCTCTTGAGTAGCTAGGATTATAGGCATGAGCCATCGATATTCAGCTCTCATACATACTTTAAAATATATAGTTTCCTTGACATTTTTGTCCCTTCTAATTTATTTGTTAAAGAAAATGTTCATATCATGTAGAACAGTGCTTCTTAAAATGCCAAGCTACTAACTCCCTGTAAGGAGTTTGTGATGAGATCAGAAGTTTGTATCCAGTTGGGAATTCCATTCCACTTGATACAAAGCACTGTATTCAGCAAGGCTGTTTTATTCTTTGTTTCAGATGAAGACTTTGTCAATGAAGGAAGCAATGAAGTTGTTTACATTCCACATATTCCATTCTAGCTTAGGCTTCTTATCTCATTGTAGACTGGACAACATTTTAGTATACTGCTGTAGTGTTTCCTCAAATGTGGACTTACCAAAAACGTTTAATTCCTGTATTAGTCATGAATTGCTAGGTAGGGTTAGAAATTTGATCTAGCTCAGTGAACTTTTGTCAAGAAGACTTGATAAATAGGATGTGTGTGTTTTTTTTTCATCTGCAGGTACGTTTAAAATGGTGAGTCTTTTTTATGATGCCCACAACCATTGCTGATCATTGCTCCAAACCACTAACTTATTTGGGTAACATATTAGGGGTTCTACTTCTGTCATTCCCTGTTTATGAATGCAGTAAACTTTTAGACATAAACTTAACACTCACAGTTTGTAGCAGGGACATCTATAAGTACTCCCAGGTCTGCTTTTTCTGTCCCATTGCTTTGAGAGGTATAGAGAAATTATATACTATTCAGTAGTAAGGCTTGGCTACTAGGAAGTAGAAAATTGTATGTAACTTGCATAGAATGAGCCTGGAACTTCGAGGGGCAGACAGAAAGAAGCAACTTTGCAAGGGTCTGTTCATCTACCCTCATCCCTTGTCCTCCATCCAAGTGAACATTGAAACACTCAGTGAGTTACTGTTAGCAAGGCATATCAGGCATTATAGAAAGTTGGTGAAACTTTACACTACAAAGAAGAAATTGTAGTGGGAAAATTCTGTTAAATTATCTTTAACAATCGAGGAAGGACTGCTGATATCCTCATTCTGCATTGCTTTCTCAGAAATAACTTGTTTTGGTTATGAAATTATAATCACAGTGGATGATGGCTTGGGATCCTCCAGTCTCTGAAAGAAATGAAGAATGTAGAGGATTAGGACTTCCTTTACTTCTGGGTTTTTAAAGTGTCTAATTTCCAGACTTCCAGATACTTTGTATCGGCCTTAATGATCTTGTGCTGGGAGTTGAGGAGAGCTTGGATTGGGGTGGGGTTTGAGGTGCTCATTTCTACAGCTTTAGCTGAGACATGGTGGCTTGTTGTGGTGAAGTTCCTTCAGGTTGCCTGCTGTGGAATGTTTTCCCATAAAACAACAGTTGAAGTTGCGGTCAGGTCCTCTGACCAGCCCACAATGGCCTAGTTAGCTGATAATGCAGCCCAGAGATTGCTATTTGACTAGCTTGGGGACCAAACCACTACCTATTAACATTGTTTCTGTTGGAAAAGCCAACTTCTAAATACCAACAGGGAGAAAGGAAGTTTTAGAGCCCTACCTGTCTGTCAGTTAGAAGCTGTCAGTATTCAGAAGGATTCCCTTCCTTTTCCCCTGCAGCCTGACCCCATTGGCTGGTCTTCCTGAGGCTGCCGGATCATTCAGAAGATAAGATCTCCTTGTACTGGGGCTCTTTGCTTTGAAGATTACTGGAAAGTGATGAGAATTATGGTTTTACCTCTCTAGTTTACTTGTTTCATGTTTTCAATCATTTTATTCACTATTTGCAAAAGGAGCATGGTTTTAGCTTCAATAGGTGAGGGGTGAATTTTCCCAGGCAAAGAAAATGTCAAGGTAGTCCTTGAACCCATTGGGAAAGTCAAGAGGTTGCAGAGTTCTGAGGAGCAGATCTTCACAAACACTCTATAGACACACACTGATTACTCATGCCTGCAATCCTAGCTACTTAGGAGACTGAGATCTGATTGTGGTTCAAAGCTAGCCTGGACAGACAAATCTGAGAGACTCTTATTTCTAAATAACTAGGAAAAGCTGGAAGTGGAAGTGTGGCTCAAGTGGTAGAGTGCCAACCGTGAGTGAAAAAAGATTGTGAGGTCCAGAATTCAAGCCCCAGTACCAGCATACACACATATATCCTACAATTTCCTGCTGTCATTCACCAAATGTTCTCAGAAGTACAAAATTCAAATATGCCATGCTTTTTTTTTGTTGTTTATTTTGAGGCAACTTTTCCTCATCCCTTGAGGGTCAAAGAGTAATTCCCACTTCTGAGCAAATAGATCCCTCTTCATTCATTTAGTGGGAGCACCATTTACACCCATAATCGATGATGGTAGTAGTCAGGAGATAGAGCTAGGCCAAAGTAGCCTAGCAAGTTAATCAATGTTCTTAGGATTTTGGTAGGCCCATTCAGGTGCATTAGGCATTCAAGAAGATTCCCAAGTTTTTCATGGTGTTTAATCAGAGTACCAGAAACATCAAGTGCCTGGTGCTTCAGCAGCTTTACCCGCCGCCACAGAAGCACTCTTCTTTTAACATCTGGGCTTTATGATTCTGTGTCTTGCTTCCTGTTTTAGTGTATGTCATGGCTTTTTGAGTTTCAAATCCTGTTTTTAACATTCCCCCCCCCCGAAAAAAATGCATTTGCACATGTTCCCATCACCTCTAAAAACTCCTGAGAGAGGGGCTGGGAAGGTGGCTCAGTGGTAGAGCGCTTGCCTTGCATGCCTGAGGCCCTGGGTTCGATTCTTCAGTACCACATAAGCAAAAAGAAAAAAACCAGAAGTGGCACTGTGGCTCAAGTGGTAGAGTGCTCACCTTGAGCTGAAGAGCTGAGGGACAGCGCCCAGGCCCAGAGTTCAAGCCCCACGACCGACAAAAAACAAACAAAAACAAATAAAGTGGCCTCTGAGATTTAGGAAGTACCTGCCTTTGTGGCTTTTTCATCCCTTAACTTTCCAGGTGTATGTGTGGGGACAAAGGACATGAGCAGGGGTCCACTGTTTAATCTAGAGTGGTACATTCCTCACAAGCAGCAAACTGGTATTGATATATAGTCTTGATAATATAGTAAATCCATTCTGATTCACACTTCTTTACATTTCCTGCCTCAAGTCTTTTTATGTTCAGGGCCCCCTCCCAGATGTGATATTACAATGTAGTTTCATGACGTGTCAGGCGATAGAGCGTTTTCTTGGCACTGTTGAAGTGCTGGTCAAGCATTCTATAGAATGTCCCTTAATTACAATTCTGTGATGTTTTAGTCATGATTAAACTTGGGACACAGGTTTGGTAGAAGAAGACAACCGAAATGGGAAAGAAGGTCCTTGTATGAGAGAGAGACAGGAAAGTAGATGTGAGTGGAAGGAAGGAAGAACAGAAGGAGACAGAAAAAGACAACTTGTGACTAAGGAAAAATGTGGCAGAGTCACGAATCTCCTGGTGATGGAGAAGATCAGAGAGGATGGCACTTTGGAACACCAAAGCATAAGCTCTTCTTTCTGTTTTCTTTTTAGATGATTAAAAATATATTTTAGACTGATTTTGTTGGGAAGCACTGCATGAAGTGGGTTAGAGAGGTTGGCTGGCTGGCCTCTTTAAAGTAGAAAACCAGGACTTTGTCTGTGTCTCAGACAGTGTCGACCCAGACAGCCCAGAACCTCTGCTCAGATGCGGAGAGCCTCGCTGAAAGGGAGGAGACTGGAGAAGCCACGCCCATGACCACAGTTGGCTGTTTCATTAGGCACAGTGTTATGACTGGCAGATCGGCCGAACAGTCACATGTGGTTCTCAGATCACGGTGGAGACACTTGACCCCTGCCTTCAGCAGAGACCAGAAGAAAGGGACTTGAATAAGGGGACAGAGACATTTGCAGAGTTTGTGGGAACAATGTGTCCCTTGATCAGATAGCATTCATGAGATTTTTCTTTTCTTTTTTAGCCAGATAAAATTTGTCAGAGAACTGACAAAAATCATGATTCATGGTTCACAATAGATAGAGTTCCTTGGTAGATTGTGGTTGTCTCATGAGCTATCATATTTTGTTTTGTTTTACTGTTATTATAAAGATGATGGTACAGAGGGGTTACTCCAATAAGTGAAGTAATGAGTACCTTTCTTTTTGGACAGTGTCGTCTTCTTCCCTTGTTTTCTCCTAGTTACTGTCATATTTTTTTTTGATAGTGAAACATTTTAACTCTGCATCAGTATGACAATCAGATATTCCTTTGGGGCATGTTTAGTGGGAAGTTGGGTTCCCTTTGGTATATGAGGGCATATTTGCTATAGATATTTCCACATTTATCCTCAAGCGATTCAACAGAGGCAGACAAGGGGGCTCACACCTGTAATTCTAGCTACTTGGGAGGCAGAGATGGGAGGATCACAGTTCAATATAGATGAAAAAAGTTAGCACCAGTGGCTCATGCCTGTAATTCTAGCTACTCTGGGGGCTGATATCTGTGGATCACAATTTGAAGTCAGCCTGGGCAGAAAAGTCTCTAGTAAACCAGCAAAAAGCTGGAAGTGGAGGTGTGGCTTAAGTGATAGAGTGTCAGTTTTGAGCAAAAACAGTTAAGGAACAGCACCCAGGCCCTAAGTTCAAGCCCTAGAACCAACACACACACACACACACACATGTGCACGCATGCACACATGCACGCACCATGAACCTCTCTCAAAGAACAAGCCAGGTATGATGGTGCATGTCTTATAATCCTAGTTCTTCAGGAAGGGGAAGTACGAAGGTCTTGGTCTACGGCTGGCACAGTACTTTATGCAAACAATCACTAAGGCAAAACGGACTTGAGGGTATGGCTCAAAGGCTAGAATGCTTGCCTAGTAAGTATAAGAAATCCAGGGTCAAACCCAAGTACTGGAAAAGAAAGGAAGGAAGGAGGGGAAGAAGAAAGGAAGGAAAAGAAAGTTGAAAATCCGGGGGCTCAATTGAAATGTTCCCCTCATAAAGGTCAAAAAAGCCAGTAATTTAGAGCCAGGGTCAGCCTCACTAGTTCTCTTTGGAGGCTTACTGTTTTCCCTGCCCAAGGATTTGATCCCTGACAGGCTGGGAAACTCTTGCCTATGAAATAAGAGCCCCCTGACCTTGTTTTGATTACCCCAGCCTTGTCTGAAAAGGACTTGGAACTCGGGACAGGAAGCAGAAAGGCTAAGGCTATCTTGCTGTAAGACAGGCCAAACTTGCAGAAGTGGGTCTGGCTTCGGAATGCGGTCACGCTGCAGACGTCTTGCACGGGGGCCAATTCTCGCAATGATGTGGTCAGACATGGTAGAGCCCAGCTGTTGGCCTCATTGAGAGAGACTTTAGCCCACACAGTCTCTGAGTGCTGTGTCTGAACTCCATCCAAATAGCGAGCCGGTCGAGGCTCACCCATCCCCCAGGGTAATGGACCTGGGTTGAGCACAAGATTCGAAGCAAGCGGAGTCACAGAGGAAGACTCCAGTGGTTAAAAGTGGTGAAGTGGAAGGCACATTTATTTCCCCCTTCTTCCTCATGGACTATTAGAATATAAGGAACAACAAGGTACTTAGTCTATTGATGGGCATCTTGTGATTTTTGTTACTATGTTACCGCAAATGCTGTTGAGTGATATATCTTCTTGAGCCTCAACATACTTTTTTTGTTTTCTTCCTTTCTCTCAGGTAGTAGTTAAGGAAATGGGCTTTGGAGTCAAGATACTAGAATTCACATCACCATGACTGCTTCTAAGTTGTGGAACTTTGATGAGTTCAACTTTTCTAAGCCATAGTTTCCTTCGTGCAAATGATAATAACAACAGAATCTACCTCAAAGAACAACCACGAGAGGGAAATAATCTAACAGGTCTTTTGCACTAAGCAGAAAGAGTTTCTAAGTTGTTTTTTTTTTTTTTTTTTAGTGGGGAGGGAAATGGTGTTGGAGCTTGAACTAAGGGCCTTAGCTTGCTCAGCTGGTACTTTACCACTTAAGCCACACCTCCATCCCTACTATTTGCTAGTTAGTTATTTTGGAGATGGAGTCTAGTAAACTTTTCTGCCTGGCTGTCCTTGAACCATAATCGTCTAGATCTCAGTTTCAGGGATACGATTACACATGTGAGTCACTAGTTTCTAGCTGCAGTCAAGACTGAATTCTCTGTGTCAAATACCATTGCCATCCACAGAGTTTTGACCTTAAATTTTTCTTTGGGGGAGGGGGGAAGGGAATGAGTTGGTGGAAAAGGTTGATGAAGAGAAAATTGTATTTATACAAAAGAGTATTAATTAAAAATTTATCTTCAGTGCTGTTTATATTGGAACATTAGAATAAAATCTTTTATCATGGAAATAACCCACCCTATCTCCTCTAGATTTTACATGTCTTCCTGCTTTCCAACTTAAATAAGGCAATTGCTTATTTCTAGAAATAGTGCTGTTTTAATCTGAGTATAAGTCAGACAAATGCCACCCAGCTTGTTTGAACGAGTTTCTGTGAGTTTGCACTTCTCAGGACCTGAATCATTAGGAGAGAAATCTTAACATCTTTCTAATGCTCTCTGTTGAGCCATACCACACAAGAGTACTTAATGCTGTCCAACAACAAATGGCCAAGGAAAGGGAAATAATCACTGCCTTGTCGTGGTGTGGGTGGGAACAGCAGAAGTTAAATAGTATGTCACTCCTTAGGAAGGATAAGGTTGTAAAGCAAAAAAGCAGAGCATGAAAACAAAATAAACAATCCCAAATTTTACGTAGCATTTTAAGATGAAAATGAAAAGATGCAGAACTAATGAAAGGGTCTGGGGACGAATGAAGCAGCCCCTTTTGTTCTAATGAAACAACAAGCATCTTGATTAAAAGATAAAAGACATTTGAACTTTAAAAGTGATGGGGTTTAATGGGTGTTGGTGGCTCACACCTATAATCCTAGCTTACTCAGCAGTCTGCCCAGGCAGAAAAGTCGATGAGACCCTTGTCTCCAGTTAGCCAGCAAAAAGCTAGAAATGGAACTGTGGTTCAAGTGATAGAGCTCTAGTCCTGAGTAAAAAAGCTAAAGAACATGCCCTGATTTCAAGTTCTAGTATCATCATTAAAAAATGTTATAATGTTGCTTAAGATAAAAGAGGATGCTTGAACTGAACTGTCGCAGATGATATTCAATGACAAAAGTATTGGGGCTGGGAATGTGGCTCAGTGGTTAGTGCTTGCCTAGCATGCATGAAGCCCTGGGTTTAATTCCTCAGTACCACAGACACAGAAAAAGCCAGAAATGGCACTGTGGCTCAAGTGGTAGAGTGCTAGCCTTGAGCCACAGAAGCTCAGTGACAGTGCCCAGGCCCTGAGTTCAAGCTCAGGACTGGCAAATGAACAAACATCTCCCCCCCTCCCCCCCCAAAAAAAAAGTATTGTCCCTTGAATCTCCAGATCCTAACCCTCAATTTTAACCATTTCTGTTTTCAATTTTTTAATTTCTCCATCAACTCTGCTTGTACTTCTGGGTTTAAACAATACCCAGAGCTTCCTTGATATAACAGGAGAGGACTTAACCCCCAAAAGATATTTAATATTTATTCCTTTGCTGCCTTCTTCCTTCTCTTCCTCCTCCTCCTCTTCCTTCTCTTCCTCTTCCTCCTCTTCCTCCTCCTCTTCTTCCTTTTCCTTCTTCCTTCTTTCCTTCTTTCTTCTTTTTCTTCCTTCCTTCCTTCTTCTTCTTCTTTCTTTCTTTCTTTTTCTTTCTTTCTCTTCTTTCCTTCTCCAGTCCTGAGGCTTGAAATCTGGGTTTTTAGGTTTTTGTTTTGTTTTTTGAGGTAAGAGTCTCAAGGACTTTCCTTCTTGGGCTAACTTTCAACCTCAATCTTTAGATCTCAGCCTCCTGAGGAACTAGGGTTACAGGTGTGAGCCACCAGTGCCCAGTTCTTTCCTTGATCAAAAAAAAAATTGTAGTATGGCTTTTATTTGTTGGTTATTTAAATTAATTAACTTGTTTTTGGCACTTTTGGGAGTTGAATCCAGAGCCTTATGATTGCTAGACAGATGATTTACTGATTGAGCCCTGCCCAAGCCCTTTTTGTATTAGCTATTTTTCAGATAGGGTCTTCCATTTTTGTTCTCCCTACCTGTGTCTCCCATGTATCTGGGATAACAGGGGTATGCATGCCACCACACCTGGCTTATTTGTTGAGATGCAGTCTCCATAACTTTTTTTGCCTATATTGGCCTTGAACTGTGACCCTCTAAATCTCCACCTCCCAAATAGCGGGGATTACAGATGTGAGCCACAGCACCTGGCCTGTTCGATGGTTATTTTAAAATAGCATGTGTTATACTTAACCTTCCAGTTAGTAAATTAGCTTCTTTATTGCCTTCTGTGTCTTTCTTCCTGATTTGGTTTCTGAATTCCTATCATCCATACCATTTAATTTCACACTGTGAAGGTTTAGAACATTGACGTTTTATTTTGTAGCCATGGCAAATTGTAATCTCCTCCAGGTTTTGGCTGCAGATTGATACTGAACATTGCAAAACAATAAATAATGTTCATAGTACTGTGATTTTTCAAATTCCTTGGAAAATCTTTCAAGTCTGTGGCTTTGGAGAACTGAAATGACTGATTCTGGACCCTCTTTTTTTTTGGTTAACTTTATCACTATTATATGTGTTGCTACTCCACAAATACATTCATTTTTGTCAGACAATATGTCCCGATTTTCATTTGAAAACCATCATTGCTCCAACCACAGCTCACCCTGTGAAGGCTCAAGGGTGCTGTGAAGTGATTCCAGAATTTTCTTTGGGGTTGGACTACCTCCAGTGGAACTGTTGTAATGGCTGTTGGTGGAGAATAGTTGACTTTGGCTTGCACTGTCGCTTTAACTTGAGAGAACGTTTGCGAAGTTTAGAAGGTTCTAGTATCTGTCCCACTCACTCCCACCCCCAACCCTCTCCTCTGTTTTCTCCTCTTTCTTCCCTTTCTGAAAAGGAAGTTCTGGATATTTGAAATTTGAGACATTTGTTACAGAAGGGACAAGTTTTGAGAGCCAGAATTCTTAATAAAGTCTTTAACCTTTCTGGTTACTTAAGCTGAGTCAGAAAATGAGTTAGAATGTAGGTCAGAAGATGATTTTGTTTACTTTTTGTGCTAGGGGGGATGTTGAACCCAGGGCCTTAGGAATTCTAGGCAAGCATTTTACCACTGGGCTGCATTCCCAGCCCCAGATGATTTTTGTCATGATAATAATGCCACATTGCACTTCCATTGTCTTGTGCCCAGTGTCTTATCATATATATGCATATATACACCTATTATGATATAGGCAAGGTAAATATTATGCCAGTGTGCACAGAGAATGAATCAGGTGATAGAGGGGCATATAGTCAAGTGTATAGTCACTTCCCCTCTGACCTGGGAAAAGTACTGAAAGACAGGGTACAGAGTGAGAATCCTTTTCCTGGCCCATCCATCTTTCTCCCTAGTTATGCTCTTCCCTTCAGCCTCAGTTAAGTCTGAAGCACAGATTGCACACTGGAGAACATCCCTAAAATCTCTGGGACTATGCAAAGACTTCACTTGCTTCCCACTTCTGCTCGAGATTGAGAGTCTGAAAGGGCTTGCAGGCGGGCCTCGTGCTGTTTGCTTGGGTCTGCATGTAGACTGAGGATGTGTAGGTGTGTGTGGGCGCATCCCAACTGAGACATGCATTTTAGCCATGTTTAAGACTTGAGCTGGTGTTCATAATAGAAATCCTTGGAATAGCTGTGGTTTGTGACATTGATTGGAAAACATTTGACCTTCTTTCCCAGTCCCTAAACTCCAACTTAGCATCCACACATAGGCTCAGAAAGGAGTGAATAGTTTCTTATGGGTCTCTGCATTCATTCCATCTGGTCTTAACGTTCCAGGGCTGGAGCAGCTAGATCTTTATCCATTTGCTCTCTGAAGATGCTGAATGTGGGTCATCTGGATTCTCAGTGGAGGCTTTGCTCCAAGATACATGGCGATAAATTATTCAGAAACAAGAAACACGGTGCCGTTGGCTTCATTTGCTCCTAAATGCTTGTGTCTGTGGTGTTCCCAAACTTGCTAAAGAGATATTTAAGTGTCTTTGGCCTTTATTTCTCTTAACCTGTATTAGAGTTTGCAATTCTGTATTTTGGATGAAAAGAAGAATGTGGTAACATTTTAGAGGTGAGCTGAGCCATAGGAAAAAGTATACCCAATTTTAGAGTAGGTACTTGTAACATTACACATAATGGATTTAACTCTGACTTTTTAAACCAGACCAGTAGACAATTCATCATTAAAATTAGACAATATGGCTTCATGAAAATTTTCCATCTGTATCTTAAGGGTTTGTGACTTTGGTTTTTTTTGGTTTTTTAAATATGCTCTGAGGGCCTATCTCCATTGGTATCAATAGGTTACAATGTTGAAAACTGCTAAGTTAACATTGGATTCCCTGATTTTACTTTTCATTGTTTTCCAAGGTTCATTTGCTTTGTAACTTAGGATTTTTTTGAAAAAAAAATTTAAGACAAAATGGAATTCTGTATATTTTATTTCAGACCCAATGTCTGTGGATCACGTTATAATGCTTACTGTTGTCCTGGATGGAAAACCTTACCTGGTGGAAATCAGTGCATTGTCCGTAAGTAAATAGATCACCTTTCATTCCGCATGTTTGTTTTGTTGGCATGATGACCCTTAGAATTTGATCCTTTGTAACTAAATGCCAGTAGTCTTAAATAGTTGAACCTTCCAGTTCTTAAGATTTTCCCGAACTCACTTTGGGAACATTGAACTTCATGAAAGCACTGTCATAGATTGATTGAGTGATTTCCTTTAGACTATTCCTGAGATACTGAAAAATAGAACCACAGTGGATACTGTGATCCACATAGTATGATATTTGTATATGTTAACCCTCTGATTAACATATGGTGGTCACTGGGAAGGGATCTTGAGGAAAAGGGTATCGTTGCTGAATTCCTTATTATAATTTTTAACTTTGTCGGCCACAGCAGTCCACAGGCCTCCCCAAATCATTGAAATTGGGTGGCAAGAACCAAAAAGCTTTAGACAAAGGGGATAGGAATGGGTTTATTTGACGATCAAAACTAAACCAACGATGGTATTTAGCATTTTGTAGATGATTTCGACAATGGAACTCTTCCCCTGGGTCCTGTAGAATTCTCCGAGAAATGTTATTTTCAAGCACTAAAATAAATGTTTATAGGAGTCTTTGACAGCTTCTTGAGTAATAGTTTCCCATCTCTGTCCTAAGCTCTTTTAATGTTCTAATGCCCATTTTATTCAGTGTGGTATTTTAGCTTTTTGCACTATGCTTGTCTCTAATCTATTCTGCAAGAGTTTGAGGAAATGAACACACCAACAACATAGAAAGGATTGATCCAGTGTTGATGAGTGAATTGTTATTCAATTTACTCTCATTAGGCTGTCATTGAAGCATCTGACACATTTACGGCCATAGGCTCTGGGTGGTATGAAAGTTCATCTCTCTCTAACAGGTGAATGGCTTCCTGACTGTAAAATTGCTACCCAGGTCACTGGATTCTAGATTCTTCCCTCATGCTGTCAATATAATTCAGAACATGTCCAATAAAGAACATTGCTGCCTACTTTTTTTTTCATCATCAAATAATGAAACGGATAGAAAAACAGTTCTTTGTAAGGATGTTTAGCGGCAAGATTTTAATTTGTGTTGTTTTCCTTTCTTACTTGTCTTGGGATTTTGCTAAATGGAATGCTATGAATAAGCAGAGAGAGACTGAGGACTCCTGATAGGTATGCATCAGAGAGTTACTGAACTTAGAGTCAAAGCTTGTGTTGTCCAGCAGACTTGCTTTGTGAATGAATACACCTGAGATTGAATAAGTCATGATGACCAGGTCAATGAGAGGCCTGAGGGGCCAGGTGTCCCTCCTTGGAGGGCTGGATCCTGAGAGCTGACCGCGAGCTGAATCCGTGTGCATTTATCCACAGCCATTTGCCGGCATTCCTGTGGGGATGGATTCTGTTCCAGGCCGAATATGTGCACTTGCCCATCTGGTCAGATATCTCCTTCCTGTGGCTCCCGATCCAGTGAGTGTAACATGTCATTATATATAATATTATTTTATGTGGTTATGCCCTATTTTCTCCTAAATTTGCTTTTTGGCTTTTCTCTTTGCCTGCAGTACATTTCCCCCCTCCTCCCCTCCAGACCATCTGCCTTCTCCGCTCTGCCCAAAATACTTGGAAAGTCTTTCCTCAATCTAGCTTCCCATTTTCCTTCTTCACTTTTCACTGGAAAATAGTTACTAGGAACCACATAAAGATTATGGCCTTCTATGTTGGCATTGCCTTTTTCACCTCTGTATCATCATTGTAAATACCTTAAAAGGTGCCCCACGAAATGACTGGGTAATGAACATTTTTGGCTCAAGAAGAGCAGGTGTTTCTGCTTTGTGGTACTGACCTATGAAGCTGATTAACATCTGATTTGTCTCAAAACATTCGCATTTCCAAGAAGAAAGTGGAAGAAGTCATTTTGGAAGTTTCGGGGCCTTATCATAAAGCACATAGATGGTGTTTATTTTACATATCCACAGTTCATTCTAAAGGGCCTCTGCTTTCTAGATTTCTGGATTCATTCTCTCACTCTTCCCCCCTTTTTCTCCCCCCTTCCCCTCCTTCCCTCCTCTCTCCCCTCTCTTTCTTCTTTCCATTCTCTCTTCCCTCCCTCTCCCCTCTTCTCTCTTTCCCCTCTGTGTCTCTCCCCTCTGTCTCTTTCCCCTCTCTCTCTCTCTCCTCTCACTCTCTTCTTTCTCCCTTCTGTCTCTCCTCCCCTCTCTCCCCTTTCTTATTTCTCACCCCTTCTCTCTTCCCTCTCTCTCCTCTTTCATCTCTGTCTTATCTCTCTCTGTCTTCTTTATATGTGTTGTCCACCACAGTGAATTAGGGAAATGTGAGGGCTGTTGAAGTGAATTGTCATTTGTTTAAAAAGTTGAAGTTCATGTTGGTATAAACAGCCCTCAACATCTCAACTATTACAAAGGCTAAAAAGAATATAGTTTTCTGTTTCATTTCTAAGTTCTGGTGAGAAAATACACCCTCCCCCCTTAAAATACTATTTTTTATACAACATTTTAAGAAAAAAGGTTATATTTTCTTGTGTCTATTGCAAGTAGAGATTTACGGGTGTCAAGGTGCATTGGAGAGTGTTATCATTGTGACTCTCAAAGTCATTTGACAGGCAAGAGCAGGTTGTCTTGCATGGAAGACCTTTTTTGTGTCCACTCATTTTCCTTGATGGTTACAAGTCTTGCTGCCTGAGACCTTAGTCAGATTTCTGTGGCCAGAGATTGTGCTGTGTCTTATGTAGAAGGCAAATAGGAAGTGCTGAAGGGGCGAGTGGACCTAGAAAGAAGCCATTTTTAACCAACGATAGAGCATTGTTGGACACATTCCATATGCCTTGCCTTTCAGTTTGGGTAACTGAGAATTCTGTTTCCCAGGATTCCCCATTGAGCCCTTCTTGCCCTCCATAAGAGTAGGTTGAGTGTGTATTTTGCTTCTTTCTTGACCCTGTCTCATTCTGCAAACATCTGCCACCTCAAGTTACTTCCAAAGCAGATGATATCTGCTAAAATTTTGTTTCAGAATCTGCTTTTTATGCCCAATAGTCAGTTGTAGATTAGGATAGCCCCGTGGGCTGGGGATTCCAGCTCTTTCAGCTGAATGTTACATATTCAACTTGGTCTAAATATGTGGCCTCTATGTGACAGCAGATTCGTTCCATAGAGCACAGACCAATAGAAAGAGCCAGAGAAGTCACCTCTATCTCTTATTAGGAAAACTCCAGATTACCACTAGGGGGCAACAGTCTCAGGGGTGGGAAATAAGTATAGAATGAAGTTGATAATAGAGCCCATCCTTCAATTGGTCCTTAAACAACTTGGGTATATAGCCTGGAGTGATAGCATGAACTACTCCTATAAAAAAAATCATGACATGTTAAATCTCAAGAGGAAAGCTGAAATCTTGCTACATGGTACATCAAGCTAGTCACAGAATGGGAGGGGTATAGTAGTTAGGTCTTAAGGCCAGATTTAGGCTAGAGACTGAAGTCCAAGACTTGTGGGTAGTGTGCTCTGAAAAAGATTGATTCTCCTCTTTATACCTGGACAGTGAACAAAACCCCCAAACAGCTTGTAGATAAGAATGGTGTAGCTGGGGGCCAACTCAGGAGGCCAAGATCTGAAGATCCCAGTTTGAAGCCAGCTGGAGCAGGAAAGTCTGTGAGACTCTTATCTCCAGTAAGCTACTCAGAAAAAGCCAAAAGTGTAGCTGTGGCTCAAGTGGTAGAGTGTTAGCCTTGAGAAAAAGAAATTCAGGGACAGTGCCCAGGCCCTGGGTTCAAGCCCCAGGATGAGAGAGGGGGGAGAGGAGGGAGAGAAGGAGTGGGAAGGAAAGGGGTAGAAGGAGAGAGAGGGAGAGAGAGAGAGAGAGAGAAAGAGAGAGAGAGAAAGAGAGAAAATGAGAGAAATGGTATAAAGAGGATGTGGTTTCACCAAGATCTTTGAGGTATTTGGAATATTAAAATTGCTAACTCAGACATCCCTTGAACTAATATTATTGAAAACGTTTTGCAGAATTAAAAATAGTGGAATTTTAAAAATTAAGGAGAGCTGAGGAAGCATTTCTATCCCTGATATCATTGAATGTTTTCTGGACTTTTCCCAGCTCAGCTAGCTTTTTATTTTTATTTTTTTTGAGATGCATTAGTGATATTATTCTTCTAAGCTGAGTATCTGTAGGCACCACAGGACATTTTATGCCCCTCCGGGAAATCCATGGCTATTATCTCTCTAAATGAGAATTGTTTTTGTCCTACAGTGACTCTGGCTGCTCCCTGCGGATTGTTGTCTCAGGTGGGGAGACCAGGAGTTGGTCTGGCTGTTTATCTGTCTGTGCTTTTCCTAGTGCTGAAACCAAAACATGCACTCACCAAACAGATGCTTATTCAAAAGTGCTGCCAGTACTCTTTTCTGCCAGCTGTACCTGGCGGGAGGATGGCTGGTCCTTAGAATCCTTGCAGACCTAGAGCTTCCCAGAGAACCATTGCCTGAGGTATTAAGACCCAAGTGCCAGTCCTGCTTCTCTGCTTCCCTATGGTAGGCTTGTGTCATTTCTTCTGGTTAGTGATTTTAAGAAACTAAACTAAAGGAAGTTTTAATTCTACTCTCTTCTGCCTGGCTGGTGGAAGCTGTTCAGTCAGTATAACTTGTTGAATTACCAAAACAACTGACTGATATCTGAAATGAACCTAAAATTAATTTGTAATCTTTTGCAGATGTAGAGAAATAGCAGCATTTTCTGCTAGTTCTAGAATATTGAGTCTTTCATGAAATTATGATTATTTTTCCTTGCACTGGAGCTTGACCTCAGGGCCTCTTGCTCTTTGCTTAGTGTTTTTTTTGTTTGTTTGTTTGTTTTTTAACTCAACCTGGCTCTCTACCTGTTGAGCCACAGCTTCACAGTCTAGCTTTCTGGTGGTTTGTTAAAGAGCCTCATAGCCTTTTCTGCATGGGCTGGCTTCAAACGTTGATCCTCAGATCTCAGCCTCCTGAGTAGCACATTATAGATGTAAGCTATTGGAGCCCAGCAAACATGACATTCTTTGAAGCCACTTTCAGAGGGATATTGTCATTAGGATGTGAGGTCTTTCAGGGTTAACTGTGTGTGCCAGTGAAAATCTGCACACTTAACGCTTTGACTGCCCTGACCTTCCCAGCTTCTGGTAACATTTTAAAGCAGATTTATTTTAGGACTATATTCTAATCTGGAATATTCAGTGCATCCCTTAAAGGGCAGGACATTCTTATGGGTTGTAAGTGGAGCTTCCTTTTTTTTTTTGTTGTTGGCTTTTTCTAGAGACATAGAACCTGGTCTGCTAATTATGAGACATCTGGAATTCTTGTTCACATCAGGGTAAATTTAGAATATGCATCAGTGGCAGGATTCAATCCAAATTAAAACCAATCATGTATGTCTCTCTCTAAACTGTTTCCTCGTTGGGTAGTAAAGTCGCATATCTAGTATCTAGTTCTGAAATCCTGAAAGATGGCTAGCCTACCTTTGAAGAAATGCTTCCCATAAGGCCCTCAGACTCACAAAGCTCGTGAAGTTGTTCCTAGTAAACATACTTGTGGCTAAGCAGGGGATGGAGATCCTTTCATCTGTTGGGAAATTTACTTGCTCGCCTTTCTCCCAGGGATTCTTGATGTAGTCACTGGACTAAGCAATGACTTACCGCTTTAGAAGTCAGTGAGAGCAAGGCCCTGGTGGCTCATACCTATCATCCCAGCTGCTGGAGAGGCTGAGATCTGATAAATTTCAAAGCCAGCCTGACAGATGAAGCTGAGAAACTCCTATCTCCAGTTATCTAGCAAGAAGCCAGAAGTCGAACTATGGCTCGAGAGATGGAGTGCCAGACTCAAGCAATAGCTACCAGGCCTTGAGTTTAAGCTCCAGGGTATACTCTCTCTCTCTCTCTCTCTCTTTCTCTCTCTCTCTGGGAGGGAGGGAGGGAGGGAAGGAGAGTGGGAAGAAGGAAAGGAAGGGAGGAGAAAGAAAGAAATCAGACAGAATAGTCTTGTTTTTCAGGGAAAAAAATATGCTGGAAAAGACTCACCTGAAAGATGGGTTTGGTTTTTTTGTTTTTTTTAAAGAACAATTATAAAGGCATATCAAGGGAAGTTTTTAGTTATATTACTTTTCAATGTAAATGTAATCATTCTTCCTGGAAAGAATTCCTCCAGATTTTCAAACTTGAATAAATAATGTAAAGTCACTATTTAAACTACTGTTTGCTTTTGAACATTTTATCTCAAAGGAGCTAAATGGCTTTGTTGCTCATGTGGGAATGGAAATTAGCTCTTGGCATGGACCACTTTAATTGAAATCAGTTTGTGGGCTGAGTTCCTATGCTGCCTGACAGATGACATCATTTCCTGTACTTTCCCAATGCGCACTATTTTTCTAAGATAGTATGAGGCTAAGTATAATTTCCAGTTTTAAAGCAACTATACACCTTTTCCTGACCTACTTAGAATATTATTCCAAGTTTTCGCCAAATCATTTTGTTTTCATTGTAGACTTGTAGATAATCTTTTAGTTAAAGCTTTTTGGCTGAGATATGTTAATGGAATTGTAGGAGCCTAAAATAACTGTTTGAATGGATTTCCTGAGTTGCTCAATTTTTGGAACAAAAGCCTTATTTCTGTTTTCAGACATGGAGAAAAAGATAAAATATTTTTAAAATAGTGATCTACCCTACAGTGTCTATGGATTTAGAATACAATGAACAACTTGTGGAGGCTAGCCTTTGATGTCATTATCCGGTTTTGTGTGTTGAGCACCTGCATACGTGCAAGGTGTCTTAAAGTTTAAGGGATGTAAGTAATAATCATGAATCTCCCTACTCCCAAATAGTTTTCAGGAAGGTATTTCTGGGATAGAAGAAGTGATGACCGTTTGTAGAGAGTTCAAGAGAAATGTAAATGACTCTTCCAGGAAAGAGGGTTCTGGTGGGGCTTGGGAGGGAAGAGAGAAGAGCAAGTCAGCAAAGAATAAAAGAGGCAAGGGAGGGGGGAATGGATTTTAGTACTTGGTGAGAACTGTGTTGGGGGATAAAGACTTAGAGCAAAGAGGCAGACAGGACTTAACAAGAGGATTCCACGAAGAGATGAGCATAGAGTGCCTGACATTTTGCATGATACAGAATAGATATTCAGAAATACTTGTGGAGGGAATGAAGGAAGGAATGCTAGGTGGATCATGGGACTGAGTCTTGGGACATAATGTTTCAAACACTGAGGGTCTCCATGAGTTTAAAGTTACAATTTAAGCTAGAGCCTATCCAGTCTTGTTATTACATGCCTTCCTAGGTATTTTCTTTTTTTTTTCTGCCCCTGAAAATTTCTTTTAACAAACTTCCATGGAACTTATGACTCTCTTTTCTCCTGGCCACCTAGTTTGGACTCTAAATCTTTTCCTAGGAAAATTATTACCCTCGTAATCTTGTCTCATATGATTGCTCTTGACACTATTTTCTCATCAGGTTAAATTACAGGAATGACATTGAGCTGTTAAGTTCTGCTAAATTAGTTGCCTAACACTGTTAAATGCCAAGAAAAAACGATATTGCACTGTAAATGGCTTGATACATACATTAGACATAGTTAGCATGGTTAATTAGGACATTTCTGCATACGTGTATGAATCCTGGTAAATCATTTTATCTTCTCTTCAAATAACTAAAACTCAGCTCCCGTGAACTGTTACAAGCTATGCATTGAAGTTGCAAAAATAAATCCTCCTTTCTCTTTCTTTTCCCTTCCCTAAGTACAACACTGTAATATTCGCTGTATGAATGGCGGCAGCTGCAGTGACGATCACTGTCTATGCCAGAAGGGATACATTGGAACTCACTGTGGACAACGTAAGTAGGCCATGGTTGTAAGCATGGGGGATGTTAACCTACATAAAACATGGACACATAGAAGGAGATGAGGGCTGATTTTCCTTAATCACCTGGGACCCAGCGTTTTGACCTGAGATGAACAGATCACGTCTCCCACACATTAAGCAGCCACTTTTCACTGGCAATGTTGATCCTAAGTCATTGGATGCATTTGCCTTTCATCTTCCCTCACCATCGGCTTGCTTCATGCCTTTGGTTTGTAGTCACCACCCAAAGTAAAGAATTCCTGTTCCGTTCATTCGCTGGCCTGCTCCACCTGGATGTGCAAAACTTGACCTCACCTTTCTCTGTAAACATGTCTTTCCTCTTGACGGATGAATGGTGTCTGCGTCTCTCTGGTCTCCCAAACTAGATTCCATCATAGAAATTATATGTGGAGAAGGTGTTCAGAGTGACGCCTTTTCGTTTTTTACATTAATCACTTTTTCCTACAGGTGCTATCCCTCTTTTAATTTCTCAGTGTTTACCTTACCAGTAGTCTTATGGAGCCTGTTAAACACACTCCGTTGGCTCTTTGTCACAGCGCTTGAATGACAGAATGGCAGTCTTAAGGTTTTGTGCTTTGCAGTTAATGGTATGATTTCTAAAATGGTAACATCAGTAGAAACAGTGTATCCCTTAGGCGAGCCCTCAAGAAATTGAACAGAAATGATGGCCAACAGTTGGACTGTACTCCCCTCCCACTGATGCCTCTTAGCAAGCACCACATTAGATACAGAATCACAGGCTTTGTTCAGGTGCTGTATGTGATGAGTCCTTCAGGTTTAACACATAAAAGTGCAAACTCACCTGTTCAGGCAGCTTTACCTGACTGAGAGTTGTACCCAGATTAATAACTAACTGTACAATTATTGTTCAAAGCAAGTACTGGGTAATGACTCAGATTTTTACTGTCCTCCTGTGCGTGGGCCTGAGTGTTACCTCATTAGATTATTCTCTGCCTTATAGCTGTCTGTGAAAGTGGCTGTCTCAACGGAGGGAGATGTGTGGCTCCAAATCGGTGCGCGTGCACGTACGGCTTCACTGGACCCCAGTGCGAAAGAGGTAAGGCTTTTGAACTCATTGGTGTGAAGTCATTCTGATGCTGCAGTCCTCTCTGACTTCTACAGGTGTTGGGTCTGCACACCGCTTCATGAATTCTGCTGAGTTTTAAGGACTTTGAATTGCCCCGGGGAAGGTGTCCAGGATGCCAAGAGTGTCCATGAGTCTGTGCCCGTTAATCCCGGAATCCTTGCCAGTTGAATGCAGTACTCTATAAAGAACTTAGATGTAATTATCTGTTGGCATCAACCTAAAAAGAGGAGAAATTTCCCTAAGGGTGAAGAGTGAGCTTTTCATTATTCAAGTAAGTTAGACAAATGGTTCCCAACAAAACTCAGGTATGGAAAGGGAAAAGTTGAGCATGAAAACTACACCTAAAAAGCTCTGGGATCTGTTGGGAGCTGATATGATATACAAGCTCTAGCATTCACAGTTCATCCTAGAGTTAGTGAGTATCTACTCAGTAGTGGCTTTTAAGGGAAAGATATACAAGCACCTATACTTAGCTATATGAAAAGACTAATATCCACGAACGTCCCAAAAGCCACACAAGTAATAAAAAGCTTTAATTTGAATGGGAGATTTCTATTGGCAAATCTAGTACCCACTGCTGCTCCGAACTAAAAGAAACAGTTTACATGATCTACCAAAAGAGCAAATGTGATCATTGAAATAAACATGATATGCAGTAGTCTTCAACCTTTTTTTTTAATTTAATTTAATTTTATTTGTGAACATACTGTACAGAGGAGTTACAATTACATGGGCAGGATAATGCATACATTTCTTACCAAGCATTGCAGCCTCCTCCTTTGTTTACCCTTCACATCCCTTCCCAGCCTCCCCCCCCCCCCCCAATCCCAATCCTTCTCCTTCCCCCCCCCTCCCCCCCCCCCCCACCGACGTTGTAAAGCTCGTTTTGGACATGACAACTTGTACTTCTCATTGTTGCAACAGGTCCACCTGTATCCTTAAACAACTGGTTTTTCCCCATCTCCTCCACAAGTTATACTGACATCAAATATAGTGAAAGCAGGGGTTACTAACTTTGAATTTGTGTGTTTATTCAGTGCAAGTACCATGGCTTGAACTCAGGACATTCTTGCTTATCTTGCTTACTTTTGGCTGGTGTTCTACCGTTTGACCCATGCTTTCAGTCTGGCATTTTTTGCTGGTTCATTGGAGATGGAGTCTTAGGGACTTGTCTGAGGAGGCTAGCTTTGAACTATGATCCTCTGGATCTCCTGAGTATTTGGGATTATAGATGTGAGTCATTGGCGCCAGTCTTGAACTTTCAATTTATTAATCATCTCATCTCTACGCTCATGGTCATTTTCTCATCATTCCTGGTTTTACAGTGAAGTTTTAGAAGGTTCACTGAAATTGAAAAATACTCAGGAACATTTAAAATGGCAATTACTATGGTTATACAAAGTTTTATAAAGAAGGATTTTCTTATTTTGAGATGGAGGATAAAGATTAAGTAGCAGATGTTCTCAATATATGTCATTTTAAACATACAGCTGAGAAAAACAAAGAGCAGAGTGGTTTGTAAGGGAGGTGGAAATTGTATATTTTCTCTTTATTTCCTCAAGTTCACCCAAATTCTGTTATTTTCTATTGAAGCACCAGTACAAACAAGCAAGTACTTGGCAAGCAAGTCTAGGTCAACTATAATTATTACTGGATTTATACTGTAGTATATTGAATTATATTGTGTTTCTGTTGATAAAACCACTCCAGGGTATTTCTGTGTGATGAAGTATAATGGTCTTGGTGATTGAATTGCATGTTGGCATCTTCTGGAGTCCCTCCTTAAACTGTTTCTCTTTGCAGTTTGTGCACATATATTTTTTTATTAACTTGGAGCTAATATACATCCAGAGTAATAAAATAAACTGTTTCTAATAAGGTAGTATCAGACTATGGCTTTCTTGTTGGCTCAGGGAAGATATGTTAGGAGATTAAAATGGTGCACATATATCTCTAAGAGTAGTTATGTGAAAATAATTTCTCAAATGTAATGCTGACTTCAATTCGTCTTTGAAGAACCATTAATAACATTAAGTGATGGGGCATTTTACTCATAATGGAGTTGTGAATACTGTGAAGAATGTTGATACCTGTAGTTCAGGTATTGATGATGCAGCCTAGTAAAATAAAGAGGATCTGATTTTCAATCAGTTGAGAGTTATTATTTCGCCCAAGCTTAAAACTGAGGTACATGGGTTAGGGCTTTTTAAAGTTCTTATAAAAACTGTATTACTGCTAGGGAAGTTAACTGCTCCTCATGGAGAAAGACTATCCTAAAATCTTCGCCACGATATAAATGTAGGCTATTCCATAGGGTCTTCACAGTAGTGATTAGAGCACTGAAATTGATGTCTTAGAGACAGATTTCCAGGTACTTGAAATTGTGTTTGAGAGCAGGAAATACACTTTGTTTTGTCCAAGTGTTCTACCCCTGGGCAAAGCTCTGGCCTGCAATGGGAGAAGAGAGAAATGATGTTCTTTCAGTCTCACCACACAGAATCCTTTCAATTTCAGAATCGCATTTCTAGTTATTGAATTCCACACTGTTTTTACTTTTGCTCTTATGAAAGCCATCTGTTTTACCTTTTCAAAGAATGAGACAATATATCCTCTTATCAGATGTGTGCCTGTGATTGCACAAGTGATGTATAAGGGTGTGGAATCAAGTCAGGACAAATCCACTGAGGAGCATGGGAAGTATTCTGCATGATGTGGCTTTGTATGGCTGGATAACTACCAATGCTAGTTTCAATCAAGTTCTCTCTCTCTCTCTCTCTCTCTGTCTCTCAGTCTCTCACTCTTTCTCTCTCTCTCAGTGGCCTTTGCCATTTAAAAATGAACTTCACAGAAACCTTTGCTGTTTTACCTTCTGCGTTCCCCCTTGGCTCTTTCTACACCCCTTCTCTTTACCCTTCTCTCCTTCCCTTCCTTTTCCCTCTCATCTCCTCTCTACCTATTTATTTTCAGTAAATTTCATTTTTTAAAATTTTTATTTTTTGTGAAAATACTGTACAGAGGGGTTACAATTACATGGGCAAGATAATGAGTACATTTCTTATCAAACATTGCAGCCTCCTCCTTTGTTTACCCTTCACATCCCTTCCCAGCCTCCCCCCCGCCCCCCCACCCAATCCCACCCACCTTCCCCCCCATCCCCAGTAAATTTCATTTTTGAGCAGTATTAGGTTTACAAAAGAAATTGAGTACCAAGTACAGACAATTCTCCATGTGTCTTCTTGCTTTCTATCCCTAGTGCTTCATATTAAAAACTTGCATCAGTGAAACACTTTTTTGTTTTTTTTTGCTGGAACTTGACGAGTCAGTATTGATACATTACTAGTGAAAAATCCTTGTTTTACATAAGGAATGCACAGTTCTATTGGTTTTGACAAATGCATGGGGTCACGTATCCTCCATCACACTTCCACACCCTTTTGTACAACACTTCACGTGCCATACTGAAATCTCAAGTTTCCATTTCCCTTGCTAGAGTGCAAGACCACGAGCAAGTACAGTCACATCATCATTTCAATTCCCACACCAAGCTTACGGTCTCATGCTCTGCAGATGACCTTTAGAAGTTATACCAGATTAAGTTCATACCATCACAACAACATGGAAATATAGTTGTCAGGTATGGACACTCATCACTTGGAAATAATTGCTCTGATCCCATTTCTGGGCAGCCAGGATATTGTCACTGGTTTCATGCCAAGTGGAGCTCATCACTGTGGATTCTAAGTGCATTTGACCTGATCTTGGAGAAGTATGATCTCTCAGGGCCATGCCACGGCCAGTTTTTATTTGTCAAGGATATACAATAGTGCTGCATTTTCACCAATACCAAGTGGCACTAGAAATAAAAACAAATTCCTATCATGATGTAATATCTATGATTTAGAATCTCAGTGGCAAGGACGGCTCAGCTCGGGGATAAGCATCTTTGTCCCCTGGAGATCATGAATCTCTCACACATCTGTGGCGATGTCAGAGATGCAATGCAAGTGTGAAATTTCCCTTGGGGGTGATACTGGCAACCTTTGGATCTCTGAATGCCAATAAGTGAAACCTAATAATCCATGAACTTAGCATTTTGACTTGTGATGGAGATCCAGGCTTGAATTATGGATCATACCAGTCATTGATGGTTATGAAACAAGTATCTCATTTGCAGCTATTAGCTACTAAAACAAATACATTTAAAATACAAATATATTGGCAAGTAGGACTCATTGGGTAGGTGACTATGAAATATCGTGTCATTTCCCAAGTCTCTCTGCACTCCAAAGAAGAAAAGTAGAAATCTGTGGCTTGTTTGGCCTCCAGTGTTTGCTTTATTTTTTTCAAGTGCATAGGAATAGCACTAGATACATTCTCCAGTTTGTCATAGTTCCCACAACTCCCTGTGGTCTCGTGCCCATCTAATTAAATTCATTTAGCTTGCATTGTGACCCTTGTGGGGCATTCAAGTTTGACACCTCCAGCGGTATGCTCTAGCAAAGATGATACTGCTTTCTGTTTACTTAACTTCAACTTTCTTTCATTGATGACCACTTCTAGTTGTTTTTTTTTCCTTACAAATTGATTGGGATGGTTTTCTAGTTGTCTCCTCTTCCCTTTTGCCTTCTTTCTCTTTGGACCTTGAGCAAGCAGTAGCTTAGCCTTAGCTCAGTGGTACAGTATGCTAGCACTCGTTATCAGCATAGTGAAATGAGGTCAGTGACTGTTTTTGCAATGACAACACCAGCAAAGTTGTGCGTTGCCATGGTTACTAGGAACACTATGTGAAATCAGACCTTCTCTTGCCATCTTACCTCAGAATGCAAGGCCATTAAAGATCTTGTAAAATGCTCTTGTATTAAACACAGTGAAGTCATGTGAGTGAGAAGGTCATGAATAAAGAGGTGGACTTGAAGCTGGAGGTGGGGTTGTATGATGATGGCAGGCCAGGGATGTGGAGAAACAAAGAAGAACCTGGGGAAAATCGGACTTGAAGCAGGAGAACCAGGACAGCACGGTGCCAAAGAAACTTAAAGCAAGAAGGAGTTGCAGGGATATCCTGGCAGTCATTAGACTCATCAAAGTCTCAAGAAGGACAGTGGGAAAATGCTGATTTGGATTGTTTGCAGAAGCATTATGAGAAAATTCCCACAATGAACCCCATTGTAATGAGGAGTAAACAGAGGCAAAAGGTCAAATAGCTTGTCCAGTGAGAGATAAACAGTGTATAAGTGATACAGTCAAAACCTGAACCTGGCCAGCCTGGCTCCAAAGCATGCAGACATAATCAGTGCAGTGTATACGTAGACTGCCAGACTGCTCTGGGACATTAGGTGCAATAGAGAACTTTCTGAAGAATGATCAGAAGAAAACTAGAAGCATGATTTTTTTTTAAGGTGGAACTAAAGAGATGTTTGAAATAGTAACCATTCAAGAAATCTGGCAGGTTAAGGGTGTAGCTCAGGGGAAGAGCTTAAACAAATAAATACATAAATATGTAAATTTATAAATATGTTAATAGTGGCTAGGTAGTTTTTTTCCCCTGTAGAGTTCAACCAAGTTGCTTTGGAATACTTTGAAAAACCAAGAGAAGGAACTCTTTGAGTATTGCTTGTATGTGTCTTAACACAGGGTTGTGGAATATTCTGTGATTGATTGTTTTTGATGATTCAAAGGCACAGTACACTCAAGAGAGTGATTGTCATGTGTTCTCAGGACACAGAAATGGGCTTACAAGGATTAAACGGTGCATCTACCAATGTAGACACCTGGAGTGAACGTGTGAATGTTTTTCAGTGCAAGCTAGATTTCTACAATAGTACCGCTGCCCAGACATCGTAGAAACTCCACTTTTCAGAAATGCCTTTACAGAGTCAGTGATACATTGAGATGGATATTTGACCATTTTTTCTCTTGAGAAAAGATTTGAGTTTGGGGAAGTGACCTAAAATATTGCTAATTCTACTGGCAACAGGGGTTATTAAATACATTTTAACTGCTTGGAGTCAAAATGGACTTAGAATAAAAACCAGTGCAAATAATTTTCTCACGTGCCACATGACATGCCTGAAATTAGGTTAATGTTTTAATGTCAAACGGTATGAGCCAGAGGATGAAGGCTATTTACTTTTAAAATGTTATATTGTATATATTTGAGATTTCTAAGATGATGTTATAGGACTCATAGATAGCAAAATTTAATTTGTATTCTCACATAGTAACTTTTTCTTTTTTGCATGTGTGTGCTAGTCCTGGGACTTCAGCTGAGGTCCTGGGCATTGTCTCTGTGCTGATTCTTGCTTGAGGCTAATGCTCTACCACTGGAGCCATTGTGCCACTTTGGGCTTTTTTGGTAGTTTATTGGAGCTAAGCATCTCATAGACTTTCCTGCCTGGGCTGGCTTTGAGCTACAGTCCTCAGATTTTAGCCTCCTGAGTAGCTAGGATTACAGGTAGGAGTCACTGGTACCTGTTCTTGACAAATGTCAAGAACAACTCCAAGTCTATTATTTAGCAAAAGTCCTTAATATGGTATGATTTTATTACCTGTTATCATTTCACCATTATTCACAATAGCTATGGTTCGGAAACAACCTCAGTGTTCATCAGCGAACCAAATGGGCAAAGAAAACGTGGCATGTCTATCTGTAATGGAATATTACTTAGACTTAAAAAAGGAGAAGCTACCATTTGCCACAACATATGTGGGCCCAGGGGAAACTATACTACATTAAATCAGCCAGATACAGGGGAAAATATTGTATAATCTCATTTATATGTGAAAACAAAAAAAATATCAAATTCAAAAGTCAAATAGGCAGAGATGGAGGAAGAGCAAGGGTTATCTTCCAGGATTTGGAGTTTAGGGCCAGCCTACATAGAAAGAGCCTACCTCAGTAAAACAGAACAGAGATAGACAATGTGATGGTGGTAGATCAAAGTAACAGACACAGAACTTGAACGAGTCTAGAGATCTAAGATATGGCCACACATACTTTTTAGGTGCTTCCCTCCCTCCCCCCCCCCACTGCCATGCATATTGATGAAAGAAATGTTACAGTAAGTTCTATGGAGCCATATGTAATTGTAGATTGTAGGTGGCTACTATGAAAATCCTGGAATAAATACCACAGGCCAACTGTAGTTCCACAAGGGCCTTTGGGAGGGAGAGCTCTTATGAACCAAGTGGTTTTTTTTTTCTTCTCCCTTTCCAAAGGTAACAAGCAATAACCTACTGTTGCTAAAACATGTTGGAGCCTTCTAGGAGCCCCACTCTTGGTATTTTAGGGTGACTGGAAAGTAAACAGCCATGTGCAGCTTCTGTAAGAATTACTGTGTATCTAAAGTGGCAATATTTGGCAGCTGGTAAACCATTGTATTAACTTGATTTCCCAGGAGTGGTTCTAGGAACTACATCTGTTGACAAAGACATTGTTTTTCTGGTTGAGCCACAGAGGTTATACATACCCTCGCTGCCTGCCTGGAAGTCTGGTGACGTGCAGAGAACAGCTTCTTCTTCTTCTTTTTTTTTTTTGGTGCCATAACAAATGACTAGACTGTGTGTGTGTGTGTGTGTGCGCGCACACACACACACACACACACACACACGTGCGCATGCCACTTTGGGGGCTTGAGTGTTGTCCCTTATCTTTTACACTTACGTCTCCACTACTTGAGTCACAGCGCCACTTCTGGCTTTTTGTTGGTTAATGGAAGGTATGAGTTTCACCGACTGTGCCTGCCCAGGCTGGCTTCAAATGGCAGTCCTCAGATCTCAATCTCCTGAGGAGCTAGGACTTTAGGCATGAGCCACGGGTGCCTGGCAAAAAACCAGTTTTGTCATGGTAGAAAACCCTCCTTGGAATAACATCTGAACATCTGGATCTGGCCAGCCAGACTCATAACATTTGACAGCCTCCCTCACCCAGGGCCCACCAATAAGTCAGAGTGTTCTCCCTGAAGCCTCGCTTGAGTCTTCTTACATAAAATGACCCTCCTCCCCTTTTCCCAGACAGCTAGTGACAGCCCAGTTCTCCGCCAGGCAGCCCTCTTTCCATTCCACTTGAGCGTTTCAATACTCTTCATGTGCTTGAAGGTCTGATTCACAGATTGTGGTTGTTAGTGTCACATTTGAATTTGAACGTGTCACCTGTCTTGATACTTCAATGGAAACCTATGTCTCCACGTGCTCTAATGCTAGCAGAGCCTTTGAATGATGCTATTAAATTTGTCAAACTTGATATCTTGGTTTTATCTCCAAAGTTTGCTTTCAATGATTTCTTTTGCCTTTTAGCTTTGTGAGCTTGATTATTTGGGGGTTATTATTTTTATTAGCATATATTATACAAAGTAAGGGATTTCATTGCAGTGTTTCTTCTGTACATGCTTATAATGTACTTTGACTATATTCAAACCCTATGTTATTCTCTCTCATTACCCTTACTCTTCAACTTTCCCTTTTCTTGTCCTTTTATCCTTTCAACTCACCTAACCTCAAAGAAGGTAGTTGAGTGCAGGTCTCTGAGAGGTCCAGTTTATTTCTGAACCTGTTTTTGCTCAGGCTTATGGATAGCAGTCTTATACCAATTTTATATGCTCAATTGGGAGTACTACAGAACATTTAGTGTTTATGTTCCCTGGTAGTTATAGTCTCTAGAGAGTCTGTGCTGTTTTTAGTTTATGAATATATATTGAACAAATAGATGGAGCTTCGTGGTCTAGATGATTTGCCAAAGTACTTCTTGGAGAACATTAGTCCCGAAGGGGTTCCGTGAAATGAAGTTTCCATTTTCCATGGTCAATATCATTTTGGAAACTTTATACCATATTCCTTTCTGGGAGAGAATCTGGGTATATTAGCATATTAGCTCTTGGGAGTCCTGTAACAGGAAAACTGCTTTGACTTAGTTTAACCCAATGTTTCAGGAGCTATCAATTCTAGCATCCTCCCTCTTTCTTTATCATTTTTCACATCTTTATCTTGAAGATCTGGTTTTGAAAATCACTTGACTGGTCTATGAGAGCCTTTTGTATTCTATTTGTTCATAAAAGGATATATATTTATCTAACTATATAATGTGGAGGGGGGAGATCTTTGTTATAAACTCACTCATCTTTTCTGTTCCTCAGAGGATTAATTTGATCATAAATTTCAATGTGGCATGCAAGACTCCTTGGGATTTGGTTCTCATATTTTCAAGAATTACTTAGGCAAGCTGTACTATCCCATTAAATCCTGAGAAATTCCTGGTTCCGAATAGTATGATGGCATTAGCTTGCATGCTTCTCTTGTTTATAGCCCTTCAAGAATTAAGAGTGCCAGGAAACCATACAGCTAGAGCTAGCTTTTCTAGCTATTCCTTTCAAGATCAAGTTTTTAAGGTTCATTTCTCTCCCTTCCCCTAGTCATTTCTTGACCACAAGGAGTTCCCTCACCTAACCCCATCTGTTTCCATGAAAGTGTGCTCACATCACCACTCTGGCCTCCTGGACCCCATCCACATTTCAGTTGGTTGGTTAATGCATCCCTTAAAACATTTAGTTTCTGTCATTTATTTTAAGGATTACATCATCCATTTTAGCACATTTATTCCTCTAATGAATTCTTGTCTTTCTTGCACTTTATTGCATTTAAAAATAATTGGGTGACCTAGTCCTTATCTTTACGAATATACATTGGTAATTTTTAGTGATGTTTATTAGGTGATAAGGAATGAACTTGTTGGAATTGTCAAATGCTTTTCCCATGTATACTTACTGATTGTTGTATCAAAATATGTATAGGACCACAAAATAATCTAAAATCCAGATTTGTGTCCTTCGGAAAGCCCTACCAGGAAGTTATACTATTGCAAGTTCCCTTGAAAATGTTTACTGAATGGAACATAAATGATGTATAAATTTTTAGAATGAAACAATTATATATGTGCTTTTCAGTATTTTCTTTGAAAAGCAAATTTGGCCTATCAACTAGCTTCACAATTTAGGAATTATAAAATTTATAAACCTACTTTGGGGTTTTTGTTATTTGGTGGTACCAGAGTTTGAACTCAGTGCCTCGTGTTTAACTTACTTGCTCAGTTTTATCTTACTTGCTCAGTTGGTGTTCTACCACTTGAGCCATGACTACATTCCTAGTTATTTTTCTTGCTGTTTATTTTGGAGATGAGTGTCTCATGGACTTTTTTTGCCCATGCTAGTTTTAAACTGTGATTCTCTAGATGTCAGCCTTCTGAGTTGCTAGTATTACAGTTGCTTAGCTACTTTGGGGCTTTTTAAAAATGTATTTTTTTTATTACTGTAAAGGTGTACAAAGGGTTGCAGTTATATAAGTCAGGTAAAGAGTACATTTATTTTTTGACAGTGTTATCCTTCTATTGCTGTCTCCTTTTTGTTTTGTTTTGTTGTCATGGGCCGTGAACTCTGGGTCCTGGGTACTGTCTGTGAGCTCTTCAGCTCAAGGCAAACACTCTACCACTTGAGCCACAGTGCCACTTCCGGTTTTCTGGTGGTTTACTGGAACTAAGAGTCTCACAGACTTTCCTGCCCAGGCTGGCTTTGAACCATGATCCTCAGATCTCAGCCTCCTGAGTAGCTAGGATTACAGGTTTGAGCCACCAGTGCCCAGCCCTTTTACAGGCTTAATACTAGTTTATATACAGTTCCTCAGCCAGATTTTAGAGCTCCTTGTATAATAAAGATGAAACTTTAAGTCCTCCTATTTTATTAAGTACCAAGTCTAGGGTTGTGAGGGGGAGTAATTATTAATTGTTTCAGCTGTGGTATATTGAGGCTGATGAGAGAGCATTTAAATATTAAGTATGTGTGCTTAACCCAACAGTTTAAGAAAAGATACTTTGAACAACAAATGGTACTTACAAACTCATCTGTATCTCATATGGGAATCTTATTATTGAAATGTGTGGGAATTGAATTTTGTGAAGTATATGAAAGGAAATGGTCTCCAATTTTCCTACCATATCCCCTCATCAACTATCACTTTTTTTTAATCTGAACTGTTTCGGAAGAGCTTTCTTTATAAAGACAACAACACACTAAAAGGAAAGGTTTATGGATGGGAGATAACTTTTACTGAATGTGTGCGTGTGTGTGTGCGTGCGTGCGTGTGTGTGTGTGTGCGTGCGTGCGTTTTATAAACATGAATTAGTTCTCAAAGGAATCATTTGTTCTCTCAAATCACAGTGGAAGTGCTCCTATTCTGTTGAGAATTCCAGTGGTACATTCTTTGACTTAAAGCTAATGAACTTTAGGAACACAAAACAAAGCCGTGGCCTTCCCAGAGTCAAATTTGACTCATTCTTTCTTTGTATAATGATTTATAAACTTTACTTGAACAGTGGAGCATATTTTGGAACTTTCGCGTGCTGTGGGAAAAATAAAAGCAGAGGCATCCTTAATGATCTAAAACTGGCTTTGGAAAGTAGTGTATAATAGAATGGGAATGATCATCTTGAAGGAGAACAGCTCTTAAGCACCATAGATAATTTAATTTTTTTTTTCAGAGAGCATGATTTGGAGTGGGATTGAGATCTTTCCCTTCAGACCTTACAAGCCATTCTTTCTTTAAGTTGCAGTGTTTCTCCATGTAGAGAAAGATAGCACAAAAATCGAAGGGTAACATCTTCCAGAAGCATTACAGGTGTCTGCAGAGCCAACTTGAAATAGACGCAGCACTTGCCTGTTCTCATAACTTCTGAGTTGCTGTTCTTTACTTTTTATGAATGAAAGGAAGTGATAAGGAAATTATTTCCACATCTAAATTTTGTCCTGAGTCAGATCTCATTTCAACTTGTCCATGTTATGTTACATTCATTTTAATGTTTTGATCAGGAAGAGTTGTGTGGGGTTTTTGGGTTTTTTTTTTTAATTGCCTGGCCATTCTTAGAAAACTGATTAAGAGCTCAGACTCTGAAGATAAATGCTGCCATTTGCTGGCTGAGGGGCCTCAGGAAGTTACTGCATGTGTTTCAGCCTGAGTTTCCTAATCTTTATAGTGGAGACAGTAAGAGTGAGATTGGTGGGAAAAATAAATGAAGTAATTCATAAAGCATTGACACAGGGGCTGCTTGCCTCATGTATGTTTGCCATTAACATTTGCATTCCCACAAAAATCCAGGTGATCACAGTTGAAAGTTATTGTTTCATAAATGGTGTCAAGACATTTTCATATATCACTGAAGTTGGACCTAACCTTTTCCTACTTAGAACTCTTGCTATTTGAACAGCCCATTTTCAGGATCTTCTGATATAGCTAACATTCCATGTTAGGTGTAGTATCAGTCTTGTGCTTTATTTTCATGTACACCCAACTGTTAGAATTGCAGCGAAGACTAAAACTACAAGAGGGGAAATGGTAATAAAAGGAGGAGAAAATGAAGGATTGAGCAAAAAGCCTGCCATAAAACGTAGTTATTACTGTGGGACTGAAAAGGATTTGTCTTGCCAGCAACCCACTGACGGTTACAGGACGGTTTTTCTTACTTCCATTGACATATACACAGGGGGAAATGAATGTGTCTCATCATGAAAGACAAGTTGTGAAGATACAAGAGGTACTTTAGAAGTATACTAACTTAGAAATGTAGCATCAGTGTAACATCAGTGCGATGTGCTTGACATTCATCCGTCAGCAGCATAAACTGAACAACTATCTAGAGAATACGTTCAGTTTTAAGATTAATATAAAAATTTGAGCCTGGAAATGTGGCATCGCCAGGTTGGATGGGAGTATTAGATGCTGGTAGTCACAGAAACACATGCCAGTGTGATTTCATTGCAGCAGAATAACTTAATCCTAGAAGACAAAGGTAGGAAATGTCAAACGTTGGGACAGTTTAAACCTGTGAGTTCTAAGCCATCCTCCTTAGTGTTCAGTTCTCTTGAAGTTATCCATTATAAAGTGTGATACTGAGCTGGAAGAAGGGTCTGAAGAGTACGTGATTGATCAGATATTGACACATGGTGTTAATGAGTTAACAATTGAGATAGGAGGTGAGATGCAATTGTCCCTGACTTCCTGGAGTTACAGTATCGTGGAAGAGACTACCATGCATGGGATGTGCTATATCTAACACAAGAGGGCATGAGCAAACCCTACAACACCTACCCTGAGTGGAATTAAAATCCCTGATGGCTCAGGTTGTCCATGAGAATGTGTCCTAAGGAGCCCTTGTAGTAACTCTGTTCAAAGGAGGGCGTTCTTACAGACTTGCAATGCCCTGCAAAGTTTTAGAGAGCTTCAGTATTACACGATTTCCATTCCTATTCCTTACACTTACACTTACACTTCTGTAGAAGCGCAGACCCATAGTTTCTCCATGGGAATATTATTGCTCTAGAACTCAGTGGTTCCCAGAATGCATAGAGAAGCGCATTATGAAAATGGGATGGTGTGGGCATTTTGTGACAATGCTTGCAGACGTATCCCTAGCAAACGCCTTTGCATCATGTCATAATAGCAATTCTGTCCTCAATAAATCATGTGCCATTTGGGCAGCTTATGGCTACCGCCCCAGTCACTAGATACATTTGTAATGGCTTATGCGACCAATAACAAATAACAGCCACCTAGCAACATACTGCTTGGTCATGTCATTTTTATAATGCCATATGTGGTTTTGTGGGATTTGGAAGGATAAATCCTTACAGCATTGAAAAGATACCAGGAGCTGAACAGCAAATAGTGGAGGCCCACTGTTTACAAGAGGTGAAATCATCCTGCATCGTGTGTGGCTTTGTGTAAGAGTGACACATGGGTTTTTGTTTTGTTTTGTTTTTTTTTTTTCCTGATTAGCACTGTCATGTTGAGTGTGGGAAGAATTGTATCTGCCTTGTTCACCAGTAAACCCAGTGTCTAGTCCCCAGTAGTATTTGTCAACTGGATGAACAAATAAGTAGTCTGCAGGCATTGTTTCTTTCTCGAATTTCTTGTAACTGCACTAAGAAATAACTGATCTGCTGTTTGTACTTTTACTGCTATCACTTTCCTGGGGACCTAGTAAGCCAGGTCAAACCCAGTGACATGGATTAATAGGCTATTGAAGTGCTACTTTATGTGATCCTTTCCAGCTATATAGTGCTTGTAAACATACCCCACCTCGGTCAGTCCTTGAAGCCAAGGCAACTGAGGTTGGAGGGAACTTCTGTGACTCCTCTGAGAGTGGAGTCTGGGAATGAGATCTGTGTCTTCTTCTGTGTTCACCTCAGACTGATTGTCTATATATCTGCCTAGCGTGTGGAGGTCACACCTACTTCTGGCATCACTTCAGCTACTATGAGTTACCTTTTTCTGTCAGCTCTGCGTTCTTTCCTCTCGTTTTGCAAACCTCTTTGATTGCAGAGGTGTGGCTTCTTCTGTCCTCGCTTTCTGTAATCCCAGTTTCAGGTAACAAGGCAAATCTTTTGGACTGGATTTATTCAGGAGACCTTGCGTTGAGTATAGGTAATTATCAGTGGCTATGGTATGATACAAATCCTCCTCCTGTGGTGAAGACAGCAAGGATTGTGGGAGGCTATGGGTGGAATAGGAAGGGAATGTGCTCTCAGTGGACCCGAGGGAACACACAGGCACAGAGAGCCTTGGTGTGAGTATGCACCTGTCACTACATGTATCACTACTGTATCGCTCTGCTGTATCAACCTGTGACATACATTCTGCAAGGAAAAGCTATTCCAGGGAATTTCTTTTTTCTTATAATAGTCTACTATCAGGGGGATTTTAAATTTCTTAATTTAAAAAAAAACAATTAATGGTTAGAGCAGGAGAAAGTGTCCACTAAGAATGTGACCTGAATGACAATGGCTATTTTGTTTTTATTTTTGTTTTTGTTTTCTGGTCTCGGGGTTTAAATACAGGGCTTGGGCACTGTCCCTGAACTTCTATTGCACAACGCTAGTGCTCTACCATTTGAGCCACAGTGCCACTTCTGGCTTTTTCCAAGTGATTCATTGGTGATAAGAGTCTCAGGGCCAGGCACTGGTGGCTCATGCCTATAATCCTAACTACTTAGGAGGCCAAGATCTGAGGATCATAGTTCAAAGCCAACTCAGGCAGGAAAGTCCGTGAGACTCATCTCCAATTAACCATCAGAACACCAGAAATGGCACTGCGACTCAAGTGGTAGAGCGTTCGCCTTGAGCTGAAGATCGTAAGGACAGCACCCAGGCCCAGAGTTCGAGCCCCATGACTGACAAAAAAAAAAAGAGTCTCAGGGATTTTCCTGCCTGGGCTGGCTTCGAACCGTGATCCTCAGATCTGTGCCTTCTGAGTAGCTAGGATTACAAGCAGGAGCTACCAGTGCCCGGTGACAATAGGTTTTCTGAATCATCTTGTCAACATGGCCAGGAAAACATCTGTCATGGCGCAGATCCCCAGCGTATATTGGTTAGATAAAAGCATAGATGTGGCATACACGATCATGTCACTTTTCCTGATGACACTGGGCTCATTGTGGAGTGTAAGTCTTGCCAGAGCTTTGCTGTGATGTTATACTGCATTCCTCCTGCTCTTAATTCAGTTACAAGATCAACCCCTATCAGAGCTATAACAAGAGTTGGCTTCGACCGGGCAAACTCACACAGGCCTAGTCACTGTTCTCGTGGGTAGTTTCCTGCCCCTCTGACTCACGGATTAGGACATTATAATGGCTTTATTTAAACTCTGGAAGACAAATAGGAACTGCTAATCTGTGGCTGAAATTGAGGCTGAAGAATGACAGGCATTAAAATGAATGGCTCTGGGTGGCCTGAAGTGACATGGATTAATATGCTATCAATTTTCTTCCCCTGAGAAACATTTGCTCACAAGGAGATCTGGCTTTAGGAAGAAATTCAAATTTGGGTTATGTGGCTTTTGGCATGGTCTAGTATCACTGGAATGGTCTACAGGCGATTTTGTTTCCTTTTTCCCATGCCTTCCTGGAGGTGCTCAGAACGAGCCAGTTTCCTGAGTGTAGCGTTATCTGCCATCCATAGGCTAAGCATTATCTTGCCAAGTCATGGGGAGAAGCCAGTTCACGGAGTGCATTTGGGAAAGTGTAAATACCAGGCGGAAGCATCTCAGAAATCCCCAAACCGATGACAGGATGTAATGCGACTTTCCAAGAATGACCGAGAGAGAAAGAGACCAGTTGATTGATTAATCTCCAAAGGGCAGAGGGTTGGATGATGTGTTTTGTGGTGCTAGGAAATGAGAAACTTTTAACAGATGCTTCTTCTCAATTGCCCCAAGATATAGAACTTTCACATTTGTTGGATTGTCAGAAACTTAAATACTGCACTTAAAAAAAAAGTCATGGTGGATGAAGAGTTCTTTGATCGTGTGGCACAATATGTGGTAGAGACAAGGGTCTGTCGGCTGAAGAAAAACTGGGAAAATTGGAATGGGAAATAGATTGTTGGGTCCAGAAATTATAAAAAGTGTGGAAATTCTGAGCTCTTTAAGTTCAGTGTACTGCAACACACACACACACACACACACCACACACACACACACACACACCCCACACACACCCCCAAAAGGCAGCAACTAACTGGCTCTCCAGTTTCAAAATTTGAATTTTGTAGCTATTCACTGGCTCTTGTTCTTCATTATATTCCAATTATATAGTATTAAACACATTCCACAAACTTCTCTAGAGAAGTATAAAGTGTTAACCTAAGATTACATTTTCATAACAACTATTCTCTTCAAGGAGTTGCAGGGCAGGTCAACTTCTGTCTAAGATACAAAGAAGAATTTGTTCTTCATCCATCACAAATTTATCCTGAGACTTATTGCTTGGACTCTTTTTCCTCTGTTATTTTTCAGAAATATGTTCCATCTTAGAATAACATTTGTCTTTATATAGCACTATCTGATTTTAGGAGAAATATGTTATTTTTAGTGAGTTCCTTTTTTTAACTCAGTGAAGTCAAAACTAATGACAACTTCCTTAGTCTTAATGGTACGTAAAAAATTATGTATCCTACTACATTGAGAACTATTTCAATGAATTGAATCAAAGGGTGTGGGTTTGATTAACTATATGAGGTACTCATGGATCAAGAAAATTCCTTAGGAACAGAAAGAACCTTATTTGCCCTCTGCCCAGCATTTTGTGGTGGGATGGGTCATACAGTGCTCTTTTTTTTTTTTTTTTTGCCAGTCCTGGGGCTTGAGCTCAGGGCTTGGGCACTGTCTCAGAGCCTCTTTGTGCTTGAGATGAGCACTCTACTACTTGAGCCACAATGCCACTTCTGGCTTTTTCTGTGTATGTGGTACTGAGGAATCGAACCTAGGGCTTCATGCCTGCTAGGCAAGCATTCTACCACTAAACCACATTCCCAGTTCTAGAGTGCTCTTCTCTTACATAGTTCTTTCCTAGCTCAAGATGGACTGCTAAAAGATTTATGGATTAATGAAAGAGCTCCACAACTAAGTCAAAAGTGTGCTTAGTTGTATCCTCACCAGTGTTCTTCATAGTCCTGAGCTCTTCCAGATGTCCATAGGTTTCAGAAAGCCAACTTCTAAGATCCAAGGCTTTGTAGAGTATAAAAAATAAGCATGCCAGCTCTTTCTTGACTATTTATAGAAACACATGTTCAACAGTGTGACCACTGTGTGTGTATGTATGTATGTGTAGGTATAAGTATACATACATCTATGTGAATAATAGCTATTATTGAAATCAAACAGCAGGCCAAACAGTAGTCATAATACTATCTTGACTCATAAGTAGAATTATTCCTCAGTTCAATAGACATGGCATTGGTAAGACTTTTTGTCTGGGAATTATCCATTACAAGCATGTAAAATTATTTACTTCCTATTTTTTATTATTTTGCTACCTCTGGATCCTTCATATCATGGCATAGAATGAGGTTAAGTACTCCTTCCCAAATTTCCAGTCTTTAAATTGAATTTCCCCTGCCTGTCTTCTTCTCAAAGCTGTATTCACCACACTGGCACATGATTACTAAAAGTGTCTACAAACTTTAACATGTTAGAGATGCATTTCTGCAACTGATATTATTCACTTCAAAATAAATTACAGGCTGGGCGCCAATGGCTTGTGCCTATAATGATACTCAGGACATGGAGGATTGTGCTTAGAAAAGCAAGCCTGTACAGAAAAGCCTGGTAGGATCTTATCTCCAATTCACTAGCAAAAAGCTGGACTGGAGATATGGCTCAAGTGGTAGAGTGCCAGCAGGGCAAATAAACCATGCAGGTGAGAAACTCTATGTTCAAGCACTAGTACTGGCAAATAATAAATATAAAAATAAGTAATCAGAGGATATACTTTGGAGAGCAGTTGTATAGGCATGGAACATAACAAAGGTTCAGTCAGACCACAGTCATCATAACTGGACACAATTCACAGTATTGTCATGTAGCCTGCTAAATAATATTACCAGTGGACTGGGAAAGTGGCTCAGTGGTAGAGTGCTTGCCTCGCATGCATGAAGTCCTGGGTTCGATTCCTCAGCACCACATAAACAGAAAAAGCCAGAAGTGGTGCTGTGGCTCAAGTGGTAGAGCGCTAGCCTTGAGCTGAAGAGCTCAGGGACAGCACCCAGGCCCAGAGTTCAGGCCTCACGACTGACAAAAAAATAATATTACCAGAAAAAGTATTGTTCATAATGGTTTAGTCATTACCTCTATAAAGAGGCTTTCTAAATAGCTATGTAGATATACAGTACCCTAGGCTTTTTGTCTTGGAAATACACATTCTCTTCTCCGTTTCTCTATGTTAATGAGTGAATGAATTATGAGTTTGAACTATTTGCCACCCTTAAGGTTTGGTTTTAAAATATTTTATTTTTCTTCTTAAATATAGAATCACTTTGAATTCCTTTCTCCCTTTTCTGGCCAAAAATCTATATTCCAGATTGTTAAGTTCTTGTAGATCACATATATCAAGATTGTTTCATAACATAAAGGGACACATTACTTTAGTACATAGTAACAGCTTATTTTCTTTTTCCGTTGTTAAGCTGCATAAATCAATCATTCAGTGCTGGCCAAAGACTGATTTTGCAGTGAAAGATAAATTATACCAATTCTAGTGGTTCATGCCATTTTACACTGGCTGGAAAGAGGCTACAAGTAGGATGCTAATTTTTTATTAGCCAGCTCACTTTCTAATTTGCATCAGTTCATGCCTTACACAGTTACCAACACATGCAAGATGACAGTAGAAATGGTACTGTTGATTCATCCCAAGATTTTGACAAGACGGGCACTAGATATTTTTTTGGACTACATAATGCAAGAAAGGAAAAAAAAAACCTGTTTTTATGTAAGAATCCAGTTCATCTGTTTCCTGAGTGTATTATTATCATGAAAATGTCAGAGTAATTCATAATGGATAAAACTGAAGAAAAGAACAAGTCTAATGTATGTGGACCGGGAAAGAGTGGTATAGTGGTATAGATGCTTGAGTACCTGCTTTGAGTCAGTGGTTCATAAACTTAAAATGTTTCTTTTTGTTTTGTTTTGAGAACAAAGTTTCTGTCTCAAGTTACACAAGACAAATTATTAGTTGGCCTGAGAAAGAAAAAGACTTAGACGCACATGAATTTGTGCACAGATTCTTTTATCATGGGGGAATTGTAATTAGGGATTCAGAGTCCTGAGAACATGATTGTGACCTAGTTATTCCTGTACTGCGAGTCCTTGTAGGAAGTACTGGCTAGAATGGAAAATAAATGAATTAAGAGATTCCAGCTGGGATGTGATGAAAGTATTTTTGGGAATCTCTGTATCTTGGCTAGGCTCACATGGCTTATAACTTGGAGACACCAAAACTACTAGTAGTATCTGATAGATTTATAGCCCAGTTGATATTGGGCATCAGAAAAACAAAAAGGGTGAGGTTAAAAAATGGCTTGAGAATTAGGAGTTCTAAAATATTTGCCATTGGGAAGGCTGCTGCAAAAGGAAAGCTTGAAATTCTTTAAAAAATTTTTATTGTAAAAATAGTATACAGAGGGGTTACAGCTACATGAGGAAGGTAATTTGGGAAGGAAACTAACAAAAATTGTTGAGTGCCAGTAGCCAGGAGGCTGAGATTTGAGGACTGTGGCTCAAAGCCAAGCCCAGACAGGAAAGTCTGTGAGACTCTTATTTCCAGTTAACTAGCAAAAAGCCAGAACATACAGGTTTTAGTTTGTTTTTCAGAGAGGGTCTCATGCCTTTGCCAGATGAAAGCAAAACCCTTGTTCAACCTATCATTAGGTGTTAGCTCTTCTAACTCTTTGATTATTTTATTGTGGGCGTTTTGATTTCTATTAGTACTTAGACATCTCTGTTTAATTTTACATATGAATTTTTGTGATTTCCCCCACCCCCACTGTGGGTTTTGAAATTAGAGAATCCTATTTCTAGAGATTTTGTAAATGTTAGATGTTCTTTTTTATGGCTCAGTTATTAAATGTATTTGATGCATTAGTCCAATTTGGATTTATTGTAGGCTTAAGACACATGCTACTAAGACACCATTGCTCAATCACACTTCATTTTAATCAGTGAGAAATGCAGTAGAAGACAATGAATTCCTCATATTTAGAACTTGCTTCTGACTTCTGTAAGACTGATGGGTGTTATTACAATGTCAGGCTAAGCTAGAGCTCCCATACCCATGCTGCCCTTCTATGGCTGGGTGGGAATCTGGTGTTTGTCTCAAGGCTAGAGTGTCTCTGTTTTCTGAGTGTCTTGTAGCTAGTTCATGCTAGGTCTTTGACCTTTCTCTTGGGTTTGTGAACTCTGCCTTCCAGTAAACAATGTGCACTCAGCAAAGGTCAACAAGTCCTTTTCCATTCAGCTCTGGAGGGTCTAAAACACAGGGTCATTCATCCGCAGGCTGTATCCTTTCCAATCACCTTTCCTCTCAGCCATTATCCCCTGCAGTCTGGCCAGCAGACATGTCTACATGCCTGGCCTGGTCAGCACAGTTTTAGGCTAGCCCTCCCTCCTTAGCTGGCTGAAAGGATTTCTTTTCTAGCTCTACTACTGCAGAATAAATAAATAGATTGTTTATAGCAACAGCACTATTGAAAGGACAAATAATTCAATAACTGAGCAAGGACTGACTTCAAAATCAGGAAGACTTGTGCACCAGTACACATAGAGGGTAACTTCAGTAACCTCTTCTGCCTTGCCCAAGGTATGGGTACATCTGGCTTCCCACCATCCCCATTTTCCTCCAAGTTTTCCCAGCACTTATAATAACAGAGGCACAAAACAAGCTTCCTTTCTTATTGTATCTTGGTTGTTTTGGGTTTTATTAAATTGCTTTGCTCAGAAAATTCAATGAAGTATTCATTACCTAGTTTTCCTGTATTCCTGATTCTTTTTATAATGGACTTTTCTCCCTTTTTTTGTAGATTTTAATTGGTTTTATCATGCCATTTTTATAATACAAATATTATACTTTGGTCATATTACCCTCATTGTTTTCTATTGTCCCTTTTCCTACTTGCTCCTTCGTCTGCCCGAACAGTTTTAAAAAATGTAGCCTGCATGTCAGAGAAAATGCAATAGTTGTCTTTCTCAGCCTGACTTATTTTGTTCATCATGATGATCTTCAGTTCCATCTTTTTTCCTGCAAATGAACTAATTCTTCTTCTAGAGGAATGAACAATACTCCTTTATGTATATAAACCATACTTTTTTTACCTTTTTATCTCTTGATTGCTGATTCTAAATCTTGTCTATTGTGGACAGTGACACCGGATTTTTTTTTTAACTCTGACTTCATTTCCTTGCCTATATTCCCAGAAAAGGGATAGCTGACTAACACAATAAATTCTGCTTTTAGTTTCTTAGGAATCTCCATACTGACTTCTAGGACGGCTGAAGTAGTTTACAATCTTACCAATGATATATATAGGTTTCTTTTCTTCCATAGCCTTGTCAGAATTGTTTTTTTTTTTTCAGTTCTAAGGTGAGTTTGGAGAAAGATTGTTTAAAATATAGGAAAAATGTCATTGTAAAATGGTTTGTCAACAAACAGACAAATAGTAGTAAACCATCTGAACAAGGATACTTAACTGAATGACATTAACTGAAAGCTTTTCACCGAGTTCATCAGGTTAAGGAAGTTACCTTTTTTGGCATTTTGGTTACTGTTTCATTATGAATGAACATTGTATTCTGTCAGAATGCTTTTTCTGCATCTACTGAGATGATTATGTTCTTTTCCCACTAGTCTATTAATTATGGTATGTCAGAGTAATTAATTTTCAGATGTTAAACCAACCTTGCATTCCTGCAGTAAATCTCACTTGGCCATTTGGTCTTGGTAGGTAATTCTTTTTCTGTGTTGTTAGGTTCGTTTCAATAGTTCTGTGTTGAGTTTTGCTTCTCTGTTCATAGTAGAGGAACCATTTTTTCTTTTACCACCATTGTCAAGTCTAAGAATCAGGGTATTACTAGCTCATAGAACAAGATGAGAAATGAATCAGTTGATGTTTCTTCACCTTGTTTCTATTAGTGAAAATGATGGCTCAGAACAGTGTTTCCTACTCTGTGATGTAATTTCATTTAAAATAATTTCTAAATATGATGTGAATGGATACTTTTACAAAAAACTGCATCACTAGAAATATTAAAAATATGCAATATAGGACCTGTAAAATTGATTCAGTCTATTTGAAGTTACTCTGTCAAATATTCTTCTGTATTTACATCATTATACACTGGTCATAACAGTTCTCACAAATTTGTGAACAAACTTTGAATAGTGCCTGGTATATACTCAAGTTTGTCAAACTTTGATGTTCAGAGTTTTTCTATGAATCCTATTAAAAAGTGGGTCCAGAAGATAATGGAGTAGTGGTCAAGCTCCAGGTGATGCTGCTGTTAACCACAAACCACATTTGAGTACAAAAACTATGACATGTAATGCATGTAGTAAAACTAATGTGGTAACCATGTCAAGAATTGCTATGGAACATAAAGGTCTTCATATTGTTTTCAACTACCATGATTCTGTAGATGCATAGTTGTTTTTCTTGGTCTCTAATTTTTCTGGGCCTCCAGGATCTCTGAAGTCTCTTCCCAATTTCATAGTCTATGATTTTTAAATATCTGCTGTCAAAGGAGAATTATGGCTGAATTTGCATTTTCTTTCATATAAACGTAATCCAATGTGAACTCAGAGTTTTATATGATAAAAGTTCTTAACATGATGTTAAAAAAGGACAATAAACACTAACTTCTTGATGATCTGGAAAGATTAATATCAACATCTGTTGATTTCCATGTTGAATTCTGGGAGAAAAAGGGTGGAGGTCTTGTTTAATGTTACAGTTTGAAATCCAATTAAAAAAGTAATTGACTTTACTTAAACTGTGAAGAGACAAGTAAAATAGGTGTTTATATTATGAAATTCAAGTTGATACAAAATAGCTGAAAGGCTTCAATTTCAGCCAAGTTGAAATGATCTCATTTTCCTTTATATTTCATTTTATTTACTGAGATACTTGAAATGTTCCCCTTGTTGCTTAAAAGCAAATGAGAAGGGTGGTAAATCAATGGTTAGAAATGTGTCATTGGAACCTCCAGGGGCTGGCTCCTCAGCTTTAGCACACATTAGCTATTCTTACTAGAGATGATTACAGCAAACTCTGCAATGAAGGGTGGAGGCAGTTGGTCAGCCTCCAGAGAAAGTGAGTAATAATTGACCTAATGTACAGAGCACATGAATAACATATTCTTTGGGTAATAGAAAAAAAAATCCTGGTTTACAGGGTGTGTGAGCGTTCATATTTCTTTTTCAGTTCTTCCAAATATTTTTAAATACTCAGCTATTCTATTACAATTTTGATTCTTCAGACTCAGATGCAAACCATATATTACATGCCACACTATCTGATTCAATTTAAGAACTTGGGTTGGCAATCTAGCTTATCGGGAAAGTACATGCTTAGCATAGATGAGGCCCTTCTTTGATCCCCAGCAATAAACAAACAAGCAAACACACACAAATTCTACAAAACTTCTTGCTTCAAAAATTTATTAAAATAGTTTAGAATTCTGAAGAGAAATATCATCTATTTTGCCTCATATTTGTAATGGCTGTAATACTATAGGACAAAATTTTAATTTCATATAATGCTGAACAGGGTTTTCCCTTATTATAGATAGTCGAAGTCTCTACATTATGTAGATGTTTTCATTTGCCAAAGGGATTAGTAGAAAGTTTGAATTCTCTCTTTTTCAAGTAACACATTAAATGTTATCTAATTAAATGATAAGGTTATTGTTATTCTTGGCTTATCTGCAAGATATTTTGAATGATAGGTTTCCTTATTTAGTAAGAGTGAAGTCAGTTCTACAGACCTTTTTATTTTCAGTGAATATTTTATTGTGTTACCTGCTAAGATACCTCCATTCATGTTAGGACAGATCAAATTATATTGATTTTTAATTTTCCCTGGATGATAGGATTAGAGTTAAATTTTATTTGCTGTTTTCCAGTTTCTTGTGTATCCTTGAATGTTCTAGAAAGGTCATGACTTTTTAAATTAAAAAAGAACCACAAATATTAAATTTATGAAAACTAGACATTTCTAGCTTTATTTCTGTCTAGAGAAAGGGAATTTTTTTGTATATTAAGATTTATGGTGCAAATACTATATTTTGGGCATTTTATTGAGTCTAGAGCCAGAGGCAGGTGAAAACCAGCTGCTTCCCTTGAGGGCAGGCTCTGGTTCATCATCTTACCAAAACATGATCCATCTGGAACTAAAAGGTATCCCCAATAAAACATTACCATCTGCATAGTGGCAGATGCTTCTCACCTGGGTGGTTGACTGAAGTTGTGTATAGAAAGTGCTTGGCCTACTATCTGTTGCCTAGGTAGCTTGCTTTGCATGTGGACAGTGATGGAGACTCATTTATCAGTCTTTAGACAGCCAGGGGAGAAAATGGGCCACACACCGAGGTGAAATTTGTCTCTGAGAAATCTCTGCAGCTCCTCTTCCACAGGGCATCATTCTAAGTACCAACTGCCCGAAGTTTGCCAAGCAAGATTGCTCTAGAGACTTTAATCTGAGTTTTATCACACATCTCTACTGTTGTCATGACGGATGGTGAGAAACTAGGATTCGTGTTGTAGGGATGCAGGTATTTATTTTTATTGTGTTATTTCAAAGGCAGGTGAGGGCCACCCAGGACTTTTGCCTTTTATTGAGTTACTTTTTTTTTTTTTGCTATTAGTAAAAACCAACTCTTTGAGAATATGTAACTAGGGAAAAAACCCCAACAAACTGAGGCTCTGGATCATCTAAAACATTTCAGATGGAGACATCTATCCAGAAACTGAAACTTAAGTCCCTCCAAAGTGTCTCTCCTGTGACCTTGCAACAAAGCACACATAACATCTTATTGGCTCTGTATCACAGCAATGCCTCTGTGTTCCAGCAGATGATTCCAATAAGCGTCCTTTACTGCACGGGGAGCTGTCCAACAAATAATCCCACACAATAAAAGGCCTTCTTGGGTGAAAATTGAATGGCAGGACAGGGTGGTTCGAGGGGTGATGAAGAAGATGATGAGTGAGGAAAGCTGGGCTGATCACAGGGCTATTATTCTACAGTGAAGCAGCCACAGTATCACTCTTGAGTGTTTGCATGCCTGCCTCCCATACCAAACATTACAGCCTTCCCCTAGAATTTTCAGACCACCCACTGGAACAATATAGTATGTAAAAGGATCCAGATGCTGGGAAAGAGAAAGGGTGAAGTGTGGAGCATGCATGATACCTTCTCACTGGCATCGTTTTTACATAGTTGGCGAACTAGAGAGATCATGCTTCATCATGCTTTCAGAGCCTTGGTTTAAAAATGTGTCAGGATTAGAATGCATCACAAAATGTACACATCTGGCAGGGCATACTTGGCTCAGGTCTCTGTGTTTTTAGCTCTGTACCTCTCTGTAGTATTTGCATGAAAACAGAAAGGAAATGGATCATAGGATGTGCACATTGACCTCTAGTGACAGGATGTGGCCAATTGAGCAAAGAGCTGAGGCCGTAAGACTCTTCCGTGTCAACCACAAGGAGAGTACCAGAAACACACGAAGCATCTATTGCAGAATGATAGGAGGGAGTTGGGTAAATACAGGTAACTTAATAGTCGAAGGTCTAATTTCTTAGAAGTTAAACAATATTTTATTTTCTACAGGCTTTGAGAATGAATATTTTTGTTGCTTTGGCCACTCAACAGCTGTTCAGTGCTATAACGAGTAAAATAATGTTTTGCGATAGCTTGTTTGAAATAGATCTTGTGGCTGTGGCTTCTTCCTCCCTGTCGGAGGGAAAGCAGGTTTCTAAGAAGCAACTAGCTGTTTTCACCAGAGGCCCTTTCTCTCATGTTGTTCTTCAAGTCTTATCTTTAGCCCGCTACTGTATTACAAGAATATTTTCCCCAAATCTTTATTTTTCTCTCTAGACAGTCAGCATAAGAAAACGCAAGAGCTAGAAGCCTGGGTTTTGTTGTTGTTATTTTATTTTTATTTTCAGCATTTCAAAGCAGTGCCTGGCAGTATGTATGGTTCTTGAAAAAAATCTTTAATTTTAATTTTGTCTGACTTTGAGAAATTGTATGAAGGAGTTGCCATTCTACAAAGGAGGATATGAATCCAATGAATTGTGATCTGTCACCTCTTTCGTTACCCTTATCCATCCCTCTCAACCCCACCGCTTCCCTCAATTTTTTTTGGTCATTCGTGGGGTTTGAACTCTGGGCCTGGGCGCTGTCCTTCAGCTCTTCAGCTCAAGGTGAACCCTCTGCCACTTGAGCTACAGTGCCACTTCCAGTTTTCTGGTGATTTCTTGGAGATAAGAGTCTCATGGCCTTTCCTGCCTGGGCTGTCTGTGAATTGTGATCTTCAGATCTCAGCCTCCTGAGTAAGCTAGGATTACAGGTGTGAGCCACTGGCGCCAGGCTCAATTTTTTTAATTTTGCAAAATATGCATTGAATTTTATGACTATATCATCCCTCTTCTCTCTTTAAAAAAGTTGTAACAATATGAGCAATAAGTGTTTTTCCTTTGTGAGCTCATTCATTCATCTCTTCCTCAAGGTACTCAACATTGAGTACAATGTCAAGTACTTGGGGATATGATCTTCCTCTAAAGGAATTCATAAGCAGATAAAAATTTATGCTGTGTGACTTCATTAAAGAGAAAAACAAACGAATGCTGGGTTTTTAACATTTCATTATGAATTTTAGACTTTCCAAGGTAGTCCTTGAAAAAATAAATAAGTTTTTCCTTTCTAACTTAAATGCCTGGTAGCCAAAGGGCTTCTGTAAACTGTACTTTTTGCTTGGTTTAATTAAACCGGTGTTTGCAATGGTAGGAGATGATCATGCTTTCCTCAAATTTGGGGCAGAAGTAGCATGCCAGTGGAAGTTGCAGTGTTGAAATGATGTCCCAGTGGGCTATCGCTATGAAAGTACCATCTCGAAAAATAGCACAGCTTTGTCCTTGAAACTGTTTGATTTCAGAGGTAGCTTTCTGTTTCCAAGACATGAGTTAGCTTGAAGTCATATGCACCCTTCCCTATGCCGATGGCAAAATATAAAAACATCCATGCCTGGGTGCAAAGGACTGTTCCATTTGTGTCCTCTAACGTTGGCTCAGTTCTCCATTTGTAATACACGAAATATGTCATTCATGGGGCTTGAACTCTGGGCCTGGGCACTGCCCCTCAGCTCTTCAGCTCAAGGCGAGCTTAAGCCACAGCACCACTTTCAGTTTTCTGAGTGGTTTATTGGAGAGAAGAGTCTCATGGCCTTTCCTGCCTGGGCTGGTTTTGGACCGTGATCCTCAGATCTCAGCCTCCTGAGTAGCTAGGATTACCGGCGTGAGCCACCAGCACCCAGCTGGAGGGGGAGGCATATTAAAGCAAAGCAAAGCTCTAGTTTATTGATCCTCCATAGTTTTCCTGGAGTAGAATGCCATGACAGTAACCACAGACTCTGTGGCCCACTGTCCCGTCAAAAAGTGTTCAAGATATTACAGTATCACAGGGGTACCTGCAGATGGGAATTTTATAGACATCCGGCCCAATCTCTGACTTGTGTAAGGGATTCTGTGACGTTGCAGTGAACCAAAGTTATTGAACCAGAGTGTCACAGCTAGTTGGCGGAGTGAGGTTTGAACCTATTAATCACTCGTCCAGTGTTTCCCAAAATGTGGCCTGCTGACTGCTGATACCGTCATTTCCAGTACTCAGTACAACTGTGCTTCCTGGCCCCTGCTGTAATTAGAATTATTGAGGGTTCAGCTTAAGAGTTTACCTTTTATGTCTATGAAAATTTGTGCTTCCTTGTGTAAGACCTTCTTCTCAGCAAAAGCCATTGGCGAGAAGTTGCAGAATGATTGCCCAGAGGAACTACATATCTTCCTATTTTGCTGCGCTAAGTATATTGAGTGTATAAGCCACTTCAAGATAAGCTGTAGCCAGGTGCCAGTGGCTTATGCCTATAATTCTTGCTACTCAGTGGCTGAGATCAGAGAATCATTGTTCAAAGCCAGCCTGGTCGGGAAAGTTTGTGAGACTCTTCTCTCCAATTGGCTACCAAAAAGAAAAAGCTGGATGTGGATCTGTGGCTCAAGTGGTAGAGCACTAGCCTTGAGCACAAAAGTTTGGGGACAGTATCCAGACCCTGAGTTCAAGCCCTATGACCAGCACTGAAAAAAAAAAGAAAAGATAATCTTTAAAGAAATATTTGTGGAATTATTTGTCTAGCTTGGGAGTTGAAGCCTGTAATTGAGAGAGAGAGAGAGAGTTTTTTCTATAGTGTAAGGGTAGGAAATTTAGTTGATTTAGTTGATTTAGTAGATCAATTGGGAATTGTTGATACGGTCTAGATAGCTAAATGAAGTTCTTTAATATTGTGAATTGTGTCTAATGGAAGTTGAGTTGACATTAAATATATTGAAACTGCCATGTTTTCATAAAACCTTTCTGGATGAATACTGGGACATTAATAAAACAGTTCCCTCTTTGCTGGGATGAGCTGTGCAGAGAGAGATGGGCAGGAAAAGTTTTCCGTGGCTACTTTCTTAACCTTTAAACCCTGTGACTGAAGTGTTGCTGGTGGCTCATGTTGGGATTCAAGCTATTCCACAGCCTAAGATCTGGAGGATCTTAGTTTGAAAACAGTTCAAGCAGAAAATGTCTTGAATTTCCATCTTCAGAATAAGTAGCAAAAAAGCCCAGGTTGGAGGCATGGCTCAAGTGGTAGAGTGCCAGCTGAGCAAACAAACCATTGAGCACTAGGCCCTGAATTCAATTCCTGGCAAAAACCAATCCTTGTGAATGTATTTTAGGATAATATAAAAGCTTAAAACACTAACATTACGCCTTGGTAGTGATCACTGTGACTCTGCCCAGGCTATATAAATAAACATACCTTCTAGAATATTCATTTCCTGTAGCAGAAGTTGAAGAACATTGGTAAAGGTCAGAGCCAGGAAGGGAAAGACTACAGCCCAGTCTAGTTCTAGGGAGATCACTAATTGGAGTAAAGACGTCAGACTTTGTGATTTCACATTGCACTCTGATTGTAAAGATTCTCCCTGACTTGAACTCATCACTGGCATTTCGGGTGACTTTAGACAAATCACTCAACCCCCTCTTGACTTATAAAGTATGAGAACATACTACTATAAAGATGACTACAGAATACTTACGTAAATACTATATGCTGAATTATGCACATTTTACATATTCCAGCGGACCTCAGATTATATAGTACAACCTGCACCTAGCTGCTGAGAGCTGGGGAAGTCCCAGTTTTCAGGGAATAACCTTTAACTTTCTAGTCTTCTCCAAAACTATGTAGTAACGACCATTCTTGGAGTGCTCACTGAGGTAAGCATGTATGAATATAGAATCACCTAATCCTCTTCTTATCACAGCCCTCTGAGCCAGGTGTTACTCCAGTTTTATGGAAAAGGAAACGGAAAGGAAATGATTTGAGTAATCACCATGTGAGAGTCAGAGCCAGGCCGTTCATCAGGACCTTGTATGGGATTTAGATGAGTGAGCGTTACCCCTCGGCTCAGCTTTGTATTTGGGAACACCGGCTGTATGATTTCAGATCGCTGTCTTGAAGAGAAAACCTGGCACCTGCAATCCCCTGGAGAAGTTTGGTTTCCTAAAATGGCAATCTAAGTCACTCTCAGTGAGCCAATCTATGGGCTCATGATTTTTTTTTTATAGTACTGGGGTTTGAACTCAGAACCTTGCATGCTTGTTAGGCAAGCACTTGAGTCATGTCTGCAGCCCTTTTTTGATTTTTCAGGAAGGGGCTTGATTTCTGTCCAGGGCTGGTGTCAAACTTTGATCTCCCTATTTCCACCCCTGAAGTAGCTGCGACTACAGGCCTCTATTACCATTCCTGGCTCTATAGGCCCATGAATTCTGCATGAATGCCATGAAACTCTGTTGTATGAGCATTATGTCCTCTCCTTTCCCCTTCCATACATAAGTAGAAACAGATATACTTAACTCTTGCAGATAAATGCATGAGCAGAAGCAAATAATGGGCATTTTAATTTGAATGGCTTTGCCTGGGCTAAAGAAGGTTTTGCTTAGATCAGGAGCTCTCAGTCACCCATTTATTTTGTTCATTTTTTTTTCTGCCACTGAGATATGAAAACATTTCTCTTATCCTCTTCATCTCCTGTGCTGTCTCTGCTTTCAACCCTTTCCTCCTTGATAGAGTGAATCCATCCTGCCTTTGAATGTAGACTTTTAATTTTGGCCGTTAAAAGTCCAGCCATTCTGGGAAGGGAGAGGACTTTGACTTCATCTCCTTAGTTCCAGTGGACACAGACACAAGAGATACAGCCTGGCTGTGCTGGCAGAGCGTTTGTGGAGATTGTAAAACGTGTGCTTTGCTCAGGCCCCTGGCTCCTTGCGGAGGTCTGTCTGCTTGTCCTTGGGCTGTGTCTTCGGCGGGCCTTTCACTTGAGTCAGACTCTTCTAATGAGAGAGGTCTTGGGTTTCGGGCTGGGGAGCCCCCACCAGCCAGACTTCCTGGAGAGCTCAGTGCAGACGCCAGAGCTACCTGGATGCCTTAGACATAATATATCTGTGGCTACAATTTGTCAAGGCAGGAACTAGGATGCTACCGCCAATAAATTGTCAAAAGAGCACATACTTGAGATAGAGAAAACGGTTTGCAGTACACAGTGCGCTCACCCCCTTTTCTGGTGTTCAAGTGCTCAGTATTTCCAGTCGCTTTCAGGAGACGCTGATTTCTAAGCAGACCTCTGGCTTCTGCTTTTCCCATTTGCCTAAACCCTCGGGGCACGTGCTTGGTGAGGAATGCCTTTTTATTCACCTGAGTCCCGGGCTGAGATTCAGATAGCCAGCCCTGCTCATTCCCAGTGTGAATTCACAGCTCTCTGATGGCTTTCTTCATGTAAAATCAGGACATTGAGATTTCTCTACGAGGATGTACATCTAAAAGTATATACAGAGCTCACCGAGTGAGTTTTAAAGCAGAAAGCCAGAGCTTTCTAGCACTGGTGTGTTTCCCCATTACTTCAAAAGATCACCATAGCCTTGTAAACATTAGCTTGCCGAAAAGCAGATCTAAGTCATCTCGGCCTACATTCACTGCTTTGGAAAATATATTTGATATCCATTTCTACTAAATCTCCCTGAATGTGATCCCTCTGTTATTTATATATTTCTGTTTTTATGTTCAGCTATCCCATCGCCAAATAGTTTTTCTTTGCCTTTTCATAATTTTGCTGAACTTCTAAAGTATAGAATTTCTAATACTCGTTCCCAGTGTGCCAGAAGAACACATTTACATTAGCAAAGTTTAGCCTCTTGCCTTTCCGACTGCGCGGTAAGATGACACAGCTAATATATGCTTTCCTTTTCTACACTTGAGGGAATATCTGTTTAGAAAGGATTTTCCATCCTGACTTGCAATATTTATGATCATTTAAACTCTCCCTCCTGGAATGACCAAGATATAAAATTAAGTATCATGCTGGCGATGTTAGCTTGATGTTCAAAATGGTGCCCGAGTGCTAATAGCTGTTTTCAGTCCTGTACTGCTTTGTTTAAATGAACTGAGAGAGAATGTTCTGGTACAGGAAGTCATTGAAAGAAACAGTGGTATGCGTATAAGTGTGTCATTGGGGCAAAGTTTTAATAGTTCATCTTTTAAAAAGGAGAATTCAAGTGTAAGGAGGTGAAGAATGTGGTTGGATAGTAACTTGGCATGATTGAGAGAATGTGGGGTGCTAATTATTCTTTATGTCCAGCTTGTTTAAGAGTTCCTTTTCATAGGAAACAAAATTTGAGTGGAATTGGGGGGGGCACACTTTAACTTACAATTTAGCCACTAAAAGAGAAGCCTGTTTCATCAGACCTTGAAGTTTTAAAAATAATATAATTATGCCTGGCAAATTTGTCTCCTGGTGCTGGCTTAATTATATTTTAGGTTTACCGTTCCATGTGAAGCTTATGATTTTTAATTTCTTAAATGCGGGCCTTGCAAATGCCAACATTTCAAGCAATGGCAAATGCCCCAGAGTCCCCTTCATGAACAGCTAAAGTTTGCTTCCAGCAGCCCTAATGTGGAGAAAAGGCCGCCGAGGGAAACCCAGTCAACCCAGTACCTTCCCCTCAACCTTCACCTAATCATTTTCTCTCCCTTCCCAACCTGGACCCATCTCGCGCAGCCTTCTCAATGAATGCTTGGCTCGAACTCTATTCACTCAGGGTCTGTCGCTGACACACCCGCTGTACTGACGGAATCCTGGCGGGGCCGGCGCTTGCTCAGCTGTGCTTTAGACAAACCCTGCTGGCTGACCTGGTTTAAACCTGGTTTTCTTGACGCCATCTCCGGCATGTTCCAGAGTGAAAAGGGACTCTGCATGTCCCTTCCATTGCTCTTCTAGAGGGGGAAACCAGTTGCCACTTGGCACCAGAATTTGTCAGGCTTGCATCCAAAGTAGCAATGTGATTTAGTGAGAATAGCACTGGAGGAGGAGGCAGGAAACTTGAGTTCTGGTGCTGGCTCTGCGGTTCTATACCCACATGACCTTGGGCAAATCATTTCGCATCCAGCCTTGGGTTTTTCATCTGTAGAGAAAATTGAGACCAGATGTTGCCTAAGGGTCTTTCTGATCCTGAAAGTTCGGGATTTGCATAAGGTCAACAAACTCTTGAATGAATGGAGATTCTGATTCCACGTGGTGTGTTCACATACCCCTCCACGGACTCCACAAAACACGGGAGCTCTCTGCAGAGCTTTAGCATGTGCTCTGCTTACCTGTGATCCTTGAGCTGGGGTTCCTCAGAGCCTTCCTTCCCTGGTACAATCCACCCACAAGAAGGCCACTCTAAAAGTCTATTAAGTTAGAACATACTACTAACTCTGTTTATTACTTGTCTTTCTTCTTTTCTTAAAGAAGTTTTTTTTTCTTTAATTTTATCTTGTTCTTAGACCCTTTCTGGAGTATACTTTCAAAAAAAATCACTGATAAGAACTATGCATGGGACAAGATACTTAACATATTATATTGTCACCTAAAACCTCAACAACCCTTTAAGAAACTACTGATGTCCCCTATTGTCCACTCGAGAGGATTCAGATCACTGAGCTTACACAAGGACACAGTAATGTTAGTAATATGCAGAATTTGCACTCACTCACAACACACTCATCTGAGTTCCTAGCCTGAGTTTATCTTCTTCACTGTCTTCACCATGAGAAATAGCTGTCATTTCTGCAGGCATACCTGGGCATTTTGGTCTCAGGGAATCCTTCTCTTTGAGGTCTCAAGGAAAATGATTTCAAATTGCATTTCAGATGCTTGGAACTTACGCGGTGCCAAGCACTTTTCCACTTAATTTTAAATCCATGAGTATTTCAAGGGGAATTTAACCCATATGGTTCTGATTCATTTGTACTTAAACTCATCTAAGGGGATTGTTTAGTAAACTGTAGCCTCTTCTTAGGAGCACTTTCAAACTTATATGTGGCTGCCATTAGTCAGAATTTGAATCTGCCCTGGTTGAAGTTTGATTTTTAAATCCTCTTTCTAACCACTATTTCATGGTGGTTTCATCCTGTGAGTGGATAGAAGTTGAAGGTGAATCATGAAAGTCTCTTCCAAAACATCATCAAGATTCCAATCATATAAAAAGCCACTAACCTTGAGTGATTGACTTGTGCCTGTATGATCCATGAGTGTAAAAACAAACAAACTGATATTTCATATTCCTCTAGAATTATAGCAATTTCTTCAGCAATATAAGATATTTGTGGAGGTGAGGTAAATTATTACTTTGGAAAGAACTTTTAGTACAGAACTTGCTATTTGCCAGAGTTGGATAGGTAGTGGAAACTTTCAGAGCTTCTCCTAGAAACGTAGGAAGCAAAAACTTGTTATCTTTGCTTTAGATGACTTGGGGGTACATTCAGTTCTGATAACCTGCTGAGTTGGAGATTTAACTAACTTGTCTCATTAACCTCCCATGAGCTCATCTGAGGAATGTGACTAATTATTGGTAGTTGTGCATGGCCCAAAGTGAAGCAATCATGATTTCTGTGCAAACATAGATTGAGCGTCTTCTGTTCCTGGCGGTTGTAAGTACAGGACAAGAGTTCAGAGGTGAAAATTCCCTCTAAGGAATTTGATGCCTGGAAGGCTATGTCTTATATAGTCTAAACCACAGGGCTAGATGGCCTGTCTGTGAAATAGGCAAGTAGGGAAGTTCAGAAGCTGAAGGTGTTTGTTTTTATTTAACATCGCCCCCACAATGCAGCATTTAAGGCTGGTCTTGAAGGGATCAGAAGGATTCTAAAGGGGAAAAGGCAGTGAAACACATTGTGGGGCGATTCTGACAATGCCAGCGTGAAACAATGTTTTCCCAGATTTCTGGCGCATGTACATGTGGGTGGGTAAATCTGCAGAGGTGGTCAGAGCTCTGGAAGCTCACGCTGAGCTGGTGAGGCTGTGATCCTCAGTAATGAGCAGTGGGGATTAGCATGGCAGACTTTAGCTGAACATGGATTTCAGTGCTGGGACAGTCAGTCTTGGCTGAAAGAGGGAACATAGGAAAGGGGAACTTCCAAGCATCAAAGAACATGGTGTGAAATTTCCACATTTGCATGCTAGATAGGACTCACCACGGTAATAATTTTAACCTGACCTTCTATTTGAATAGTATTATCAATACAGGCCATCTAATGGCCTGATACCTGGGAAAGGAGACAAATGAGGTACCTTAGGTAGAAAGAATTCTTCTGCTTAGGTGATGATTGTCACAGAATAGAAAGAGAGATTGACCCAACGCTAAATAGTTCAGTACTTTATCTTATAAATTACCTTGTTACTAGAGGAGAATGGAGACCAGAGAGGAAATGATTCACTCATCGTTTTGAGTGCACGAGGCACTCTCCGCTCAGTCTGTGCATATGATATCCTCAGGGCTTCCCTTTCCATGTTACAACCTTGCTCAGTGCACTGTGTGATGCATTTAAAGAAGACACGCTGCATATGCGTCACACACCTCACCCGCCTTAAATACTAGAACATCTGGGCTTCCCCATCCTATTTCCTACTTCTCCCTAGAGAGGCAGCCTCAGATGTAAACTTGAGCACGTAGGTTTTTTTAAAAAAAAAACTTAACTGACATCAAAATTGCCTTTGTGTTCACGATTCGGGGTGAATATATTTATAAAAACAAACCAGCTGGCGCTGGTGGCTCACACCTGGAATCCTAGCCACTCAGGAGACTGAGATCTGAGGATCGCAGTTCAAGACCAGCCCCGGCAGGAATGTCCATGAGACACTTATCTCCGATGAACCACCAGAAAACCGGAAGTGGTGCTGTGGCTTAAGTGGTTGAGTGCTTGCCTTGAGCCGAAGAGCTCAGGGACAGCACCCAGGCCCAGAGTTCAAGACTTACTACTGACAAAAATTAAAAATAAATGAAATAAAAGAAATTTAAAAAATAAAAGTGGATGAATCTGCATTTTATGCAAATATCCAGCACTACACAAGGGGTTTAAATATAGCTAAAGATTTAGAAGCTCATGAACAAGAACTTTAAGGTAACACAAGAATTGCTTTAATTCCAAGAGCCAGGACTTAATCCTGCAGTGTATGATGGCAGAAAGTGAGACCAAACAGGAGTGAGGAAAGAATAGACAGGGCCAGATCTAAGACTTGAGAGATCTGAGTTCTAATTCAGCATGCCATTAATTTGTTTGGTGGCGTTGAGAAAAATCACTTCCCCTCACTTCTAATTTACTTTTGGGAGAACAGTTCAGTAAGTTTGAGAGCAGTTTGCCACCAGAAACATCCCAATTTGAATTTTCATCTGCCATTAACTCTTTGTATAACCTTGAGAGAACTTGTTAACTGTATTTCAGTTCCTTCTTTTATAAAATGGGGGAATACATTTCCCTCAGAGATTTGTGAGACTTCAGGGAGACAGCACATAAAAGCAGCCAGCAGCCCTGCGACACACATGTCCACATTGTTCCCCTTCTTCTGTATGTTTTGGTCCAATTCTAAAATGAGAGATTCCAATACTCATCTTATACATAAACGTTTGAAGCCCAACCAGCTCATAATTAGGGAATTTCCTGTATTAAAGAGCTCAACATTTCTCTCAAATCAGACTTGTCATCAGAAGACTTTCCAAGTCTAGTTGGATCTTTTCAAATTAACAACAACATCTGGGATTGAAGGGGTGGAGAAAGGTCCATCTCACACTTCCAGAATAAAAAGAAGGGAGTTAGGGAGAAAACTGTAATAGTTCGGAGAAAACTGTAATAGTTCATCGACGAATCTTTCCTTTCCCTTCTCCTAAGCCCAGACAATGGATTCTATACCTAAGACTTTGTTTGTATTGCTGTATAAGCCATGTGAGATCACCTCGAGTACTATTTCTGTTACCTTAGAGAAAGATTGGATAAATCCCTCTATTTCTGTGACTGCAACCATTACCTTTCTTCTACTGTCTACCACTCAAACCTCAGAAACTTCATAGACATCTACATGCTTCTTTGCGTTCTTTTTAATCCATTCTTAATAACTGACATAGTTTGAAATTAGCCACTGTGTGGGAATAGATCCAGAATTCCATTTTTTCCCTATATGTCAACTCCATTTTTTGTGTATCCTTATGACAGTGATGGCAATATATTAAATATGTAATATTTGAGAACCTAGGAGAAGGGATAGTTTTGTTTTGTTTTAAATTTCCAGGTGAGGGAAGTATTTGGTGGTGTGTCACATTTAAAATATATCTAGTGTTTTGAAAATAGAATAGAGAAACATCATCATCTGATAGAGATATTCGCAAGCTTATTTTCAGATATGGGATGGATTTTACAAATGAGGGCTGATGGTGGGAATGCATCTGACCAGTTCTATGTTGACTTAATGAAAAGACTTTGTGTATGTCAGAGAAGTGAATGAAGGCAAATTGTCAGAGCCGTCATATCCCAAGAGTAGACATCTTACCCACTTGCTGGTTAGGAAGGAAAATTAAGTGGATTTTTTCAGACTATAAATGATGAAGGCCTGATACCTGACATCCTCATTTGCATTTGCATGAAATTTGTTTATGTATTTGACCTTCTTGATCTTCTTGCTTTTACAAATTTTTGCAGACTACCTAAAAACCCCAGAAATGCAATTTCTTAATACAATATCTTTTGAATCACACACACACACACACACACACACACACACACACACACACACTCACTCACTCACTCACTCACTTACTTGCCAAAGGACAACAACATCCATCTCCCAGTGTCTCCAACAGAACTGAGTGTGGAAAGTGAGTGTAAAAGAAACTCTGACTGCTTTCATGCAGCTTTGCTGCGGCTCTCTCTTTTAGCTTATAATAGTAAGGAGAACTGGAATGGTTTCTGTTCGTCTTGGGTTCCTCACTGGGAGACATTTTGTTTATGTATTACCGTCCTTTGAGAATGAAAAGAATATACACTGCTTTCCAAGAGACCTTGACAAGTTATCTAAGCGGTGCCACACTCTTACTAATTATTCAATGGTGCCAAGCTTTATTACCTCTTTTTGGCACGTGGATACTAGGAATCTGATGACAGCTGTGCATGCCCTTCCTCCAAAAGGGGAAAAAAAAAAGTTCTACACTGGCTTACGTTAAATGGCTGGTTTTAAGTCGTGAAAACACTTGAAGAAAATGAACCCAGAACACCTTGCTTCCTAAGGAGCTCAAGGGCAGAGAGTGCAGCAGGTGTTGCTGCAGGCCAGATGCCCTCTCAGGCCAGTCTCCTTCTGGAGCCATGTTTTCTCTTGCTCCTGCTCCTCCCTGCAGGCCTGGCTCCTTCTCTGTGCTTCTTGGCACACATGATGCCTCTCAATGTAACATCACCTGAGCTTCTAGCCACCCGCCCAGGTGAAGACCAGTGCTTTTCCATCCCAACAGGCAATCACTAAAAGAGAATATATGGTTGGCCACCGAACTTGTTGAGGTTTATCGAACTGGATTTGTGGTTCATGTAGGATTTCAGGTTTTGGAGTCTCAGCAGCAGTCTTTGGAGGAAGTCAGATCCCCAACCAGACAAATCCTGTGTTCCTAGGTCCCATGTCACTGCTTTTAGCTGTAAAACCACTGCAGAGATTGAAAATACACCTCTTGAGAAAGTATTTTCCCAATCTTAAACCTAAGAACACTTGCTCTGTGCACAAGTTGTGAGTTTGAGTATCAGTAGTTAAATCCCAAGATAAGGAATATGATATGGATTGAGTTTTAACATTTTCCAAGGCCACTGATATTTTTATATTTCTAATTTGTACTGTGAAAGGTTTGGAAAATTCAATTTTAATTAATGCTAACATGCTTTGTGAATATCCAAGGGAGTAACAACTTAGACCTGTTAATACATCCAAAAAGCTAAGCTCAAGTTGTTTTTTCTTCCACAGTTGGGGAAAATTGTGGTGTTTGGCTTGCCTCTTGGGGCATGTTAAACCACTTTTAATGCTGTCTCTTATTATTTCCTAGCCATATACACTTTCCACATGCATCTAACTAGCTGTCATAGACGAAATCCCAATGTCTGGCCAAGCAAATGTAAAATCAGAATAACCCGTCCCCTATTCGTGTTCGTAGAGCAAATGGTTTAAGAGTGGTAGGCCATATGGTCTCAGGAACAAGGTTAAATTTTTCCCAGTTCTGTAACATATATAAATTTCCGAGCCCTACATCACTCTCCTACTGACTGCACGGGGCAAAAATGAGCTACAAAAGTAGATTGCCTCATGTGTGTATTATTCTGTAATATTACTATTTAGCTCTTACCCGGGGATGTCGGGGACATGGCTATTGATTCCAAAGAGCTAGATATGTGTGTTTGCAGTTGTTGATCTGTGTAGTAATCACTCTCATAGTAAGGTTTTCAAGAGGCCGCCATGATTGCATTAGTAGTGACACCTTCTCTAAGTATCGGGTCTTAGAAATGGATGGAGTTCAAAGTCTTTTGGGCTCTGGTCTCTTGGAAATATCTTGATAACCGAGCATGTGTAGATTGTTCTCAGGAATCTGCTTTTGTTAACTAATCGAATCTACATCCTTGGGTTTGGATGTATTGCTGCCTCTTCCCATCCTCTAGCTTCTGAGCGTCTTTTGCAGAGTTCACTCACATGTTCTGAGTAATGCTTCGACTGTCTTCCTACTTGTTGCTCTTCAGTTGAGTGCAGTGCCAAACCTGGAACAGGAAACAGTCTCAGGAATTTTTCATTCACCAGATACTTTCTTCCAAAGTTTTGGTACTAGGAAGGTCACCTTGAGAACTACTTGATAGTATGCTAGCTGCTCCCATGAAATGCGTGTGTGTGCATGTAGATGTGTGTGAGAGAGAGAGAAAGAGAGAGATGAGTGGGAAGGAAGGGAAAGAGAGAATACAGAGTAACCGATGGCCCCTTCACACTCATAAGCAAATGTATAATAGCTAAATAGCCAATTCTAGAATTAACACTTGCCAACCAATATGCATAAGCGACCTCACTACCATTTTTGTTGTTACAGAAAGTCCATATTCCTTTTTTTTTTTTTTTTGTCAGTCATGGGGCTTGAACTCTGGGCCTGAGCGCTGTCCCTCAGCTCTTCAGCTCAAGGATAGCACCCTATTCCTTGAGCCACAGTGCCATTTTCTGGCTTTTTCTGCTTATGTGGTGCTGAGGAATCAAACCAGGGCCTCATGCATGCAAGGCAAGCACTCTACCATGGAGTCAACTTCCCAGCTCAAGAAAGTCCGTATTCCTATGAGACATTTCTCAATTATGAGTATGAATGGTTGAACTTGCCAGAAGGTTTCTGCCAGATCTTTGAGCACTGATGATACCACGGGAGTGTGGTATGTATATATCTCCTGAAGAAGGAACTCAGGGCGGGCAGTCTTGTGGATCCTTGTGCCCTATCATTTTTCTGAAAGCAGCAGTGCAGTTCCTTTGGAAGCAAATCCCACCCACCACACCAGGATTCCCTCACATTTCACGGATCTAGGTTGTGTGTACTTAACACTCACGTCTGTGTGAGAATTGGCCAGGCCTGGTTGAAGGAACAGTCTCACCTGTAACATTAAGTAAATGCTGGTATATGATATGAGTACATGTTTGCTCATGAAGAGGCCAGGAATGACAAGGAATTTAATGAAAAAGAAAAAAATACACAGACCAAGATAGAAATGCATTATTACACAGTTTTTTGATAGCATCAAGTATTACAGGAGAAATCTTTTCATCAATTCCAATCAGGGATCTTATACCAGATCCTATACTGTGAAGGTGTTTAATAGTTAAAGTCTGGTTTTCCCCTTTTCCCATTTCAGTAAATAGTCCTATAGCTAGCTAGAGAAGAAGCCCAGAGGGGTTTTTGTTTCTCTTATTCTCTCTTCTAATTCATCTAAAGCTTGTAATTGAGGGGGGAGGAGGGAAGCAATATTACAAGGTACCTTTAAGATATAAAGATTTAGCCGGGTGCCCATGGCTCATGCCTATAATCCTAGCTACTCAGAAGCTGAGATCTGAGGATCGCAGTTCAAAGCTAGCCCAGGCAGGAAAGTCCGTGACACTCTTATCTCCAATAAACCACTAGAAAACCGGAAGTGGCACTGTGGCTTAAGCAGTAGAGCACTCGCCTTGAACTGAAGAGCGCAGGGACAGTGCCCAAACCCAGAGTTCAAGCCCCACAACCTACCAAAAAAAAACCCCAAAAGATATAAAGATTTAAGATTGGAAATAATAAAATTCTGAAATAAGGATACAGGTTGACCCATTGTAACAATGAGATGTACAAGACACTATATTGAAAGCGAACTTTACAACTTGGGTGGCAGGGGGGAGGGAGGAGTTGGGGAGGTGGGGAGGGAAGGGATGGTAGGGGAAAAACAAAGGAGGAGGTAACAATGCTCCATAGGAAATGGACTCATTACTCATGTAACTGTAACCCCTCTGTACAGTACTTTTACAATAAAAAACAAAAGTTAAAAGATTTAAGAGACAAAGATTTGCCGGGCACCAGTGGCTCATTCCTATAGTCTCAGATACTTGGGAGGCTGAGATCTGGAGGACTGCTGTTTGAGCCCAGGCTGGATTTTAAAGTTTGCTAGACTTAATCTCCAAAATAACCAACAGAAAAGCAGGACTAGAACTGTGGTTCATATGGAACCATATGGAAGATCTCATATGGAAGATCACCAGTCTAGGGAACACAAGACTCTAAGTTCAGACCTGCTACATATGTATAGTATATACATCGATAACAGATAAATGATAGATAGATAGATAGATAAGTAGATAGCACCCTTGACTGAGATACTGCTGTTCTTGCTTTTGAATTATAGAGACTGCTTCATGTTCAATGGTTGGAAGAAACTGTAACAAGACAACTAAACTGAATTGTTTGATTACACTTGTTTTAGTAGCCTCTGTTCATCGGGGAAAGGACAGAATTGGATGGAACATGGCACCATCAGAGCCAACTAGTTCTTTAAAGTAAAATTTATAAACCATTGAACATGAAGGCATTTCTATGATTTTATTGTCTTGGTGGTAAACATGTCACACGTCTCAAGGTTTGGCTTCTACCCTTTCTCCACCCCTCCTCTTTTTCCTAGTAAAAATAATTTAGAGATAGCTTAGAGGAAAAAAGTGAAAGTCAGTAATGTAAGATTTGCAGCAAAGGAACAAATAATGACAGGTAAATGATTGTCTGAAAACGAGATATTCTCTTACCCTGAACATGATTTCTTACTGTTTTCTTCATCGCAGAGCAGAATAAAATGTGGTAGCAATTTTCTCTAGTTGAACTTCTGCCACATGTAATCGGGTCCTGCAGAACTACAGCCTAGATTCTGGTGAACTGCTTAGTGTGCACGTTAGATTAAATGATGTTCAATAAATCACCTTGTATCTGTAGTTTTGAATATAACCTATGTTTACCTATATAGTGGTGATAGGTTTAACTTATGAATTAAAGAAGTTGAAGCCTCAAGAAAAAAAAGTATTAGCATAAGAATAGTTTTGTGCTTACTCATGCTTGGTGTCTAATATTATTTTCCTTTGGTGCTAGTACTAGAACTTGAACTCAGGGCCTGGGTGCTGTCCTTTAGCTTTTTTGCTCAAGCATAGTGCTGCACCTCTTGAGTCACAACTCTGTGTCCAGCTTTTTGCTAGTTAATTGGAGAGAAGCGTCTCATAGTTTTTTCTACCTAGCTTGACTTCAAACCATGATTCTCAGATCTCATCCTCCTGAGTAGGATTACAGATTTGAGCTACTGGCACTGGGCTGTAAATTTTAAAAAGTAAAACATTTCATTATAGTTAAACGGTGCTGTTCATAGTGTAGTGATGATCATGTTTATCTCACAATTAATCCATGCTTTAGACAGAGTGGCTTAAGTAGAATATTTTTGCATAACACAATTTAGTAAATTTTGATCATGGTCTTTAGATTGCAAATGGAGACCGACCCCAGGAAATCCTGGGTTCTAGCTCAAGGAAGAGGCTGGACTTGAGAGTTCATGATGGTGATGTGACACATATGTGCATGTGCTCTGAGAAATCAGAAGAGAGCTTGGAAATGGAATTCAGTTAGCTGTTAGGGCAGGAAGGGAGAGGGTAAGCTCTCTTTGGAAATATTGGCCTTCGCTGTTTAGTTGGTGAGTTGACAATATAGTTTATTATACTGTAATTAATACAGGACATACTGCAGTATCTAGTAATAGAGCAATACTGAGGACAAGGGTATTATTTTTGCCTTGATTAGAATGTCAGTCCTAGATGAAAGACTCTGGGTTTGTGTTGAGAGGTAGCAGTTTGGGTTTTTGGACTATTTAATGTGTAAAGGTTAGACCTTTGAGTTTATCAGGTAGATAAACATCTTATGCACATCTTCAATTAATCCTGGAGCCATAAGTATTCCTTAGTGAAAGAAAAAAGAGAGAGAAAGAGGGAGGGAGGAAGAGGAAGGAAGAGGAGGAGGAGGAAGAGGAGTAGGAGAAAGAGGAGGAGAAGGGGGAGGAGGAGGAGGAGGGAAAAAAAGAGAGGGACAACTTTCAGTCCTCTGTTGGGGTCACAGTGGGGAGCTTTTGCAAAAGCAGATGCCCTGGTGTCCCCTGCTATACCTAGTGAATAATATTCCAAGGAGGAGTCCTGGAGGGGATGGAGGTAGGGCTTGGGCATCCACACTTTGCAAAAGTTTCCCTGGTGATTCCAGGATGTCCTGAGGTTGAAAAATCACAGGAAAAAGAAGTAACAGGAGGTATGGGACTGATTATGATAATAGAGTTTCTGGGCTTTAATTTTCTTGAGGCGAAAAATGCTTTGAACTCTTCCTTCTGAGAGTTGAATTAAAATCCCATTTGGCCAACCTACCTGGGAGAAATAAACAGTCTGTGACCTTCCCTGTCACGGAGAAATTGATATCTCATTCTTTAATTTGTAATTTTTATAAAAAGAAGGATTTAAGATAATTGGTGCCTAGTGCCCAAAATTACATCCTTGTACTCTCCTGCAGTTTGTGGTTGGATGACTGGGTGGGAGTGGCCAGGATTGGGAGTACCGCAGAGCACTCCCTGTGAATGGTGCTTTTGCTTTGGGGTGAAGTGTGATTATGAATGAAAGTGAAATCAAGCTCGAGGCTACAAGCGTTCTGAGCTGCAGGCCCGGGAATGCGTCGAGGATCTGAGGCTTGTAGAGACGCAGACAGAACCCAGTTCTGGAGGGCAAATCTGAAGGGACTGGAAAGCAATCCTTGATCTAACCACTCAGAATGGGAATGAGGAGAGGCAGAATTTCCCATGAACTAGCCACACTAGACTGAGCCAGTTAAAAACAATTAAAATTAGGTTTTAATTTTAGAAAAGCTTGGCCCGACGCCCTAGATCTTATAAGGAACTGACTGAAGAACAATTTGCAAATAGAAAGACTTTCTAATACTATAGTTTAATTACATTAAAACTGGCGATTTAGGTGAGCGCCAACAATGACTCAGACTTTATGCAAGCATTGGATTAAGTTTATTCCCAGTCTAGTGCTAGGACCATTTGAAAAGAAAAGGAAAAAAAAAACGGTTTGTTCCTTTAGCATCCTATCACATAAGTGCTATGAGACTTAATTATACATAATTAGATTATTAGTAAGGAATTGGGAGTGTGGACAGATTCTTTCTATGGTTGGCGTATTAAGCTAAAAACAGCATTACTTTGACAAACTAAATGAAGCATAGGACAAAGTATGAACTGCCAAATGAGAATGGTATGTGAAAGAAAGCCACATTAGCACAGCTTTTTACCTTCCAAGAGATTTTTAGACCCAAATGTATTCCATTCAAATTATGCCCCTCTCTGCAGTGAGCTATGCTCTGTTGAAAATAGGGACCTCAAGTCTATTTATCTTCACTTGCTAATCTGCTAAGCCAGCTCTTCTAAACGAGCAAAATGGCAGTGTCTGTAGTAATCAGTATGTGGGCTGGAAATGTGTGAAGTCCAGCGACTCTGTTCTATACAGTCAAATGTTTGCAAAGTATCCCATATATTAAATAAAGATACATCACTATGGCCTGCAGAAATGGCTAATGTATGTCGTCGCAAAGGCTATCCCTACTCTGTTTATTTACCTTGCCACCAGAGAGCAAGACGTGATTGACCTTGGAAACATCTCAAGACTTATTTTTCCTTGTACAAAGCTATTCCAACAAGGAATTCACATCTGAAGTCATGAACCTGTATTAGGACAGAATTGAATTTTTCTTGGCATTCTGTGGTAGGCCTGAGTTTTGCTGGTACTGCTTACAAAACACCAGATTTGCATCTTCTCTGGTTTTTTTTTAATCCTTTTTTTTATATATGATGATTCCACAGAGCATATTGGAAAACAGGAGGAAAGCCAAATCCTAGCAGTGTTGAAGAGAGGACTGTAAATTAAAATTCATGTTCCATTGTGCTTTTTCCAGAAAAGATTGAAAATGGCGTGCTAACATTAATATGTTTGGTTGACACAACTGCACATGTCTCAGTAAATTAGCAGGGAAGAAAGGAATAAACCCAAATCCTCTTCCTCATTACTAAAATAGAAAGATTTTCTTTCTTTTCATTTTTGGGTTCACATAAGTTTGTAATATGAGGAGGTTTCACTGTGATATTTTCATACTGTGCACAGAGTGTACTTCGAACAAATCCACCATGCTGTACCACATTCCCACTTCCCATCTCTTCTTCTGCCTTTTCTATCTCTAAGGTAGACAGTTATACTTATTTTTCTAATTAAAAAGTCACACTGTGGTAATTTTGTAATCTTACATTCATGATCACCTTGAGACTAAAAAAATTCATAAAAATTCTGATGGCTGTCCGGGTGCTAGTAGCTCACGCCTGTAATCCTAGCTACTCAGGAGGCTGAGATCTGAGGATCACAGTTTGAAGCCAGCTAGGGAAGAAAAATCCCCATGAGACTCTTTATCTCCAATGAACCACTCAAAAACTGGAAGTGGTACTGGGGCTCAAGTGGTAGAGTGCTAGCCTTGAGCACAAAGAGGCTCAGGGACAGCACCCAGGCCCTGAGTTCAAGTGCACAACTGACAAAAAGAAAGAAAAGAAAAGGGAAGGAGGGAGGGAGGGAGGAAGGAAGGAAGGAAGGAAGTCCTGATGGCTATTGTTTGAATTCAACATTTATAATTCCCAAAAGAATGCATCAGTAACCAACACTGAACATTATGTACTGTAACAATGGAGAATTAGAATCAATTTACACCAACCATCTCATTCCTTATGTTAAAACCCTACTGTTTGCATAAGTACATTTTTCAAAATAATTGTTTATTTTTTTGTATTTGAAATAAGATATATCAAATCAAAACCAAACCAGATAACCATTTCTTTTGTTCACACAAAACACCTCCCAGGAGGTGGTTGTACAACTTATTTCAAGTTTTGAAATTCTTTACTTTTTCCAAACTATAAGCAAGAGCCTATAAGCTCTATGAAGGCAGAAGTTTAGTCTCTCTCTTTCTCTCTCTTTCTGTCACTTAAGTTTATTTTTAACTGATACTCAGAGCCATAAAAATGGCACATATAAATGAGTTAACATCTTGTTTCAATAGCTACATACATGATTTATTCTAAATAAATCTGTCTCCTCAAATATTTCTCCTTACTTCCAATATCCTTTTTCCCCCCCAGATGTGGAAGAATACAGAACATTATTGTTACCTGTAACCAGCCTACTCTATAAAAGTACACCCAAACTACTCGTTCCTAATTTCCACTTAGCATGTGTTGATAACCTCCCCTATCTCCCCCTTCCTTCCACTCTGCCTGGTACCCGCCCATTCTACTCTTAACTCCTATGAGATCAGCTTTTTGAAATCCACACGAGTGAGATCATGTCTTTCTGTTCCTGACTTAGCTCATTTAACATAATGATCTCCAGTTCCATCCATAGTGCTGCCAATGACAGCATTTTTACCCTTTTTGTGGCTGAATAGCATTTCACAGTATGCATCTACCGAATTTTCTCTATCAGTTCGTTAGTTGATGGACACACGTGAGTTGTCTTCAGTTTTTAGCTCTTGTGACCAGTGTTGTGATAACTCTGCTTTCATTTCACTGATGCTCATAGGGGCTGAAATACATTTTCTTGAGTGTTACTGTAACATCCCAATGTTAACATTTGTACAGCAAATTTACTGTCAAAGAGTTTTTCCCGAGTTCATCTCATCCTTGCATGCGTCTTCGGAGTGGATAGGAACTGGTGGTCTTCCTTTTTAAAGATGAAGAAAATGGGGTTCAGAGGTAGAGAATATAAGGCTGACTACCAAAGTCACTGGTACTTGTTTCCCCTCCAGAAGTCTACTTTCTGAAGACAGATGGGGTCCAGGAGTTGCCCTCCGAGCACAGTTCCCCGCTTTTCTAGACTTTGATGGGATTGTTGTTCTTTCTTTTTAGATTACAGAACAGGTCCTTGCTTCACTGTGGTCAGCAACCAGATGTGCCAGGGACAGCTCAGCGGGATCGTGTGCACAAAAACTCTCTGCTGTGCCACCGTGGGCCGAGCCTGGGGCCACCCCTGCGAGATGTGCCCTGCCCAACCTCACCCCTGCCGCCGTGGCTTCATTCCAAACATCCGCACAGGAGCATGTCAAGGTAAACCTTCAGTGTGATCAGTTATTTATTGGATACTGACTTGCCCCGAAGAGCCGTTCCTCAGTGAACTTAGGGAGAATGAAAAACCTGTGTTAGAGACAAACCTCCAATGTGACTAACTGCATGACTTCAGGAACGTGGCTCATAAGACACAGCTGAAGTCTCATTTGGCTTTGCCCCCCGACCTCCCCTTGGTACCCTTCTGAGGCTTGAACTTAGGGCCTTGTGCTCTTGTGTGGCTTTTTCATTCAAGGCCACTTCAGCTACATCTCCACTTCCAGCTTCTTGCTGGTGAGTTGAAGATAAGACTCTCTCTAATTCAATTAGTCTGCCCAGGCTGGCCTCGAATCACGATCCTCAGGTCTCAGCCTCCCGAGGGAGTTAAGATTAAAGGCATGAGCTACCAGTACCCAGCCTGATTGGCTTTTCCTTGCCAGTAGTTTTCCCCAAAGCCTCAGAAGTGTTTTTCTGTACCTCTGACTCCAGGGCTCACAGTCATGCTGTGTCTTGATAGAGGATAGGGACACAAAGCAAGATTGGAGAACAAGGTGGTTACTGTTATGTTGTTTTTTCATTTTTCCCCCCCTATCCTTGCCTCTGAAACTGTTAAGAGTTCCTACATCTCATGGCTGGTACTTAACTGACCTGAAGTAAATTGTTCCTCTCGACATTTGACATGCTACATTATGCATATTTTTTTATAAGTCAGAAATAAATTAGAATTGGTTTCACACTTTTAAATATCCCCAGATGTTGCCTGCTCCCTTCTTCTGCCTCCTAGAAACCCTTCCTTTGTTTTTGGCGTTTGCTCTAGTTCCTCCAGCTGTACAAATTCTTTCCTTGTCTAGATATCTGGCAGGAAGCAAGAGGAAGGGCGCAGAGGCAGCTTCCTGCTAAACTGATGGGACCGAAAACTCCCAGGTCATCTCTGCTGCCCTCAGCGCATTTTAAAAAAGACAATTAACAATATTTTCAGAAAACTCAGGATACACTTTAGTGAGGCAAATAGATAACAGTTTGGCTGTGCTCTGTATGTTCGTTCTAAAAATATCCTGCACGAGCCCAGAATTTGGCCTTGGTCACACAACTTTGTGGGCCTTCATTGCATTATACTCCAGTAAATTCCACTTCGGATGCTCTTTGTGCTGGCTGTTGTTGTTGTTTTTTTTTGGGTCTGGTCTTGGGGCCTGAACTCTGGGCCTGGGTGCTGTCCCTCAGCTCTTCAGCTCAAGGCTAGCACTCTACCACTTGAGCCACAGCGCCACTTCCAGCTTTTTTCTTTTTGCTTATGTGGTGCTGAGGAATCGAACCCAGGGCCTCAGGCATGCAAGGCAAGCGCTCTACCACTGAGCCACCTTCCCAGCCCTGTTGTTGTTTTTTTGTGTGTATCACATACAACATCTTTGCATGCCCGCCCCCCTCCCCCCCAACAGATAATGTTGCATGTCAGGAGCAGCACGAAGTTGGTTTGAAACCCTGGAACTATAAAAGGATTGACTGTAGAATTTTGTAAAAACAAGAGTTAAAGTAAAACAAAGTAAAGTAAAAACAAGAGTAAAGAGGCAGAAAGTTCCAGTGAAGAATTGTCAGTCGCTGTATTTTGAAGTTAGCGAATTTGCCCATGAACTGGCTGACAATGACGTGAAACGAAGGTCTCTAGTGCCCAACTCTCTGTCCACAAATTCATGGTCAGAGGTTCAGGTGTGCACAGGAGCAAGGGAAAGAGAAGAAAAAGGGAAAGGGATAATTTGACTATTCCTTACTTGGTGATTTGTTTCGTACAATGTGGATTTGGCCAACATATGCTTCCTGTTCTTTCCTGGCTGCTATTCGGTATACCCACCAACAAAGACTTAAAAAAAAATAAGACAATTTGTGGAAAAAAATAGTAGTTTATATTGCCACTTGGAGAATGAAATTCGTCTGGGTGTTGTTTGGTTTGGGGCCAACATACTATCATCTCAGGGCTGTCTTTTGTTGGTCTCTGCCCTCCTTGGCAGATGTGAGGGGCGGTGGACAAATGGGTTCATAGCGGGCTTCTCATGTCTATGGTCTTTGTACATAGAACCAATGGAGAGCTGACCTCTTGTATATTTTCTCTTGCCTTCTGAACATCAAGATTTGTTCAGTCTGTGAAACCACGATTTCAAACAACATAATAAACATATTCAAACTATCAAGAGAATGGAAAATTCTGCTCTAAGGCAAAACTGAAATGGACTATGAAACCTAATCCAATTATATTTCAATATAGTCATTCATTTGTGGGTCAGAGCAGTCCTTGGAAACAGGAAGTGACACTTGCATGCCAAAATAAATGGCTCTGCTTTAAGTGCCTCTTTCACTGCACAACGAGGAATGTTGAGATCCTACGAATGGCAGTCATTCTGTTGCTTCACTGACTTAAGAGTGAAGTTAAAAAGGACACTGGCTTTCCAGAGCTCTAGAAGAATACACGATATCCAGGAAAAAAAAAAAACATTAGATTCTCACTGAGAGCACTTTATCAAATAGTCTCTTCCCTGTCATGTCTGAACAGAAGGAAAGAATGTACACCTAGATTTAGTCTCTACAGCTGCGACGATTCGTTTTGTTCTGGAAAGGCTAGTAGTTGGGATTATACATTGAACCACAGGTGGGTCCCCAGGTGCTTGGCTAGAGCACCCAACAAAGCAAACAGAGTCCTAGGCTCTGGAACCTTTGTTATGGACAGTGCATGAAACAAAACTGTTACGTATGAGATCCTTTGACAGTACAGGCCAGGGCACCAGATGTTTCTATTAAAGTGGCCAGAGAAGAGCTCATGGCTGAAGGGGGCACTGGTCAGGGACTGAGAGGTGGGACAGAAGGAACCCCATTGTGTTCTGGAGAGAACATTCCAGGCAGAGGACCTACCACTACAAAACTCAGAGGCAGGCGTGTCTTGGTGTGTCTGATGTGCTTTAAGAAGACCATCTATGTGGTAAGAGAGTAGTGAGGGAGGGAGCAAAGTGAGAGATGAGATCAGAGAGGTTGCATAGAATGGTCTAGAACTATGCAGGGACTTGAGTTTTGTGTTGGAGACTTACTTTTAAGAAGGTGCCCTCTCACAGCGGCTCTGCTAATGAAATAGGACTAGAGCTGAGGCCTGGGCCAGAGCTGAGGAAACCCTGATTTTCTGAGATATTTAATGTTTACTGCATGAGACATTTCCAGGGCCAAGCGTATATAGTCTGAGGGAACTGACACAAATTTTGTCTTAACTAAGCCGTTCAGTACAACACTTAAAGGTTGTCATATTGTAGATTATATTACATTTTAATTTTTAAGGATTTCTTGGATAAGTCTTATGATTACTACCAATCTGGAGGTGAATGGTAGAGAGGAAATAAAGGCCTTGTTCACGGTACTCTTACATTCTGCTGTGTATGAAATGAAACTCACAAGTTATAGAAATATCCTCCTCTGCATGAGAGAGGATACAAGGTAGGAAACTGAAAAATACTTAAAAAAAATAGAGGGCTGGGAAGGTGGCTCAATGGTAGAGTGCTTGCCTTGCATGCATGAGGCCCTGGGTTCCATTCCTCAGCACCACATAAACAGAAAAAAGCCGGAAGTGGTGCTGTGGGTCAAGTGGTAGAGCGCTAGCCTTGAGCTGAAGAGCTGGGGAACAGTGCTCAGGCCCAGAGTTCAGGTCCCACGACCGACAAAAAAAAAAAAATAGAATGTCCTTGCCTCGCTGTGTTAGTAACTACTTTGTATTCTGTAATTATGAGAAGTAGTTTGTCTTATCATATTCCAAGTGTGATCCCACACACTGATATAAACACGGTAATGGAGTTGTGGACAAATGAGCGTATTTTCTTATGTAACTAAATTTTATATGAATCTTTGTCTTTTGCAAAATTTGACAGATGTGGATGAATGCCAGGCCATCCCTGGACTCTGTCAAGGTGGAAATTGCATTAATACCGTTGGGTCTTTTGAGTGCAAGTGCCCTGCTGGACACAAATTTAATGAAGTGTCCCAAAAATGTGAAGGTAAGCAATCCCATACTCTTTCATTAAGGGGGAATGGGGCAGGGCAGGCAGAACTCAACATCAGCCACACGTTTGTTTGCAAGTTGTTCCTACATCCTTCTGTCTTTGTCATCTCCATGAAAGTGTAAATACAATATTCCTACTAGGAATTCTATTCCTTTGTACTGTTGAACTCTCACTGAGAGAGAAAAAAAATACTCTGCAGCTTTTTCCACATTTTTAGACACCCCCCCCAAATAAGAGGTCCATCTGATTCGAATTAAATGTTAAAACATGAAGTATTTGGGGGCCAATATTTGGTCTATAATGTTCAAGACACATGTTTCTGCATAGTTCTAGACATATGAATTCAAATTTGATCATTAGATCTCATTCTGAATAATACATCATCTGGCATTTTTTTTCTGGTTACAATGTATGTTTGGGTTTTCTTTGTGGAGGAGTGGCTATTAACCCATGTATTTATGTTCCTAGTACAAGTTTAAGATTTTTTTTTCTAGCCAGGCACTGGTGGCTCACACCTGTAACCCTAGATACTCAGGAGGCTGAGATCTGAGGATCACAGTTTGGAGCCAGCCCGGGCAAGAAACTCGGTGAGACTCTTATCTCCAATAAACTTCTGTAGCTCAAGTTGGAGAGTGCTTACCTTGGCAAAAGAAGCTCAGGGACAGTGCCTAGGACCTGAGTTCAAGCCCCAGGACTGGAAAAAATTTAAAAAAATTTTTTTAAAAGAGAAAGAAAAGAAGTTTTCTCAGTTTGATATATTCAGTCCCAAGAGATATCAACAACATCAAGACTGAGGACAAACATAGGCTACATAACTTACCACGTCTCTGTTTTGTGTTCTGAAATCCGACAGCTTCCAGCCTAGGGTAGAGTTCATTTTCTCTTTGTTGTTCACTAAGACCAGTCGTTAACAGGAATATTCTGTGGATATAGATGGGACAGAAGGTACAGATGTTACATTCATACAATAGAAAAATGGCAGGGGCACCTGGCAAAGGAGACCTGTCCACCCCTTCATAGTTGGGAAACAGAGAGAGAGGCTCAGGGACTGAGGTTCTGGTGTCTCTTCTAGAGGGTCTGCCCCAGTGATGTAACTTTCTCCCACTAGGCCCTAAATGTTCTACCACTTACAGTAGTAGCCTGAGCTGGGGACCAAAACTTCAACATTAGGATCTTTGGGGGACAGATAAGATCAAAACAATAACACCTTCTGAGCATTGTTGACTTTTAAATATATACCTCTCTCTTGATTTGGAGAAGTATTTTTTAAACAGTACTGTATCTGATCACTGATTAAATCAAATGGGTCTCAGTAAATTTATAGGATGCTAACTACCACTAGATTTGAGGAGGTTTGCTTTAGATTGCTTTTGATGAGATCTTCTTTTTTCAGGATTCTTCCTTCTTTCTCTAATAACCTAATTTCCCCAAACTTAAAACTTGTGGACCGATGTTTATATAAATATGCACAATCTAGATGAATTTTAAATATACAATAGCAAGGGGAAATGAGTAGACTTTCATTTAAGAAGAAAAAGATAAAGATTTATGGCTGTGATTTGAGAAAAGAGAGAAAGAGTTCTGTCCACCTTTTTTGTTGCCTTTTCCAACTGCAGAGTGCATGTGCTTTTGGAAACCAAGTTCATATTTGCATAGGTTTCCGTGGAAGGAAATTAGAAGTAAAAAGTGTAATTAAGGGATTAAGTTTTATTTCTGGAAGAATTCCCTTGGATTCTTAATTAACCACTAATATTTTGGGATTTAGATGATTGTCAGCCCAGTCATCAACAATTAGAATAGCACTGCCTGATGCAAAAGATTTTTTCAAAAAATGTGGCTCCTAAGTTCATGCACTCTCTAATACATGAACCAAAGACCTTAAGACTTCCTCTTTCCAAATAATGGCATATTTATGTGATGGCCACTTGCTATTAGGAGCTTTTATGCTTTCAGCACCCGCGAGAGTCCTTGGGGTTACGTGACCCTTTGTTACGGGTGGGGCTTATCCTCTGGCTGTGTGCAAGCCTTTCCTTCTTGTTGCTTGGGGAATTTGGCATCTAATACATTTAGGCAAAAGAGCCCTGTGATCAAGGTGGACCTGTTAAGTCCTCAATCTCATATAGAAGCCTAGCCACATCAGCTGCCATCTCTGAGTCACTATAGTATCTTGAGGGGCTCAATGTCATAAAAGAAGCATGCCTGGATACCAGAGGTACAGCAATCTGGTCCTGTGTTCACACCTACATCATAGACATTCAGTGAGGTCACATCCTTAAAGTATTTAGATAATGCCTAATTCTCTACACACATACTCTCGTTATTATCATAGTTGCCATGGTTATCTTCAAAAAAGATTCTACTTCTATCCTAGCTGGTATGCAAAAGATGTGTCCTCTAGCCTTACCAAACTAAGTTTTTTAATAGCTTTTTCTGATCTTTGCAGCCACTTAAGCTCTTTGGGTATTGGTGATTGATATATACTCACTGGCCTTAATGAAGATGACAACCATCCATTTTTTAATAGGTTGAAAATATTTTACCCTTTTTGTTGTTGACTTAGCATGCATTAAGAATGTGGGGTTCCATTGTGATAATTTTGCAAATCCTTATAGTGTGCTGTGAGCACGTTTATTAACTCTACTACACACAATGCATGCCCTTCACTTCTTAAACTGCATTTAGTGGGTTGAAGAAATATTTTTTTGCTGGGCACTAGTGGCTCATGCCTATAATCCTAGCTATTCAAGAGGCCGAAATGTGAGGATTGTGGTTCAAAACCAGCCTGGGCAGGAAATTTGTAAGACATTTATCTGCACGAAACTACCAAAAAATCCCACTAGAAATAGAGCTGTGGCTCAAGTGGTAGAACACTAGGCTTGAGCATAAAAGCTAAGGGACAGTGCCCAGAACCAGTATATATATATATATATATATACACACACACACACACACACACACACACACACACACACACACATACTATCTGTCTGTCTGTCTCTCTGTCTGTCTGTCTATCTTGAGATGATCTGTAGCAGATAGTTACCTTTGGTCGGTCTGTAGTAGGCATTATCTTTTAGGGACATTTTGTTGGAAGTATGTTCTTTATTGTTTTGTCTTCTGCCTTTAAATGAGGTTTGGAATACCATAGACTCTTTGATACTCTTGTTTGATTGGATTTGTGTGTTTGTATTGAGTAAAAATGTGGCTGAAAAAAGATCTATGATAAAGACCAGTTTTAAAATGCTCTTTGAGATACTGTAGATTCTACATTTGTCCCTGCCCTCGGCCATTACTTTGCTTGAGTGTTTCACTCCAGTAACATTTTTATCTGCTGGAATAAAACACGCACCTTTACCATTACACAAATTCTCAGTGACATTGCTGTTTATGTTAGCATTGGTTCTCATATAAACAACACAACATTGTTTGCTTTAGTGTCTAGCCTAGCAAAGAGGAATGCTTTGAAAATGTCATACTGCCTCTACCCAGTGTCACTACTGCCTTTTGACTAACGAAGTAAACTAGAGCCCAACTATACTTAAATCTGAGCCACGTAGAGCCCGACTTTGCTATGTGCAGAGTAGAAGTTAGGCTAGAGAAGATATGTTCTTATTTGAAGTCAGAGCTTTTGTGAGCTTCAGTGGTGTCAGACTGTCCATTACAGTACTGGGGACAAAGTCAACCTATCCCGGGATAACAAGACAGACCTGCTCGTTTGTTTCCGAGAGACCAGGTAGGTTCTCTGAGCCCTGACTTAACTTCTGCACTAAACGAGGATTTCTCAGTTTTCCTTCTCAAGTTCTTCTGTGCCACATGTTCACATTTGTCCACGTGTAGCGTGGGTTCGTCCACATGTTCACTTTTGTCCATGTGTAGCGTGGGTTCGTCCAAAGCTCCTATTATAGCAAACAGATTGGTCCTAATGGAACATTCATAGCTGCTTTTCAGAAGATCAGTGGCCTCAGGCCTACGAGGCTGACCCTGGTTTGGGCCTCTGTAGTATTCAGTTTGCTTAATCGGAGATGTACTAAGGAATTAACTAGAGGAAGAGAAAGAGAAGAGAAAGACTGCACAGACAGAGAAGGTTTGCTGTGGTACATCCCAGAAATCACCTTTGCTAACCCCAGAAGAAAATGGGGAGTTGGAGGAGTGGCTTTCGGAGTTGTACTGCGTGGGGTTGAGATGTGTCTGTCATGGGGCATGGAGTACACGAGGAGACTGTCACCTTGGACGAGGCAGCCTTTTGTAACCCAGGCAATGATTCCCAAAAGATCTGAGAGCCAAAGGCAGCATGCTAACAGTCCTCCCCAGGAGCTGGGACAGCAGGGCCTTTCTTCAAGAAAACTCTGGGGAGATTCAGTGTCTCACCAAGTGTACATTCCCCAAACCCACAGAAAGCCATCTAATGGTAGTTTGGGTGTGCCAATGAAAAACCAAAGATGGTACTTGCAACCTGGTCTCGTCACTCAAGTTGGCCAACTCTTGCTCAGTGCTCAGACCACAGTGCTTCTCTGAAGGATTTCATTATCTGATTGTAGAAAACTGGATTCAAAAGCAACAGAGGAAGCAATGAAGAGCATAGAGTATTAGTAGGGAGTAGAATTCCATACGAAACATGGAGAGGAGAGGAAAAGTGAAATTTCAAACTAAATGGCATCTGGCATATTAGCATACCAAAGTTAATTGTTGAGACAACCACAGTTTTCAATTTTAAAAAGGGGTGAGTTTACTTTGCTTTAATCTCTTGAATTTGGTAAACCCCTTGGGTAAATCTGTTTTAAGAGAAACACATATTTGGGACTCACTACTTCTCCGGGTAGGTTTTATTTTGTAAAGATGTCTGTTTCCAGTGACGTGATTTTTAACTAGTGATGCATCCAAATCCCCATAACCGTTGCTAGTGTCATCCTGCCTTCTACCAATACTCAAACTCTTTTCTTCCCTTATGTTCCAGACATCGATGAATGCAGCACAATTCCTGGAATCTGTGATGGGGGCGAATGTACAAACACAGTCAGCAGTTACTTCTGCAAATGTCCTCCTGGTTTTTACACCTCTCCTGATGGCACCAGATGTGTAGGTAGGTTTAATGAAGATGTCACTGCAAATAAAAACCAGTGCTTCAATGGAAGTCTTTTTTGAGTAAGTTTGTTGAGCATGCCGGGGTGGGGTGGGGGGCACATCAGGCCTCCTCATCTGGGGTCAGAGGGTGCAGGTATGGAACTAGAAATGTATTGGATACTTCAAACACCCTGGTAAAACCAGAGGCCTCCTGGGGCTAGGATGGGGAGCTGTTACCCTCCTCTCCAGTCACTTCACAGGGTCACCGTTCACTCAGGTCAGAAATTTTACAATGATCCCTTAATTGGTCTTCCTGTTTCCTGGCCTCTGTACAATCCGTCCTGTCAGATTTATCTTCCTAACATTGCACTTTGATTAAGTTACACAGCTGCTCAAAAAATTCTCAAGTAGTTTTCCACTAGCCTTTAGAAACTGATGGCTTTCAGTCTGTGTCCAATGGATTTTTTTTTCCAGGTGCTAGGTAAGGCCTACAAGGACTGCAAAGGTTAAAGGACTCATTGTTACTGTTCTCTCTCCCTCTCTCCCCCTCCTTCTCTCCCCCCCTCTCTCTGTTTCTCTCTCTTTCGTGGTATCTTGCTTGCTCTCTCTCTGGCTCTTCTCTCTGTCTGGCTCTCTGTATGTCCTGACAGTTCCACTCTTATTTGATGTAATATTTGGGTTCCTTATAAGATATCACACAATATTTGACAGCTTCTAGATGTAACAAGTATTAAGACTTCCTCTAGAATCCTAAGATTGGGCACAGCCCAATAAATAAAGGGCTTCACTCTCTAACTCTCTCTCAAACTTACTAACCTATTGCTGCAGTCCAGACTTCTCCCCGTCAAGTGGACCATTCACTTAGCTCCTTCATACTTCTAGTCATCCTCCTTACACCACTTAAAACCCTTCTTCCCTATTCTAGTCCCCTTTTGTGCTTACACTCAGGCTCTGTCTTCGAATACATCTCAACTGGGTTGATGTGAAAGCAGTTTCTCCCTTCCTTGAAGACATTCTTTTTATAAGTGGATTTACAGGGGAACCTGTGTGTCTGTGTGTTTCTGTCTTCCTGATTACGTTTAAGCTGCCCTTAAAGACCAGTAACTACTGCCCTTCCTTGCCTAGTGGGTGTCAGCCTACTTGTTTGTACATAGTAGGTGCTCAGTAAGTATTTGTTACATATCATCACAAGTAATTCCTCCTCCTCTTCCTCCTCTTCTTCCTCTTCTTCCTCTTCTTTCTTTTGTTCCTCTTCCTCTTTTCCCTTTTCTCCCTCTTCTTCTTCTACTGTACTAGGGTTTAAATTTAGTCCCTCATAATTGCTAGTCAACCACTTGAGATATACCCACAGCACTCTTGTTTTTTTTTTTATTTTTTTAGATAGGGTCTTTCACTTTTCCCCCTACAACCTGGCCTTGACCCACAGTTCTCCTACCAATACCTCTGATGTAGCTGGATTTCAGGCACGTACCACAGTGTCTGGCCAAGTAGTTATTATCAAGGTAAAGCTAGGAAGCCTGTATCACATAGCCTTGAGGAAATGCTATATATTTGAAGCTTATCTGGTTCATGTTTTCAAAGCTGACCTATACTTTTCTTTCATAGTTTGTCTAGCTTTGTTTTATTCACTTAAGGTAAATAAGTTAAAGATCTCTAAATTAGCCTTTATTTTTATTTTTATGTCATTTTTATTGTAGAAAATTCTTTACTTTTCAAAACTTTGGTTGGTTGTCTTTTTTGTTTTTGCTTTTGTTTTTTTTCTGTTTTTTTTGTTTGTTTGTTTGGTGGTTAATTAGTGATATGAGTCTGACAGGCTTTACCTGCTCAGGCTGGCTTTGAACTATGATCTTCAGATCTCAGCTTCATGAATAGCTAGAATTACAGGCATGAGCCACCATTGCCTAGTCTCAGAACTTTCTTTTAGCTGGACTGTGCAGGTATCTGTTTTTACTAGAAGAGAGGCACATCCTCAGCACATACCAGGTGTCCCTACCTTTGCCTTACTTCCTGTTTCCTCCTTTTCACAGTCTTGTCTCAAAGTCGTGACCTTTCAGTGGCTCAGAGTCACACTGTGGTATGTCAAATGATGTCATAACAACCAGAGAAGATGTAGTCAATAAAAATGATACATAAGAAAGTGTCTGATCCTGTTGTTTTGGAAGATACTGTTCTGCCAGAAATAAAATTCTTCTAGAGCTATTGTATTTTATAGAACGAATTATTTTCAGTCACTGGTGTTTTGAGCTTATAAATATCTAAAACTTTATAAAGTGTGTTGAGACCTTGGTACAAAGGGAAGTATTGGCTGAGAAGCATTAGATCTGAGGATGAAGTAATTCATTCCTTTAAACAAATTCTCACAAAGTCACAGACTCACCCGTTTCCAGCTGAAAAATAAGGAAGATTGTCTAAGGATCAGTGAGCGCAGCACAGATTTAATGCTGTTTTCCAATACATTTATATAAGTGTTTGCCTGAAGTGGCCCAAATTAAGTAGTTTGAAACCAAGGACAACCTAGGCTGCCTTCAGAGTAGAGACATGTCTTTATAAATAACTGACACTGCTAGTGGTTTTCCTAGTGCCATTTCTTCCTATGACACATATGGTTTTCACCATTCATTCCCACCTTGCTTTCCCAAAGCAAGACTTTGGCCAAAGGCACCAGCACACAGGGGCCAAAGGCATGAGACACGGCACTTCTGATAGGAGCGCTGAGCTCTCAGCCTCGCTTCCGTGGGACACGGGTGTGAGTCAGCTCTGCCACTGCCTTGGAATGAGAGATTGAGGTACCAAGGCGGGAGCTTGTTCTCACTGGTTGCTTGTGTGTGTGTGTGTGTCTCTTCAGATGTTCGCCCAGGATACTGTTACACAGCCCTAGCAAATGGACGCTGCTCTAACCAGCTGCCCCAATCCATCACCAAAATGCAGTGCTGCTGTGATGTCGGCCGATGCTGGTCCCCAGGGGTCACAGTCGCCCCTGAGATGTGCCCCATCAGATCAACAGGTAAGAACCTTCCGGTAATTATGGTGTATTCCAACCCAACCATTACAACCAGTGGTATTGTGTATAATGCAGACCCAGGGGGAAACGCAGATAAACAGATAAGACTCCAGAAAAATGATGTTCTTGGAGAATCTCCTCAGATAATGCACAGGGGAAATGCAAAGGTCTGTACAAACTACTCTTTTCAGATACTACTCATTACTAAGTGTCTTATATATGGTACTCAGTGACTCAGAAGGATAAAGCCATTTTCCTAGAGCACACATTTCTTCTTTCCTCTTCCTTTGGCCAATTCCTATTGATTTTTTTTCCTTCATGACTTCTCTTTTATCTATTATATTCCCTTCATTTGCACTAAAATCTGTTTTCTATAGTCGGAACAGTTGCAGGAACTTCCCAGCTCGTCAACGTGAAATCCTCAGCTGCCACAAACATTTCCCTATAGCTCATTTCATGTTCAATTAAAGAATGTTTAGGGAATGTCCAGAAAAAATTTCCCGTGGGCTGTGAAGTGGCTCAGTGGCAGAGCCTCAGCACCACATAAGCAGAAAAAGCCAGAAGTGGCGCTGTGGCTCAAGTGGTAGAGCGCTAGCCTTGAGCTGAGGAGCTCAGGGACAGCACCCAGGCCCAGAGTTCAGGCCCCACGACTGACAAAAAAAAAAAAAAAAAATTTCCCCAGGATGAACTCAATAAATATTTGATAGTCCAAGACATATTTTCCTCAAAAGAAAATGTGACTTCTTGACTTAACATTTGCAGTCCCTAAATCTGATCCCAGTTCATCCTTTAACAGCTAGTATGTATGGTAGCTTTGTTTTCTAATTAGATTCTGCAATTCAGTTTTCCTTCAGTGTAGTCTAAACTTTTCTAATTCCTTTTAACTGAAACTTCTGCATAGTTCAGGTCCTTTTTCCTACTCCCATTCTTATCATCTTTTCTTGCAATATACTATCTTACGCATTAAGGATCTGGTCAAATGTAACTTTATCCATGAGCTTCCCAAGATAACCCCAGACGGAAATGTTTCAACTTCGTTGTGCTTGTTATTTTGCTGTGGCACAGTCCCATACTGTCTGCCTTGTGCCTACTTCTGTTCATGGATTGCTTTTTTACAATTTGGTAAGTCTCATGAAGAGATCTAACCCATGGCAATCCCATATATATATATATATATATATATATATATATATATATATATATGCACACACACTACATATATATATTAATGTTCTTTATATTTTCAGAGTATTTAGCAAGATCTTTCTTACAGAAGGCATTTTAGGTAAAGGACTGATAGGTACTATTTTCTCCATCAATACTAACTTAAGACTGAGCAAAATAGCTCTCTTTAACTTGATTCCTGAAAAGTTGTTAGTTTAGGAGAGGCAGTGAATGTGAGGATGGATGAGTGCAGAGTGAATGTGATACTTCAGAGTGTCCTCTTCTCAGGATATGAGTTTCTCATCATATAGACCAGCTCACAGGTGTTACTATAACATTTCTTGTTTATTGCTGGGAATTCTGAGTATGGATTAAAGAAACAATACAATTTATATATATATCTATATATCTATATCTATATATCTTATGATCCAACAAGTCATATATCTTGTTTGATTTGCTCTTTTTCATGCCCTCAGCCCCAATCTACCCTTTGGAGTTAAATGCAGGACCATGTACTAGATCACTATTTAGAAGAAGTATGACTTCCTACTACGATTTGGCTTTGATATCCAGGGAATTGTTTTTAAATGCATTTGCTAACTTGAAAGTGAGCTGCATTGATAGGAATTCCTCATGTTGACCGAGAAAGGACTAGGGTAAGGGTAGGTGTCAGCAGGAAGGCCTACTTTGGAACAGATGGAGCACGTTGGGTTCCTGTGTGCGGCTTTTCAGGGAGTTGTTCCCCAAAATGCATCACTAGAAGATGCCCAATCCTGAGACAGCCTGATTAAGCAAACTATTTTGTTTGATTTTTTTTTTCCTCCAGAAGGTCTAGGACCAGAACTATAGAAGTTAGCTCTGCTTATGGAAAAGGCTGATATAGGAAGGATTTTAGGTTAGCCAGCTTTTCTGGGTATATGTATAATATATATTATATATAATTATATGTTACATATAATTATCTGTTAATATATAATTACATGTTAATATATATTATAATATGCAAATATATTATCTTTAACATTGTATCTTAATATATACTATGTACTTTACATAATTACACTATAATATAATTGCATTATATATAACATATAATTATATATAATATACATATATGTAATCTCTGGGCTAAATGGAGATAGGAAAAATAGAGGTCAGTTGAACAAAATCAGCCTCTGTTGTTGATCTGCATAGAAAGGAGTTAATGAGAAAATTATTAATCTCTAAAAGTAGGAAAGAGTTTAGGACCCAGTGTGATATACTTTCCTATGGGGCTTAAGACGAGTTTAATGGCATTCTTAAGGTAATATAGCCACCTCATTAGCAAAAATACGGATAAGCTGTTCAACTTCTTTTATACATGTCTGAAAGGAATTTCAAAAGAAAGGCTGAACTGGCACAAGCACTGAACAAGTGCTTGGAAACAAAGTGAACTCCTAATAGAGTTGTCATTCACGGAAATCCACCGTATAATGAAATCCTCTTACGTGCATTCTACAGAGGCAGGCTGAGAATGAGAATTAGGTATGAGTTGTACATGATCCTCGACTTCAAAGACCACACAGTCTCATTGGTAGAAATACGGCAGAAGCAGGTTCTCAGGGAATGATGCTTATTCCTGGTGAGACAATAACTCTCTATAGAAGGAGTCTTTGATCATTGTGGTTTGACAGAAGGGATTATAGCATCCTGAGTCAGGGAAACATAAACAATATACAAATCCTTTCTAAATACAGTTGAGTACTACAGACTCTCTGTGGGCTGAAGTTCTAGATAAAAATGCAGTAATAGAATTCTCTGAAAACATAAACTTAATCTGAGTTGGAAGTATGAAATATGAGTGAAGAAATTTTGAAGTCTCACTCTGACATTTCCTCCTTCTCCCAACACTACCTGTTTATTTCGAAAACATGCTTAGGCAAAAATGTCCCCTTCTGTCCATATCCATCATTGCCTCCTTTGTCCAGATAGCCTCCTCCTGACCTTGACCTCCTGCAACTGCTTTGTCCCCCATCGGTACATTCTCCAGATAACAGCAAAAGTGACCTGAAAGATTCCTCTGGTCAGTCACTTACCACTTCGGGAGACCTTCTGCGACCTCCCATCACAATTAAACAAAACCTAAGCTTTTTGGTGTTCTCCTTAGAGTCCTCTGAAATCCACAGGTGGAACTGGAACGAAGAATGTGCATGTTTTCCATAAAGTAAACTTTATATACAGGGAGGGACCTATGTAGACTTTGGGCGATGCATGTGACACGGATTTGGATTTGAATTATTATTTCCATATGCTTTTTTGCTGTGGGCATTCAGAATGGCAATAAAGTCATTCAGAGTTCTTTTTTTTCCTTTTTCTCCAGTTGACCAGTGTGCTTAGAAGATGGGTTTTATTCAACGATTTCTTTTCAAAGAGTGTCTTCTGTGGACCTATGATGTCAATGACTGCTCAGCTTATTGTGTTATATTGTTGTTGTTATTTTCCCCCAGAGGATTTCAACAAGCTGTGTTCGGTTCCCATGGTATTTCCTGGAAGACCAGAATACCCTCCCCCACCCCTGGGGCCCATTCCTCCAGTTCAACCTGTTCCTCCCGTCTTTCCTCCTGGACCTGTACTTCCCGTCCCGCGGCCACCGCCAGAGTATCCCTACCCATCTCCATCTCGGGAGCCACCAAGTAAGAATACGAAAGCTATCTTGTTGTGGTTGTTGATGTTTGCATTAATCAGGTTAAAGTGGGCAGTTGCTTGTGCTGCTTTAGGCATTAAATGGATTTATGAATTATTAGGCTAAAAAATTTCACTTATATATTGTTGTATATACATTTCTCAGTTTTCCTATTGCACAGATAGAAGTAAAAGTCCTTTGTATTTTCCTAGAAATTAATGTTCTTTTGTTATTAATATTTTCAGAGACAGAGTTACAGGAGAGACTGAAGTCTGCTCCACGAAATGAATGAATACTAGAGGAGGCACAAAAGTATACGTTGGGTTGTTTAGTATACAACAGGGTATTTCCCCCGAACTGTAGGTAGGTTAGAGTAGGAGGAGCTGAGGAGGGTCAGGAGAAGCAAGCTGCAGCCCAGCTGCCGTTCCTCTCTGCCTGCAGCACCATGCACATGTGATCTCTGAAGGCAAGGCTGGTAACGTGCTGTCCCAGCACACCTGTACACTGACCTTGACCCAAAGAGTTTCCTCTTTGCAGCAGGACTCAGCATCTTGCCCATTATTGCTAGGTGAAGTACTGATCAAGGATGCCATCATTCTACATCAGTTTAATGGGGCTCACTGTTGTTGTTCCAGGGGTACTGCCATTCAATGTCACTGATTACTGTCAGTTGGTCCGCTATCTCTGTCAAAATGGGCGCTGCATTCCAACTCCTGGGAGCTACCGGTGTGAGTGCAACAAAGGATTCCAGCTGGACCTCCGGGGGGAGTGTATTGGTACGTGATCGATCACTAGACTGCACCAAGAGGCCATTATTGCATGACTGCATTGGCTTATTGCTGCTGTAACAAATTACCTTAATCTCAGTGGCTTAAACACATTCAGATTTTTTTTTCTTTGCCAGTCCTGGGGCTTAAACTCAGGGCCTGGGCACTGTGCGCGAACTTCTTTTGCTTAAGGCTAACATTCTACTACTTGAGCCACAGCACCACTTCCAGCTTTTTCAGTTTATATGGCACTGAGGTATCGAACCCAGGGCTTCATGCACACTAGGTAAGCACTCTACCCTGAAGCCACATTCCCAGCTTCACATTCAGATTTATTATCTTTCAGTTTCATTGGTCTAATACAAGTCTTAATTCGTTTAATTCTAGGTAGTGACATGGCTGTGTTTCTTTTGTGAACTATCAGAAAGAGTGCATTTATTTCCTTGTCTTTCCTAGACTTTTCTAGCTACCAGAAGCCACTTCTAGGCTTCTTCCTTCATCTTCACAGCAAAGTAGCATCTTCAGACCTGTCTCTGATTCTCTCATTTTCTCTTCCCACTCTCTCTTCTGCTTTAAGTGCTTTTGCAATTGCATCAGTCTACTTGTCTAATACAAGAAATGCTTTTTTTCATTTTCAAAAACATTAAAAAGTGAGTGAATATATTTATCCATATTCAGCTCATAATAGAGCCAATGAGTGAAGAGAATAATAATCGTGCTGATGATGATCTGGTATGAACTGGCAATAGAGAAAATTGGTCTAAGGAAGGTAGTGGAACGGTAAGAATTAGCACTGAGGGGCTCCATAATCCTCTGGCACCAGTTCGATGTTTAAGGCCACCTAGTTAGCAATCTTAGTACCGTCTGACACTTGAATTCTTTCTTTATCATGGAGCATATTCCCAGGTTCTACAAACTAGGATAGGAAGTGAATATATTTGGGGGTGCATTCTATGTACCGCAATGACTTTTGTCATTGTAAAATATTTTCAGGGACCTTGCTTGTAACTGTAACCTAAGATATCAAAATCCAGCTTTTAGGGAGGTAAAAGAATCAGGGCCCCAGGGCAAAAAATGGTAAGAGATCCCATTTATAAAATTACCTAACATGGGCTGGGAAAGTGGCTCAGTGGTAGAGTGCTTTGCTTTGCATGCGTGAGGCCCTCAGCACCACATAAGCAGAAAAAAGAAAAAGAAAAAAAATTACCTGAAGTAAAAAGGGCTAGAGGTATGGCTTTAGTGGTAGAGCACTGGCCGAGCAAGCACAAGGCTCTAAATTAAAAAAAGAAAGTGTGATCCAAATCATAAAAGTTTGCACATTTTGCTAATTTAAATGGATCGATTGCCAACTCTATGTAGCTGTTAAAAACTGCAGAAATTTCAGTTTGCTGAAAAGACATTTCAACTAGTGCAGGGAGGAAACATCACACCGTTAGTTGGATGAATCCAAAAATAGTTGCCATTTGCTTTTTTTTTTTTGCCTGTCCCTGAGTTTGTTGTTGTTGTTCAAAACTAGTACTCTACCACTTGAGCCACAGCACCACTTCTGTATTTTTTTTGGTAGTTAATTGAAGATTGTAGTCTTTCTTGCCTGGGCTGGTTTTGAACTGCAAACCTCAGATCTCACCCTTTTGAGTAGCTAGGATTGCAGGTGTGAGCCACCAGTGCCCTACTGCCATTTAACTTTTTTTAAAAACTTAAATTTTATTGTAAAGGTGATATACAGAGGGGTTACTGTTACATAAGTCAAGTAATGAGTACATTTCTTTTTGAAGGGTGTTACCCCCTCCCTCATTTTCTCCCAATTTTCTCCTCCGACCCTCTTTCCCCTCAACTTGTATAGTTCACTTCTAATATATTGTCTAGTAAGTATCACTGCTGAATTGGTTCACCCTTTGTCCCATTTACTTTTTAAATATTACATTTATCTTAGTGCTGGTATAAATTCCAGTTCTATGAATGTAAAATAAGCAGATATGAGTAGTTCCCTCCCTGCCACCCCCTCCCCATTCCACACACACACCCCCACACACCAAGCTGCCAGAGCGCATCTAGAACAAGGTAGAAAACCATGTTGCTCAGGGCTAGGAAATGTGAGGTCAGACCTGCGTCTGCTCCAGAGAGGCCTATGGATAAGGAAGTTATCTTCACTAAGCCTAAGTTTCTCGTGTTAATAAACAGAGCACTGGAAAATAGTTTACCTATACTGATTTTTCTGAACAATGGTAACACTAATGGGACCCCTTACATGGAAGGCAGCTGCGAAGGGTTTGTTCTCTAAGTGAGTTTTAAAGTATAGTCCATTCATGTTTGGGTTAAAGAGGCTTCACAGAACTCATAGGGAACACTTAAGATATGAGTAAACTAACTTCCTTTTTTCCCCATTCGCCCATCCCTCCTTTCCTCCTTCTCTCCCTTCTTCCTTCCCTCCCTCCCTCCTTTCCTTCCTTCCTTCCTTCCTTCCCCTCTCTCTCTCTTTCCTTCCTTCCTTCCTTCCTTCCTTTCCTTCCTTTCTTTCTTCCTTCCTTCCTTCCTTCCTTCCTTCCTTCCTTTCCTTCCTTCCTTCCTTCCTTCCTTCCTTTCTTTCTTTCTTCCTTTCTTTCTTTCTTTCTTTCATTTTTTCTGAGTTGTGGAGCTTGAACTCAGGGCCCAGGTGCTGTCTCTCATCTTTTTCACTCCAGGCAAGCACTCTACCACTTTGAGCCACAGCTCTACTTCTGGTTTTCTCATGGTTAGAGAGAAGAGTCTCATGGACTTTCCTACCTGGGCTAGCTTCAAACCGTGATCCTCAGATTTCAGCCTCTTGAATAGCTAGGATTATAGGTGTGAGCCTTACAGCATCCGCAATAAACTTTCTTTTCGGTGAAAAAGAAAGCTTAAGAGCTTTCAAAGATATTCTGAATCCTGTTGAGAAACCACTTGTGAAATGTTAGTCTGTTTAATTTTCTTAGGCCAGATTCAGGAAAGAGAAAACATTTATTAGCTCAGAGCATTGAGTTGCTATGCACTTGGAATCTTTCTGTGAAAACTGACACTGGAAAATAATATTCTTGAACTACTCCAGCAGTCTTCCAAATGGCTAGAAACACGGCATATTGTGGTAGAACCAGGGGAAAAAAAACTTTCCTTGTGCTATTTATTTTTTAAAAGAAATATGTCTTAGGGGATGGAAAGGCGGCTCAGTGGAAGAGTGCTTGCCTTGTATGCATGAGGCCCTCGGTTCAATTCCTCAGCACCACATAAGCAGAAAAAGCCAGAAGTGGCACTGTGGCTCAAGTGGTAGAGAACTAGCCTTGAGCTGAAGAGCTCAGGGACAGTGACCAGGCCCAGAGTTCAGGCCCCACGACCAACAACAACAGAAAGAAAGAAAGAAAGAAAGAAAGAAAGAAAGAAAGAAAGAAAGAAAGAAAGAAAGAAAGAAAGAAAGAAAGAAAGAAAGAAAGAAAAGACAGAAAGAAGTCTTAAAGTTGAGAAAGTATTAGAATTACAAGCTATGACTAATCTCTTACTGAAACTTACTTTGTGTTACAGATGTTGATGAATGTGAGAAAAACCCTTGTACTGGTGGAGAATGTATTAACACTCAGGGCTCATACACCTGCCACTGCCGAGCTGGCTATCAGAGCACGCTTACCAGGACGGAGTGCCGAGGTATGGTTCTCTTGTGAAATATGAGATATGAATGCCACATGCAATCTTTGCTTTAAAAACCTTCACTGGAGTTTAAATAACCCAGGCCCAATGAAGCTAATGCAATCCTATGTTTATTGTTTTTTATTTTTGGTGTTTTATTTCCAAAATTGTCACTTTGGAGATAATAACATAAAAATCAGACAAGTATTCAAAAAATTATTTTCCAAGAATGAAGGAATGGGGTTGACATCAAACTGAGGCTTATGTGTTAGAGATTGGTGATGATTTACACACCTCTGGCACTAATTTAAGAACATGGCCAGGTTATATTTTATAGATGTGTGCAAATATTATGAAACTCATTAAAAATGTACTGCCCCTCAAAAAACCTCCCCAAAACAACAGTAAGCAGAAAAAAAGAGATCTCTGTTCCAGATTTTTAAGAAATGAGTTAGTGCTAAACATAACCTGAACATTAAAAGTTGTGATCACATTCATGTTATTTGGAAGATAAAAGTCACCACAAAATGGTCCAAAACTTAGCAGACAAAAAGTACATGAGTGAACTAGACAGAAAGGGATAGAAAAGACAGAAGCACAATAAAAGACAACTTTGAATGACAGACTTTTAATTTTCCTGAACAGTAATGAGAATTCCATAGAAATCTGAAACCGGTAAAGAGAGAAAATGATGGACTCAAAATATTATTATTTTTATTTTTTTGAATTAAGCAGAATTTGTTTCCAAGTTCTTCAAAGATTATTACAAACAACTAGTACTTCTCATTGTTGCCACAGGTCCACCTGTATCCTTAAACAACTGGCAAGTATCCCAAAACTAAATGAAAGGCACATCATCCAAGTAAATCCCTTGTGACATGAAGAATTCTTTTAGGTTGTAATATTTTTGCTTTGCTTTGTTTTTAACCATTTGCAATGTTCTGTTTGTAGATCACAATTAAAATTTTTTTTTGGTCCGTTGTGGGCCTTGAATTCTGGGCCTGGGCTCTGTCCTTGAGTTCTTCAGCTCAAGGCAAGTGTTCTACCACTTGAGCCACAGTGCCACTTCCAGTTTTCTGAGTGGTTTATTGGAGATGAGAGTCTCATGGACTTTCCTGCCTGGGCTGGCTTTGTACCAAGATCCTCAGATCTCAGCCTCCTGAGTAGCTAGGATTACAGGCATGAACCACTGGCACCTAGCTAAACCTCTTTTTAAAGACAGAAAATAAGTCGTTTTTTAAAAAGATACCACCACAACTATAAAGTAAAAAAACTTAAGAAGAAAAAGTTTAAATCTTCTTCATGTACAAGATAGGGAAACTAATATACATCATTAACGTTAATCTTTTCAGGTTTGCTAAAATACATCTCCCAAGTTTGTGTTTAAAACAAAACAAATTGCATTCTCATTTTAAAATCTTCTCATGTAAAACAAAAAAGACATCTTTTGGTCAGTAAAGGTGATTTATCCATCTTAATTTTATGCTTTATCTTCATTTAGTAATTGTAAATTCATGAGAAAAGGACAAATTTTATTGGAGTCTAAAAGTCTTAGGAACAAGTTACAAATATTCAAAATAAACAAAAATGTTTTTCTTCCTAAATATAAACATCCAGTAAATAAAAGATACATAATATTCCAGATATAGCAGAAACAAATTCACTTATGAAAGAGGTGTATTTTGGTGTATTTGGCAGTAAGAGTGGTTGTTTGTCTTAATATAAAGGCACTTCAGCAAAAGAACTAGGTTATTATTACTTAGAACTCTACTCCTTCACTCAGTTACCTTATTTGAGTAGGAAAATCATTCATTTCTGTATAACTCTGGCTGTACAACCAAGCCACAGAAAAGATCTTAACAATCGAATCATCACGTGGCTGGAGAAGAGTTATTTTCTTCAGATGTGGAGGCAGATATTCCTCACTGGACTTCTTCTCTACGGTCTTTAAAATAAAGCACAGGACCTGGGTTCCGGGACAGGATCGCTTCCTGCCGAACACCGGGCAGCAGGGCATCCTTGCTGGCGTTCTGTGTATAGTACCATTGAAGTTCTGCAGCTGCTCCCCTCCGCCCTCCTGCTTGAGTTGCTCTACCAGGAGCTACAGGGTGCTCATGCTGGCCCTGGAGGACATGGCGGCCACAGTGGAAGATCTGAGGGTGGTGGAGCCAGGCTGTGGATAGACTCTTTCCTGTTTAATTTTAACCTTGGACCTCAAATATCAGAAAAACCTAAAAAAAAAAAAATCTGCCTAAGAATACTTGGCTTTCTTTTTTTTTTCTTTTCTTTTTTTGGAGTGTAGAGCAAGTCAGATTTTAGCAAGGATTGAGAAATAAAGGAGAGACAAAAACATCGTAGGTTGTTGGCACAAAGATCAGACAGAACAAAAGCCCAGACTGCCTCAGCTAGTTCAATGCCTTGTGTAGAAACCACTGCACAATCTGCCCAGAAAGAGAGTGCGTGCGAGAGGTCAACCACAAGACATGGTGCAGACACAGGGTAGGCAGAAAAACTGATGTGCTCTAAATGCACGTTCTTCTTGTCCAGGGCTGGGCAGGGCTCTTGTTACACTCAAGCAAATGAGGCCTCTGCTCTGCATAGAGGTGTCCTTCCAACAGAATTTGGTTCATCTCCCTATCAACTGGGGATGAATAATGGAGAGGATGACATGCTGTGTAGACAGGGCAATCTGTGTTCATCTGTTTGATGTTCATCCCGTTTGGAGTTTCTAGAATCAAAGGGAAACAGATAACACAGCGTTCCACAGTGTCCACTTTGAGCAGATTATTACTCTTTAAATGGGAGGTGAGAAACAGTTTATGGTCATTTTTAACGTGTCCATAGTTTGCTCTATGGTTTACTTTGACGTAATATTAAACATGATAGATTAAAAAGGGGAATGCCTCCCATACACAATATTTTATTTGGTAGATAGAACACTTCTAAAGTTGTAAAAGTGACTACGAATACGTAAGCATTAAATTTGCACCAGAACTACTATGAGGAAGGTGGATTTTTTTTCAGAGTTGTGTAATTGATGGTTATCAGGGGAATTCAGTAATTTTTTAAATAACCTGTTTGTCTTACTACTCTGATATAGGTATAAGATCTGCCTTTCATATATTGAACGATATCAGCCAAAGTTTAATATAAATAGTGATGTATACTACTTAACAGATTAGCTAGTAAAATGGTGAAGAATCTTTATTATTAGCAGGTTTGAGATATAAGTGATCTTCTAGAAATTAGGTTAGTTTGACTGAGATTATATAGTTCTTTTCCATGTTATTATAGCTTTTAAAAATTATTTTTATTATAAAGGTGTTCTAATTACATAAGTCAGGTAACGAGTACATTTCTTTTTTTGGGGGGGCGTCCGGTCATGGGGCCTGAACTCTGGATCTGGGCGCTGTCCCTCAGCTCTTCAGCTCAAGGCTAGCACTCTACCACTTGAGCCACAGCACCACTTCCGGCTTTTTTCTTTTTGCTTATGGGGTGCTGAGGAATCGAACCCAGGGCCTCATGCATGCAAGGCAAGCACTCTACCACTGAGCCACCTTCCCAGCCCCAAGAGTACATTTCTTTTTGGACAAGGTCACCCCTTCCCTCACTCTCTCCCAGTTTTTCCCTCTTGTCCCCGCCCACACATTGTAAGGTTCATTTTCAACATAATGTCTAGTGAGTACCACTGCTGCATTTATTCACCTGTTTTCCTCTATTTCTGTGTCCCTGCTACATATAGCTTTTGAACACTGATAATCCTACATAACACGTCATTTGGTAATACATTATGTTGAAGAATATTATCAAATAATTACAACCCACGACAAAGGTCATGGGTTTTGAAATAGAGGGAGAAATAAAATAATTGTAACTGCCTTAAATGCAGCTATTTTTTTTTCCTTTTCATCTCTGATCTCAGACATCGATGAGTGTTTGCAGAATGGCCGGATCTGCAATCATGGACGCTGTATCAACACGGACGGGAGTTTCCACTGCGTGTGTAACGCGGGCTTCCACGTAACCCGGGATGGAAAGAACTGTGAAGGTAATGATGGTGCCCTGAAGTCACACCCCTCTTCCCACCACTGTGCCAATACCAGATATTCAGTGAAGCATCACTATACTAAATACATTTCACAGTTTGCTCTCTGGGAGGCACAGAATTTCCCATAAGAGGCATGTGCTGTATTCACATGGGCAAAATCGCATTTTAATATGCTATGGGAGCTTTTCACTTTGAAGTTTCCCAGTAATGTTGAAACTTTTGCAGCCTGATTCATGAGTTTCTGATTTTATGCAATTAAGATTTGTACTAACTTTAGTTTGAACTCAGGTCTCACACTTTTGGGGCAGGTACTTTACCTCTGAGCCATACCTCCTGCCCTTTTCACACTGGTTATTTGGAGATGGGCTCTTGCTTTTTGCCAATATCTGGACTTTGAACCTCTTATTTCATACTTCTTTCCATACCTGAGATGAGAAGCATGAACCACCATGCTCTGCCTCTTCCATTTATAAGAGACAGTCTTACTATTTCATTTTATTTTGTGCCTGAGATTGGCCAGGAGCTATCATCTTCCTGATCTTCCTGAGTAGCTAGGAATACAGACATGAGCCACCTTGCCTGGCTCATTATGGGATTATAAAAACAGGATACCTCTAAACAAATATATTCTCATAATCATTTTGTCCCAAGTGTCTGCCTAAAAATTACATTCACTGATCGGTACCTGGGGATATAAAATTGGGTTGAGAGAAACATCGACTCTTTCAACATTCAGTTGCATTGCCTCTTGTAGTCATCACTTTGTTCCAAATTGAGATACTTCTGCTTTATACCGATATGGTATTTCCTGGACAGGAAATACAGCTAATTGTGGATGAGTTTTCACCTTGCAGACCAGTGAAGAGTGCTCATTATCATGTTTTCCAATGTCTTTGGGAGAGATCCCAAGAATCTATTTATGCATTATAAGAATTTCAAAATTGTTCCTAGAAACATTTTTGGCAGAATATTATCTTAGTGATTCAATTTAAAGACTTGGTGCCAGAATTCCCAGTTGGGTAGAAGCTGTTTTTTTTTTAAGAAAAAAAAAGAAACAAAGGGAAAAGTTATAAATTACTTTTGGTTTGACTAAAGCCTATAAGTGAAAACATATTTACAGAAGCAAATACCCCTCAAGAGGGCTGTAATATTACCTAACGTAGCATTTCAAATTGAAATGCTTATAATCAAGGGATCCTACAGGTTAGTTGGCTTCACTATATTTTATAGTTGAGACTAATATTTTAAAACTCCATTTTTTTTAGCTGAACATAATGGTTGAAACCTTTAAACTTGAGAGGCAGAGATCAGGGTATTAAAATTCAAGGCTAGCCTAACAGCAGCAAAGAAGTTCATAATACTCCATATCCTCCAATGACTAGGTGCGATTGCTCGTGCCTGTCATTCCAGCAATTTGGGGGCACACGAATTAGCTTATCGATGAAGTCCAGGCCAGCTAAGCATGAATCAAAACCCTATCTTAAAAAAGTAACCATTATGAAAAAGGTGCACTATTTAATTGGTAGTGCACCCATCTAGTAAGTTCTAACCTGAATTCAAATGCCAGTACCTAAAAATGCAAAAACAAAATCATTTTTTTCAGCTGGGCATCAGTGGCTCACGTCTGTAATCCTAGCTACTCAGGAGGCATCACAGTTCAAAGCTAGCCCAGGCAAAAAAGCCTGTGAGACTCCTATCTCCAATAAACCACCAGAAGGGTCTGGGAAGGTGGCTCAGTGGTAGAGCACTTGCCTTGCATGCATGACGCCCTGGGTTCGATTCCTCAGCACCACATAAGCAGAAAAAGCGGAAGTGGCACTGTGGCTCAAGTGGTAGAACACTAGCCTTGAGCTGAAGAGCTAAGGGACAGTGCCCAGGCCCAGAGCTCAGGCCCAGTGACCGACAAAAAACAAAAAAATAAACCACCAGAAAACCGAAAATGGTGTTATGGCTCAAGTGGTAGCGCGCTAATCTTGAGCTGAAGAGCTAAGGGACAGTGCCCAGGCCCAGAGTTCAAGCCCCACGACCAACCAAAAAAAAAGTCATTTTTTTTTACCCCTAAGATTTCTTCAAATTACAAGCTGTCTTCTGATGTCCACTTTTAAAGAACCCAAACATAACTTAAATATAATTCAAGCCTCATTTGTCTTGGTTTTTGCCTCTACTTTCCATGTGTTAGAGGAAATTTGAGTCTGTAATAGAAATATGCCCACCAGGCTATTAACACACATTTCAGTTTGTCAACTATTCCCACAACAATGCTGCTAACTTCCACTAAATCAGATTGAACTTGAGATACCTCTCTCAGTATGATACAATTTGAATGAAGATTAGCATTAGGCTATCATAATGGAAAAAAGCAGAAATAAGAAATGAAATTATAGTCATCCAGGCTGGCTTTCTTTGTACACTCTTCTGACTGTGAAAAGATGCTCTTAAATCCCTTTGAACAATAAGCATACGCTAAAAATAATCACAGGAGTATGAAACAGTTCCTGTCCTGGAATGGGTACTAGTTGGAAGGGGGAGGGTGAAAAGAGAGGCCGAAGGAAGTGAAAACGGTCAAAGTACTGTGTGTGGAAATGGAACCATGAAGCTTGTTGAGATTGTTCTGGGAAGGGGGGGAAGGAGGCAGAGGGAGAGCCATGGAGAGGGTGAGCATGCTCAAGGTACGTGGTACGCACATAGCGACGTCACATGAAGCCCTTTGTACAACTGATGTATGCTAACAGAAATGTGTAAAAATCATTTTCTTTTTCAGATATGGATGAATGCAGCATAAGAAACATGTGCCTGAATGGGATGTGCATCAACGAAGACGGTAGTTTTAAGTGTATTTGCAAACCTGGATTCCAGCTTGCATCAGATGGGCGCTACTGCAAGGGTACGTGCTTGAAAACAGTCACGGGGGCTTTATCAGCTTGTCCTCCTGTGTTCTTGAGAGTTACACCTTCCCTAAGGAGTCTCTCCATTTCTAGCCCTTCAAATTCTGGTTTAGGAAACCTGGCTAGAACCCCTTCTTCTGTCTAGTCATCTAAAGAACTTCAGTTTATGACCAGATAGATATCTTATTTCAGAAAAGGCATCTTCTCAGTACTGGGGATTGTAGCAAGTGTACCACTTGAGCCAACTCTCTGTAGACGCTATTGGCAGTAATACCTTCCTCATTATTTCCTTTAGCTATCTTAAGAAACAAAACGTTTTTTTTTCGTGGTCAGTTTATTTAGGTTTTATCAAATTACTTCGCAAAGAAAACAGGAAACAGGATTGAGCGGAAGATATAAACAAACCAAGAGCTTGATAACTTTTGGAATAATCTCATTGCTCCAGATGGGAAACTGAGTTTTATTGTGCTGTTAGAGGCTTAAAAAGAGTTGTTGGGGATAAATGTGTGCTTAGCCTCCTGCTTTTATAGGAAGGATGAGGAATTACTACACTTGGACCTAAGATCTGAGCTGAAGTCAGACTTCCCAGGAACCTTACACTCGAACTAGGGCCAGAATATCTGGTTGGAAGACTGTGCTCAGAGCCTCTGTTCTTGGCTTGAGTTGTAGAAGTAGAGTCTGTCAAGCTGCTTAAGGTTGAGAAAGCAAGGGACAGTCCTATGATGCCTCTTCCCTGATTGTCTCTTGAGGGACAGGGACCCTTAAGGTAAAAGTTGTGTAGAAGAAAGCCTTCTATGTGTAAGTCCTTGGCAAGACACGTTCTTGGAGAATCCAGACGTTAAAAGAGGTCTAGCCCTTGGTTATTTACTCACATTCTCTATGACCTTCACACCAATGGCTCTTGATATTGTGGAAATCTGCTTTCACTGCAAGAAAGAACAATTGGGGTTTTCAAAATTTCAAGAGAGGAAAGTGATTCCTGTCCTTCTGAGCTTGATACTTGGGAGGACCTGGAAATCCTCTACGCTGTGAGATGGCCCTGAATTAAAGTGTCACATGGTACAGATGAAGTGCTGTACAAGTTAAAAGGGAAAGGGGAAGGCCATGGTGGCTGGAATATTTAGAATGAGGCTTCCAAACAAAATAATGGAAGGAAATGTGAAAGCCCCTTTTGTGAGCAGGACTTCTACGAGAGAACCCCCGCCCTGCTTGCCAACCTGCACAGCTCTCTGGGATTTGCCCGTAGTACCCGTAGGCTGCAGACAACCCAGGTGGCAGTTTTCAGCATGAAGTGTATCCAGTCCATCCGCTGCCTCAGTGATGTTATGAATCAGTGAAACGAGGTTCTGCATCCAGCTGCAGCCAGAGAAGTAGTGGCCTGTCGAGAGTTTTCCCACTTGTTTCAAATTACTGATATTTGCTAGGATTAGCTTAGCATTCTGTTTTAAGGGAGGGAGAAGGGAAAAGAAAAGAGAGGAGGAGAAGTGAAGAAAGAGAGAGAAGACTGGAAGAATAGGATGAAAGGAGAGCTCCTTCATAGTTCCCTCCATCCCATATTAGTACCTTTGTCTTACTTACTCTGGGGTATAGAGCACAGATACAGGCTGTGGGACAAGATTTTCCCTTTGTACTGAATACTTAGGAGCCTACAAAGTTATGACTGTTGAAAGCTGAATGCCCAGTGCTAATTTAATCTCTATAGTTAACTAGTCTGATGGACCACAGGGCTGTGGCCTCTTTGATCCCTTTCTAGAAGCTGAAGGCACTGACTTTGAGCCATCTGTATCCTACCTATTCAACCTAAAGTCCTTGTCCCCATTAAGAAGCCTTTGTGGTGCTTTGCAGTCTGTAGTCTCCAATGTTTTACTCTAGGTCTCAACTTGCACAAGAAGCTAGCCGAAACAACTGAATCAATCTGAGGGTTCACATACTGAAATACCACTGCTGTTTTAAATACAATCTGTACACGGGTTGTACCGATCTTGGACCATCTGACTATGTTTTGTGCCAAACAATACAAGCTAAGTTAAACATGGAGGTGTTTTGCTCTCCGTTTGCCTTTTTAAAGTCAGAAAAAAAGGAAATAGTCATATACTCTAGTTATATATTGTAAAAAGAGTTGTTATAAAGTGACTTGCTTCTAAGTGTTTTCCAAAACATGATTTTGGTACCTTTTCTACTTCCCCTCATGAAGGGGGAAAACTCTGTACTATTACTTATATAAATCCAATAAAGTCTTTTACCAGATTTTTCTAAGTAGATGCCCACAGTAATGTAAAATACTTGAAATGTTCAGGGAAGACTTTTCTTTGCTGGATTCCAAAGGCTTACAGTATTATTAGCCAAATGTGGTCATCAAAGTCATCTATATTTATTTTCTGTTCTTTTTCTATGATGTCCCTTCAGTGTCTTTAATGGTACAACTCTTTTTTTTATTGTGAAAATACTGTACAGAGGGGTTACAATTACATGGGCAAGATAGTGAGTACATTTAATGGTACAACTCTTAATGTTAGGCTCATTGTCCCAAAGGTCTCAGACAAAAGTGACGCTAGGAGAGATACCAGCCTGGTTGTCAAATGACAAAGGGAAAAGCATCCTGCCTAGGTGGAAAATTTCATTTCTTATCAACTGGATTTCTGGCACTGTCTCCATGTAATGTGTTAGACACAACCCTGTGTCTCTTGCCCATTGATTTCCTTCTTCCTCCAATTCTCTTCTAGCCTTCGAGATTCTTATTTTAGATTAAAAAAAAAAAGATTTCGTTGGAGAAAACTATTAAAGAAACTTTTACTGGAAACGTAATAAGCTCCAACCATTGTTTTCTGTCTGTTCTGTTCTTTCATAGGCCACCGGGAATGCATATTCCTCAGCTTTTTGTTGTTGAGACATTGCATAGGATTTTCCATCTTCTCCAGTTTCAGTGTTCTATAAGGGCAAACAAGTTATAGCTTTCGATAAAAGACACCTTATTTAAAATAAGACCCTCTTCCTATCACAGATATTAACGAGTGTGAAACACCTGGGATCTGCATGAACGGGCGCTGCGTGAACACGGACGGCTCCTACAGGTGTGAATGCTTCCCTGGCCTGGCCGTGGGTCTGGATGGACGCGTGTGTGTGGGTAAGGAAATGGCATTCATGGCTTGGTTTATGATGGAGAAGCATCTGGTGGCCATGAGCAAAGCCCACTAATAACAAAGATGCTTTACCATAGCAGACAGGAAATAATGGATATCTGCAGAGTCAAAATCCAACAGGCTTTTCTTGAATGAATAGAATTTAAGTTTGGGGATAAAGGAAAGCCAGAAATCCCTTATTTCCCCATCTCCCCTTTACTTTCTAAATCCATATGTGTACCCAATATTCTTTTGTTGATAATGGTCTTTGAAATTGGCCTATATATGAGCTCACTAGCTCATGGTGAACCTTCTCATGGAGAAGTAAATTTCCAAAGGAAGTGCAGAATGCAAAGGCAAATACGGGTAATCCAGAAACATACGCAGTAATAATAGTTTTACATGGCCTAATAAGAAGTCTGAAAGTTGTTGAGAAATTGGTACAAATTTTATCCACATAATTTGAAAGAAAGGTGTTGAATAAACCCTTTGGTTTGGGAAAGGATTGGGCCTAGCTGGAAACTCCCTCCCTGGTAGTAAAGGTAATGTGTCTTAGTTGACCTACATCTACAGATTCATATAATGAGCCTTTTACAGATTAAACTTCCTCCTTTTGGAAAGTACACCTAATTTAGACCTTCAATAATTGCATGTTTATTTTGGGGTAGCCACATTTCTAATAAAGGTCTTATTTATCAGAGTGGGAACTTCAGGATTCATTCAACACTTATTAAGTGCCCGCTCTATGTGTATCTGGGGAAGTAGAAAATGAATGAGATAGAATCCCAGCACTTAAGAGCCTCATAATTTGGTAAGCCATGGTAATCCCTAGAAAACTGCAAGGCTAGCTACTAGTTTTCACCGCTTAGAAGACCAGTGTGGTTTGGTGTTTTGCTTTATTATTATTATTAAAGTATCAAGTCCCAATACCAGAGACCTTCTTTGTGAGTTAAGAACAGAGATAATGGAGAAATGAAGGCAGCTTCAAATTTGACCTGGTAGGTTCTCATGTGTTTAAAGCAACAGTGTGATGATGTGTGCTTTTTCCTGTTTAGACACCCATATGCGGAGCACTTGTTATGGGGGATACAAGAGAGGCCAGTGTGTCAAACCCCTGTTTGGTGCTGTTACCAAATCTGAATGCTGTTGTGCCAGTACCGAGTATGCCTTTGGAGAACCATGCCAGCCATGCCCTGCCCAGAACTCAGGTACGTGATATTGCAGAGGGTATCACTTCTCTGAAACCACGCGCAATCTTTGCATTTAGACAAGTCACCGAAAAAGGTTACACTGTGCTACATCCTGTACCTTCCCTGGGGTCTTGGGAGGGGCTAGGCTGTGGCTAGTCATGTGTTACTCAGTCCTCAGTCATTGGTGATTGGTGATCTGCAGTACATTTGTGTGTCTTTTTATTTTTATTTTTTTTATGAATTCCTCTACCTCAGTAGTCTTCTGCTCTGTGAGATGCCTGCAGCTTCACGAGTTGGCCTTTTGCAGGCGCCGACTGTTAGAAAAGCAGAACTTTATACAGCATAAAAGTAAATAATTTTTAGCCTACCTGAATATTTCCAACAGTTTCCCAGAAGGCCACTTGTGAATTTTGTTCCCATCCCACATGTTGATTTTGGTGTGCTTTTCTTAAATGGTTTTATTCAACCTTAGGGAAAAAGTATTTTTCTGCAGTTGAGGTGACATGGCCCAGTGAAAACAGACGTAGACACTGGCTGAGAGTCTACTCTCTGCATCATAAACAGATTACTTTTTTTTGGGTGGGGGGTAAGTTATTTGTGCTTTTATTCTTGGCTCATTTAAGAATTTGAGATGACTTAGTTACATTAATAAAAATAATCATAAAATCAAAAAATATGAAAAAAGGATCCTCGGCCTTGTGATCTACAAAATGAATCATCTTAGCTAATACAGAAGGCCCTGGGCACTGTAACCTATCTCTATTTGAAAAGCACCAGGAATTTATTGAAATTAAGACAAGATATTGTCACTCCTTGAGCATAATTTTGAGGAAGCTTGGCAGTTAGCTTGTAATGTCTTATCCTAAAATAAACTGAGGCTTAATATTGGGGAAAAAAATGTAGTTTTGTGGGCTGGTTCATGTATCCGATTCAGTTTATTCATTTTTGCCTTAAATGATTTTATTTTTAAGACTTGTTGTTTTTAATATGATAATGTTTGAGATTACAGAGTTAGAAATTAAAATATTATGAAAAACTAGATAAAGTTGAAGGGAAGGCTAAAAGAAATAAGGAATGCCAGTGAAAAGCAAAAACTTAAGCATGTTAGAGGAGGTGAATTTGATCAAAGTACCTTATTAGAGAAATCTCACAGAGGAACAATTAAGTTATCCAATTAATTTAAGAAAACGCTTTATTCTGGCTGATTACTTTTTCCTGTTAAATAATATACAAATGATCATTTTATCATGTATACATGATCATCAACCAGTTAAAATACTTGTGTAATATACTTTGAATGTATAGAAAGTAAAAAAGTTCCATGAAACTATTATTATTATCAAAGTTTTATGGTGTGATGTTCACTTTCTCAGAGTAATTTTCTAACATTCTAAATGTACAGACAGATGAGAATCATGAAAGATGCTCATGAAAGATACTCACATGTTGAGGAAGGGGAAAGTTAAGGCTTGGAATCCAGGAAATGCAAAGTCTATCATTTTTTGCAAAACGTCTTCCCCTGAATGATATGTATCTCCAAATAATTCTTACCATAGATAAGAAAAATGATAGGTTAGGAAAAGAGGACCAGAGGAAACCTGATTTGTTTAAGCAGTGAAGAAATGACGGCTGGTAGGTGAAAAATGCTAAATCCTGGAGATCCCCAATCAGAGTAGCTCTCATTTCAGGAGAGTTGGCATTTTGAATATCAACAGACAATATCCACCATAGTATTTTAGCCAGCTAAGTGACATACAACAGCCATGCAGCCTCTGAAGTTCATCTTTTGTTCTGCAAGTGTAGCAACTTGCATATGGAGTCATTTCCCACTGGTGATAAAAACAAGTTTACATTGTTCACTTACAGTCTTCCCTTCAGCTTTATGTTGCTTTTCATATCAACTTCATCAAGCTTTTCAGCTTTCAGAGAAGAAACTAAGGGTCAGTGACCAGGCCCTGAGTTTAAGCACCAGGACGGACATACACACACACGCACACACACACACACACACACACGTATGAGCGCACACACACACACATACTTGAACACATGCCTGTGTTCTTGTGAGGAAAATCTGGAGAATTTGCAGAGAAATGAAAAGATGTCAAGAACCGATTATACTGAAAAAAAAAAACCAAAAAACAAGAAACAGCACTAAGGGGGGAAAAATAGTATTCCCAAGATGGTGGGAGCAAATTTTATTAACAGTTAAGAAACCACATGTTAACAGGCACGTTTTACCGTAAGTGTAAAGTGCTCCCAAGTGAACAAAATCAACTCGTAGGAAAAATCTCTTTTCTGAAAGTGCTTTTGCACAAGGAATCACTCGAACTCGCTCGTATCCTTCAATTTCCTCAGTGATATGGAGCCTTTAGAGTGAGAGCCTTGATATCAAGATGACTCCACCAGGAGATAGCTCCTTTTCCTTAGCCTCTTTACCTCAGTTCTTCTCACTTGTGAGGCAATGATGTGTGCAAAGCCAAGGGCAGGATCAACCCGTTCTGCAGACAAGGGAATCATTTACTATCTGTTCATTTATTGCAGCGGAATACCAGGCTCTCTGCAGCAGTGGGCCAGGAATGACGTCAGCGGGCACCGGTAAGGAGTCCTTGCAAAACTTTACTACCTTAAGCATGTGCAGAGGCAGCATTGGGCTTTCCGGTGCTTTCCATTGGGCTTTCTGGTTGATCTGTTGATGCCAGGCTAAGCCTGGTCTTTCTCTGGCAACCACCTCATGATGTCTCTGGGAGTCATACAAGTTCCTGTAACCATCACTGGGGCATGATGGGCCCTGGGATTGCTGGCTGTGGGGGAGGGGCTTGCTAGCTGAAGGGACTAGGATCTCTCCACAGGGGATTGAAGGGGGACTGCGGATGATCCATAATGACTATGGTTGCTCATTCTGAAGAAGGGGTAGTTGGGCTTTCAGGAATATGGGATGATTGAACTGTTATCTATTCCTAATCTATAAGATTTCTGAACTGTCAAAGGCTCCAATCATTACAAGATGACAGTAGAGGGTCTTTTTTTTAAATTTTTTTGCGCCAATCACAACAGCAAGTAGATTGGAAAATAATAGGTGATTTGTGTAGGAGGTAGAACCAGAGAAATATTGGGGTCAAGACAAATGGCAAAAGGGAGAATTCAAATAAAGATCAATATTGAGGGAGAGGGATCAGGAAGGAAAAACAGAGAAAACGAGGGAAGAGGTGACACTGTTCAAAAAGAAATATACTCAATACCGGAGTTATGTAACTGTAGCCCCTCTATACATCACTTTTACAATAATTTTTTTAAATAAAGGTAACCACAGATGAGATGAAAGAAGAAGGGATTTTCTTCTGAATATAAACAAACATAATTTGACAAGAGAGTTTTAAAAACAAAGTGGACTGGCTAAATGGATTTGTCAGTTCATTCAGCATGATTAATTTTATCATTATGTCTGGATAAGATGGGAAGAGAAGGAAAGAAGGGAAAGTAGTGAGTTCGTGGGGAATAAACTAGTTTTGCTAAGGGACTTGGAGATAAAAAAAAAAAAATGTCTGCAAGAGTCCGGTGGCGGATTTGAGACAATCCAGTCACCACTGACACTGCATCCCTCATCCACCACTTAATCTCCCCTAAGTCTGTCAGGGCACAGAGGGAGGAGGAGGACTCGGCCTCCTGAGGGTGGAGAAGGGACGCAAAAGCGGTGGGCCTGGTTTGGGTTCGATAAGAACAACTACACACAGAGTGCTCCACACACGGTGAATGGGAGAGTGAGAAGTTTGGACCCAATGAACAAGAGGATTGCTGTTTTAATCTTGAGGATGTTGCTGACTCTACAAAAGTTTGAACCATGCACAAGACATAATCACCTTGGCTTCAGGAGGTTAAAAATGGTGACAGAATGGAAGGCAGGTGGAAATAAGGCAGCTGGAGGTAGGGAGACTAGTGGTAGGGACTTGGACTTTATAGTTGATTCAGATTTCTGTCCTGGGAATTAGGCCAGGAGATGTCCAAAGTATCTTCTTCAGCTTGACTCTAAGAACTATAGTTCCAACCTAGATGACAAGTTCCTCTCAGGGACTGGTAGAAGTAAGATTTGACTCAGAATATCCTCCAGTAAGAAAAAAAGAGTTTCCCTTCCAAATGAAACTTCTTTCCTTGACCCAAGGATATCCTAAGGTCATTCCATGTATTGTATTGTACAAAACAAACAAAAAAACAATTGTTTGTTTTTAAACAATTCATTAGCTGTTTATTTTAGAATGTGATTGATTGTTAACCTTTTTGGTTATGCAGATATAAATGAATGTGCATTAGATCCTGACATTTGCCCAAATGGAATCTGTGAAAATCTCCGGGGGACCTACAAATGTGTATGCAATTCCGGATATGAAGTGGATATAACTGGGAAAAACTGTGTTGGTAAGAAGTTCCACCTGTTTTCTAAGACGTTTCATGCACCATACATTCGTTTCCATGTTTCTTGGAAGAGGATGCTCTTCACTAGTTTATAGGACTGAGCCAAAGAATGCTTAAGACTTAGAACATCAGCACTACATATGCATGTATGGATAGACAAATACTTTCGTAACTGAATCTTGACCGTTTGTGATTGGGGCTGTAACAGATGCACTCTATAAAAGAGAAGTTTCTTAGATCTATAAAAGTCTCAGAATGATACTCTGCTTCATTCTCATGTGGCCTGAAAGTAATCCCTATTTTTCACTGAGAAAAGCAGTTCTGTTCCCAACTACTTATTTGATTCAATCAGAGAAAACACAACTTACTTTCAGTAATAACAACTTTCTGTTAAGTTTAACAAACACCATTTTTTGTGTTTTAACAATTCTTAATGAAGATACCAGTCAGTAATTAACTCCATCATTTGAATGAGAAGACACTGGTCACTACAAGACATTATTTTGTTTTCTCCAACATTCTCTATTTGTCTGCACAGAACCAGTATTCTCTAATAGTCTGTAGGTTTCCTGAAGTTGGGCTTTCACAATCCATATTCAAAACTAATTATTTATGGGACTATGCCAAGAAGTGCCAAAACTAAACATAAGATGATACATCTTTTTGATTTGGAGGCCAAACATATTTTATGTATAAGCAAATACTTATGTGGGATAGGGTAATATTTTAAGAAAGTTTAAGATAAACTTGGAGACCCCAACTGTATTTGTACTGAGCATATTTTATTCTATTTAATACTCTTGGAGATTACCACTAGTGGTATCTTAGAAGCAATGTTTGAAAAACGCTGGCCTAAGAAAGTGGACTATTTGGCATATAGAAGTGTGCAGATATATTGTAGATAAACACCGAGTCCTTCTTTTCATACTTTCAGTACAACACATAGTCTCATATAGTTTCGCAAATACCTATGACTTGTGGACTCTCCTACCTGCCATCCAGTATCAGATGGCCCTTGTGTGTTCTGGCCCAGGAGAAGAAATTCCCTACATATCTTTGTCCCTGGGCATCAAACGTTGATTTATTATGTCCTTTCTTTACCACTAAGGACTCTTGGGGGAAGTATTAGCATTCCTTATTCTCAGCATATTCTTACTCAACAATAGTATAACATCATACTCAAGTTTCCCTATTTTACAAATGTGTTGCAGATTTAAGTCTATTTACTGTTGTGAACCATGTAATTCCCCAGGACTAATTTTTTTATGTTAAGGGATATAAAACTTGACGCATGATTGTCTAATCAGACTCTGTCAATGTGCACAAAAAGAATTCCTTGTGGATAACTAGCTTGTTCCATAGGGCTCTGGGATGTAATTTATCTCAAAAGGGTTATAAAAAGCTGCATAATATCTTCATTTCCTGAATTATCTACACAGTTCAGACCTCAAATTGATTTTTCTCTTTAGAAAACCATATTATTCATCTGAAAGCAAGGATTTTTCCTCAGCTCTCTGAATTGCAAGTCTCAATTCTCCATGGCAGTTATAAACATAACAGATTGCTTCATACTTTGTAAATATAACTGGAGATGGTTGGAATTATTTGTGGAGGAAATACCCATGCTGGAACTAACACTTATCAAAAATGAATCACATTTTTTCCCCTAAATATTTATCCAGTTCCCTAAATCAATAAAATTAGTCTTATTTTTGACACAGTGAAGCGGTTATTCCAAGTTACAGATCAATGATTTCCAGAAAACCCAAGTTTTCTTCCTGTTGAAAGAGAAGTAAATTAAATAATGACTAGCAATTTAAAGCTTCACAAATACCTTGTTTAGGTAACGGCATTGAGCTCCTGGTTTGCTAAAATGAGGTACGATTGGCAAATCCAGTGGTATAAGAGTTACATCTCTGTAGTGGAACTAATTATACCGTTAGACTTTAAAGATCTGCCCTAAAAGAACAAAGAAATGCAATCGGATAGTTGGATTCTTATTCTCATTGTCATTGGCTTTCCAGATATTAATGAATGTGTCCTGAACAGTCTACTCTGTGACAATGGACAATGTAGAAACACTCCCGGAAGTTTTGTCTGCACCTGCCCCAAAGGATTCATATACAAACCTGACCTAAAAACATGTGAAGGTAAGCCATATTTCTCTTCTTGTACTATCTTTTGGGATGCCATTATAAACCATGAGGATAAGTTAGATAATCATGCCAATTTAGCTGAGATTCTGTGGTTCGAAAGGGCACTTACACCAACTTTGCATGCAAGTGGTGTCTCATTTGCCACTGAAGGGCAAAATTTGAAAGTATTCATTTTTGTCTTTGCCTTCAACTGGTATTTTAATTGCTATGCTAATAGATGAAGAAAAGAGTGTGTACAGTCAGATCGAATTCATGCTTTGGGAATCACATATACATTGGCTCCAGATTTCCCGAATAAAAAGATCCAAACCAGTGGATTATATAGTATGGAGATGAGCTCACTTACAACTTTGGCTTTCCATGCAGTTTAGAAAAAGCTATTTAGTTTGGTTTTATTATCTAAGAATATGTGCTAACAAATGAAGCAATGATAACAATTGAAGTAATCTCTTCTCTTTCTCCTTATTGAAGTTAATGCAGCTCTGTCTTCATTTCAGACATTGATGAATGTGAATCTAATCCTTGCATTAATGGAGTGTGTAAAAACAGCCCTGGCTCTTTCATTTGTGAATGTTCTCCTGAAAGTACCTTGGATCCAACAAAAACCATCTGCATAGGTATTTATCTTTCCAAGAGTGATTTTTTTTCCCCTGTGGTTATCAATGCTGCTGCATTCTGAGCTTTTACTACCAAAAAATAAAAGTATGAATGTGGCATCAAAAACAGTGATCATCCTTTGTTTTATGCATTCCTGTGAGCCTATGTCCAAGTTTGAATTTTTGATATAGATTCTGCTAACTATGCATGAAGTACTCCCCTTATCTTTTCCTTGCAGAAACCATCAAGGGCACTTGCTGGCAGACTGTCATTGATGGGCGGTGTGAGATCAACATCAACGGAGCCACCTTGAAGTCCCAGTGCTGCTCTTCCCTTGGCGCTGCCTGGGGTAGCCCCTGCACCATATGCCAAGTTGGTAAGAGAAATCGGGCTCTGACTTGGCACAGATGGGGAAGCCCACTGCTTTATCTACTTAAGGTTACATGAGAGTCTCTGGTGACCTCAGTGGAACATAGTCCTGAATGGGAAAGAAGGGAAATGTCGTGGGCAATACTTTTGCGTGATTTGGTTAATTTGTTCTTTCCTTTCTCTGCCTGGTAACGTGGTTAGATCGGGTTGCTTCCTTGAAGCACCATTTTCTTCGGGCTGTCTTGGAAACCTCGTGGCTATAAGCCTTGAGTTGATTTTTGTTGTTGTTTGCTTTGTTTTTTAGTTTTTTGTCGGTTGTGGGGCTTGAACTCTTGGCCTAGGTGCTGTCCCTGAGCTCTTCAGCTCAAGGCAAGCACTCTATTACTTGAGCCACAGCACCACTTCCCGTTCTCTGGTGGTTTATTGGAGATAAGAGTCTCACGGACTTTCCTGCCTGGGCTGGCTTTGAACCGCGATCCTCAGATCTCAGCCTCCTGCTGAGTAGCTAGGATTACAGGCGTAACCCACCAACACCTGGCTTTGTTTTGCTTTTAGTTTTTAAATAGGTTCAGCGTTTTTTTCCAAAAAAGATAATTGATATAAAGAAACCAGTATTCATGACTAAACTTCATGAGGGTTTCTGGTGAACTTCTGAATCTTGGGGGGAAGCTGAGGGTTGAGAGCTTGACCCACTGTTTGCTGATTCTATGTTTGAGTGTATAAATTATGAATCTATGTAGTGTGAATACTTCAGGGCTGGAAGATCTCCTGGTTCTAAGCTGTATTCTCCCCATTCATTTCCCAGTAGTCCCATAATGTCATTCCTGTCTTCAGGCTAATAGCAAAAAAGGAAATCTGCATTCTGTTTCCTGCCTGTTACCATCACAGAATGCAATTTTATGTCTATGGAGATGTCTTAGGGGAATTGAGCTTTATTCAAGGAGACATCTCATTACTATTCTTCCTTACCTCTATAATCTCAGAAATACTTTATTATGCACATTCCTGACAACAAAACTCCATTCATGTGCTCGCTCCTCTTTCACGACTACGAAGTCTGGATATTGTTATATTTTTTTTCCTATTTTTTATTTCTACAGACCCCGTATGTGGTAAAGGATTCTCAAGAATTAAGGGGACACAGTGTGAAGGTATTTCTCATTATGTATAAATCATAATTTGTGTGTATGAGCAATGCTTGTGTTCACTTAAACTGGAGAAAGGGGTCATGTAACTGCGATGAAGTAGAAGGAAAAAAATAATGAGAACTGAGAGCAGATGTTAATGTCACAGGCATGTAGAATGTTGTCCGCGCCAGTGCCTGATCACTGTGGGCAAAAAATGTTTTCAGACTGACCATCACTCTCTGAAGATGCTACCTGTCGGGAAGGTTTTTGGCACGACTATAAAACTTGCACTTTTCTTAGTTTGCCCTGTGTTTGTTTTTTGTTTGTTTGTTTGTTTCATGGTCATGGGTAATTTAGAAGGACATAGTCTACTGCGTCTTTTTTTGAAGGTCTACTGGATTTTCTCCAGATTGCTGTGACTCTTTCTCACAGAGTCCAAGATAGATATAGGTCATGGTGACTAATGCAACCTGACATGACACAGCAGCTGAAATATTTTAAAAACAGCAATTAGTCCCATATGTGGGATGAAATGAAGTTCTTTTTTCCCCCCCTGTTAAAACAAAGAAGAACAGTACAACCCCCACCCAAAGTCTTTCTTTCCAAATGATGACTGAATCCTTTGGCTCTTTTTTTCTGGTCCAGACTCACTGTTAATAACTTATCTGAGCTTAGGAGCACATTTTGGTATGCCAGTGGCCAGAATAATGGCAACAACAACAGAAAAAAAAAACAACCATTTTTTTCCCCTAAAAATGTAGATTTTATCCATTCCCCATTTAGTTCTACTCCAAAAAAAGGTACAGAATTTTTGTTTTAACATCCCTGGCTTTGAAAGTCATTGCTTTGAAATAGAGACATGGTTGTGTATGCATCTTACCTAAGGCTCCCTCCTTTTTGGAACTGGCAATTACGTGCTTCTCTTTGGATTAACTTGATCATGAATATTTTTCCAAATTAAGCACAGAGTACATACTGTGCCCTCCATGAAGCAAACCAGGAAGGACGGGTACGTTGGAGGGAGATTGAATGAATGATGACTGGGTGAGCCTGGTCATTTTTTTTTTTTTTTTTGGCTTTGTAACTCAAGAAGGGACCATCACAGGGGCTCACCGGCCAACCTGAGACCATTGCCGGCTTACACCTAGCTATACATTTGCAGGGTGGAGGGCTTCTCAATATTTCTTCACTCTCAATCAGCCTTCCTATTACTAAACACAATTTTTGCTTTATCTTCAAGCTGTTTCTTTGCCAGTTGGGGGCGGGGGAAACCAGGTTTCTGTTTCTCTATTTAGTTCCTATTTTTCTATTATTTCTCTATTTTCAGATATCCGACCTCTTAAAGCTAATTATCTGCTCCCTGCAAATTTCTCCTGAGTTGTTCACAGCCATGAGAGCTATTGTTAAGAACCTATTCCCTGTCTCTAAGACTCCAGTGTTATCTCCCTGAAACTGACGGAGAAACTCTCCTATCTTTATTAACAGGTGGGGTCAGTTGTGATTCAGTTGCCCCCGAATGCTACTATTCCTAGCTGAAGCAAGCTAGATATTTGAACTTACCTAGTTGAGAATGACCTTTTCTGTGGTGAGAATGATTAGGAATCTACAACTGGAAAAAGGTAGGATGATCTTAAACAAATGTGGAACTTCATTTTTTTTTCCTTTTTAGATATTGACGAATGCGAAGTGTTTCCAGGAGTGTGCAAAAATGGCCTGTGTGTCAACACCAGGGGCTCATTCAAATGTCAGTGTCCCAATGGAATGACTCTGGATGCCACAGGAAGGATCTGCCTTGGTAAATACGGAACTCATTTTTACCCCCGTCATGACCGTTTCTTAAGTATGGTTACAAATTTAGTTAACCAGAAACAACTGGACATGTGGTTCCAAGTTCAGACGGACTTTGTTCCGGACTCCCCCGTTCCACCTCTCCGAAAATGAAGTGGGTCTGAGAAAGTGGTGACTGAACTAACTCAGATGTGTTTCCACAACACGCTGCAGTTTGCTCTTCTCTAGAGAGGAGAGTCCCAGGCATGCTGCAGAGCACAAGGAGAAAGCATCACCAAGGAGCATCATGGGAGTTCTCAGATTACTCTTCCTGCCAGAGAAGTATCAGAACCACCTGAAGTTATCAGGGAGCCTTTCACCAATACGCGCTCGTGTTCTTGCTTAGGCGAGACTGCCCACTGTACATACCCTATCTGTCTTCAATGAATTCCAGTCCTTATGTAGGTAGCAAGGTAGCAAGTGTGCTTTACTTTATCAAGCACAAGTTGGCCATTTGAGGCAGTGAAAGGGAATACCTGTGCTCACCTCCTTCCCCTCTCCTCTGGCAGATATCCGCCTGGAAACCTGCTTCCTGAGGTACGACGATGAGGAGTGTACTCTCCCCATTGCGGGCCGCCACCGCATGGATGCCTGCTGCTGTTCCGTGGGGGCCGCCTGGGGGACTGAAGAATGTGAGGAGTGTCCTGTGAGAAACACCCCAGAGTACGAGGAGCTCTGCCCCAGAGGACCTGGCTTTGCCACAAAAGACATTACCAATGGCAAACCTTTCTTCAAAGGTACCGGTGTTTTCAGTGCTTGATTAGCTGACTTCTCCTGAGCCCGTAGACATCGAATACCATCCACTTGCTCACCCTTCATTTTTGGCTTTCTGAATTCTATAACAGTGAACTGTTACACACACACACACACACATATACACACACACTCGCACGTGTACACACACACACACCTCAAAACATACTGAAGGTCTTGACCTCCCAATCTAAACATCAAATTGGTAACATTTATCTTAGTACTAGCCTAAGCCAGAAATAAAGGTAGCCCTTTGGGAAGATTGAATACCGTCTGTCAAAGACAGGTGACCTGACCTTATGGCTGACCTTTTGATGCAGCCCTGTCACCCATCAGAGCGTACACAATGGAGCAGCAAACTTTACTTCTGTGGCAATCACACTCTGGTGACTTAGGACGTTTCAACTGTTAGTTTAGTTTTTCCTACCAGCATGTGAAATCCATGTCAAAAATAAGAAGTTATAGATTTAATCGAATTCCAAAATCAAGTTAGCTTTTTATGTATAAGGAAACAGAGCTTATCTACTTGAGCATATAGAAAAAAAAAAGGATAATTGGTTATCTTAGTTTTGGTTGTTTAGTTTTGTCTGCTGTCTCTCATGTAAGACTTTGAATCTCTGGACCCAGTTATTATATACTGAACTTCAAAACTAAATCAACTCAGAAAAATAGGGAATATATATATATATATATATATATATATATATATATATATATATATACACACTTAGTTACCTTTATGGAGAAAAGTATAGATCTCTCTTTCTCCAACCCCCTTCTCATCCTTCTTTACCTCCTCTTCTTCTTTTCTCTCCTTCCTTTCTTCTCCCTTCTGCTACCATGAAAACATGAGGAGATGTTTACAGTTATGTTTCCTATATCATCACATATCCCTTGAAATGACTCTTTTAAGTCAGGACCCTCCAACCTTCAGAGTTTAAAATATTATACAGTCGGGCACTGATGGCTCATGCCTGTAATTCTAGCTACTCAGGAGGCTGAGATCTGATGATCACGGTTCAAAGCCAGCCCGGGCAGGAAAGTCCATGAGACTCTTTATCTCCAATAAACAACTAGAAAACCAGAAGTGGCGCTGTGGCTCAAGTGGTAGAGCGCTCATCTTGAGCTGAAGAGCTGAGGGACAGCGCCCAGGCCCAGAGTTCAAGCCCCACTACCAACAAAAACAAATTAAAAAAAAAACCATTACACACAGAGACCTCCTAACTGGTAACCCATCCACATCCATTTTCTTTTTCTTGAAGATATCAACGAATGCAAGATGATACCCAGCCTCTGCACCCACGGCAAGTGCCGAAACACCATTGGCAGCTTTAAGTGCAGGTGCGACAGTGGCTTTGCTCTTGATTCCGAAGAAAGGAACTGCACAGGTCAGTGACGAGGCCTCCAGGGGCCAGAAGGGGGACAGCCTTTTAATCCCCTCCCGCTCCCTACATAGCTACTCACTCGCTGCTGCTCCTCTTTCTGTGCCAGACATTGATGAGTGTCGCATCTCTCCGGACCTGTGTGGCCGAGGCCAGTGTGTGAACACACCCGGGGACTTTGAATGCAAGTGTGACGAAGGCTATGAGAGTGGATTCATGATGATGAAGAACTGCATGGGTAAGTGTGTAGTCATTTGGTCAGCACGGGAAGGAAAGGATTCCAGAAGGTTCTGTGTCATAGACCATTTGTCCCAGGTTCTTCCCGCTACCCACCACACTTGTATCCCAACCAGTGAGTCAGTCTGGGCAGAAAGAGACTGGTGAGGGGAATGAACTGGGGAGTTTGTGCTGGAGGATTGTGGGTGACGTTGACAATTAAGTTGTGAGTCTGACACCTGTACCATGAAGTGACTTGAGTACGATTTAGGTATGAGCTGTAGTAGGGATCCCATTTCAGTCTTCTGGAGATGCAGGCCAATTCAGGATCGGAAGAGAAGCCAAGAGTTCACCTGCATTGCAGCCTTACTCTGGTTTTATCGAGAGCTCTATAGTATGAATTGTACCAGAGAGTTGTCCTCATGTTGAGACAAAGTCAGGGTATGATGCTTTCATGCCAACTCAGTCAGTCCTTACTGTGGCTACTATCTTGGGAGAGGGCTATCACCTCTTACTTCCCAGGTGTAGCTGAATGAGGAAGACAACAGTTCTCCAAGAAGGGAGCAAGCCTTTCGCATTGAGGACTCCCAGCTCTGATGGATAGTAAAAAGAATGGCTTGCTTTAGTAGAACAGGATGTCACCACCTTCTTCAACTTGTCCGACTTCCATTTTGCAGATATTGACGAATGTCAGAGAGATCCTCTCCTGTGCCGAGGAGGTACTTGCATAAACACAGAGGGAAGTTACCGCTGTGAATGCCCACCTGGTCATCAGCTGTCCCCAAACATCTCTGCGTGTATTGGTAAGGAGAAAGATTTTTCAGATCACTTGTTTGAGGACGGACAGGCCTCTCTGCCGGAGTCAGATCTTGTCTGAATCAGAGGAACTCTTTTGGTAGGGATGGGCTTGGGAGAGCCAGGAGAACTGGAAGGGGGAAATAGCAGGTGTTGAATACGATCCAAGCACCATCATATCTACATGTGAAAATAATGTAATGGAATTAATAACTTATTTGAAAAGAAGCTCATGTTTTCATGTTTACTCTTCTTGGTTTCTAAACAGACATCAATGAGTGTGAGCTGAGCGCAAACCTCTGTCCCAATGGTCGCTGTGTGAACCTCATAGGGAAATATCAATGTGCCTGCAATCCTGGGTATCATTCCACTCCTGACAGGCTCTTCTGTGTTGGTGAGTTCTAAACTTCCCTTTTCTCTTCCACAACTCTCCAGTAAGGCAACCTGAGAGTTCAGTTTTCATCACTGCTTTGACTTCTTGTTTCTTTTTGATTTCCCCTTTCAGTTCTTTTCACAGTAGATCACAATCTTTAGCTCTTAACCCAGTTTATCTGGTTTAAAGAACCAGTAGAGTGAAAGGTGTGGGATGTTTTAACTAGAATAAGTGTAATTTGATGCCTATTGTTTTGAATGATGAACACCAGCACATGCATTGTTTACCAGCAGGCGTGCTAAGGCAAAGCAGCCAGTGATAAGGAGCGCTGAGATAAGCTAAACATAATGAGGGCTGTGGAAAAAAGCACAGGGTGAGATATCTGCCCTTAGGCGGCACAGATCAGCTAAAAACTTCAAAGGATAGCTGTGTGGGAGAAGTCAAGGGAAGGTTCACAGCTTGCATTGGAGGAGAGGCTATGTATGACCCTCCTTATAAATGGATTTTTGTGGGGACGAATATTTTGCTTCCTGATTGCGTCGGCTGTAGGTTTAATTATGCTGCAAAGCGTGGCTCAGAAGGCTCTGGGGCTTTCCTATTCCCTACATCAATTTCTTATTTCCTGCCAGTTTTTGCCTCATTTTGACTGTATATCACATAGGACTGCCAAGTCTCACATGTCTCTTCTGAGACAGGACAACTCAGAACTTCAACTAAGGTTCTAATAAAAAAAAAAAATGTTGGAAGCTCAGCCAGTCAATTAAACTGAAAATTCAAAACTATAACTGAATCAGTAAGCAAGAGAATTGCCATAAACAGAAGACGTTATCTCAGTCCATTTGTGCTATGGCAACAGAGCCTTTTAGGCTGGAGAATTTGTAACCGATAGAAATTCACTAGACTTACAACTCTAAAGACTGGAAAGTCCGATATCAAAGTATTGGTATGAAGTTAGGACCTTCTTTCTAATCTTCCCAAGAGAGTGAGAAAGTGCAACAGGTGAACAGATTCATTCTTTTGGGTTGGCACCAATACTACCTTTGAGGGAGCCCTTATGGGATAATCATTTTACTAGGGCCCTCCTTCTTAATGCTTCTATAATGGTAATTAAATTCCAGCCTAAATTTTGCAAGAGATAAACATTCAGATTATACCACAAGGTGATATCGCTCTCATTTTGCTTTTCTTAGACATTGATGAATGTAGCATAATGAATGGCGGCTGTGAAACCTTCTGCACCAACTCAGAAGGCAGCTATGAATGTAGCTGTCAGCCTGGATTTGCACTGATGCCTGACCAGAGATCATGCACAGGTGAGTACATTAAGCCTCTCACCGAAGGCTTTCAAGAACAGTTCTCTAAGTAGAGTGGTTCAGGGACTGCGCTTTGGATTCAGTCTTGGGTTCAAATCCTTGTTTGTTATTTTAGGTATGTGTCTTTGAACAAGATACTTAATATCCATTTTTGTTTTTGTTTTAGCTATTAGATGGGATTCAGATGGTATGGAAGAACATTCTAAAATACCCTAGAGTTGGGCTTATAATAAATGGAGTAGAAAATGCATTTTCTTCATTGATCAGGGTTTGAGAGAGGTTGACCATTAGACCTAATTCAGTGCTCTTCTGGGTATGTTGCATAGACTGCAGCAACAGCATTGCCCAAGGTCTTGGTTGAAATGAAAATTCTTTTTTTCTCTCTCTCTCATGTGCTCATTCACTTTTTGTTTTTTTTAAAATATTTTTATCACTGTTAAGTAGTTGTACAAAGGAGTTACCATTCAACAATCACACTATATCTTGCTTGATATCACCTCTTTCATCATTTGCCCAAAGTGCAAATTCTTTTTTTTACATTTAATTTTGTTTTAAATTTTTCTTGTAAAAGGGAGGTATAGAGGGATTACAGTTACATACGTAAGGATCCCTCATTTTCTCTCATGCCTCCCCGCTCCCACCATGCGAATTCTTAAGAAGAGAAATTGTACTTAAGAGCCACGATTAGTTTATTTGACTTAGAAAGCGCTCCCTAACCAACTACACAGGTGACTTTGGCTACAAAAAAGTAACTATTAGAAACAAGATTTTTAACTCAAAGTGTATCTAAGGAGATACTCAAAATTTCAAGCAGGTTTTACCTTAAAATATCAGTAAATAGAAGCTAATAGACATTAGGCATCTATGGTTTTACAATGAGAAAAATAAGATAATCATTTTGAATGAAAATTCACGTGAGTTAAGATTTCTAATTAAAGGATAGACTTTTTGAGGACCCTGGACTTGCCCTTAAACAGTGTCTTATGCATCTTGAAAATGATTCTTTCTCACCCAGGATAACTGAGTAGGGTAATTGTATAACGTTCCAGTTGGAGTTGAGGGTTAATGATCTTGTGCCAGTAGATTGAGTTTGTTTGACTTGAGTCAGCTAATGTTTCCTGCTTGAATAATGGATCCACCTATGGCTGTTGCCTTTATTCTTTGTAGACATTGATGAGTGTGAAGATAATCCCAATATCTGTGATGGAGGCCAGTGTACAAACATACCTGGAGAGTATCGGTGTTTGTGCTTTGATGGGTTCATGGCATCTGAAGACATGAAGACTTGTGTAGGTAAGGAAAGAGGACAAGGTTTTCTCACTTGTCTGCTTAGTCATAGCTTTAAAAAATTACCCAAAGGGTAGTATGCTTTGTGGATAGATGGCTCTCATTGGAAAAGAAGCCTATTTAGGGGCGTAGAACTTGTAGTTAAATATCTTGTACTTCCACAGACCAGGTGAAAGCTAGCTTCTATGATTTAGCCAGGTTATATGACTCCTCTCCAGTGGGGAAAGCCAATAGTGAGTTAAACTTCGTAAATCTAGTATTCTTTTTTCTCCTGAAAGTGTTTAAACATAATATTTCAGAAGTGGCGCTGTGGCTCAAGGGGTAGAGTGCTAGCCTTGAGCAAAAAAAAAAAAAAAAAGCTCAGGGACAGTGCCCAGGCCCTGAGTTCAAGCCCTGGGACTAGCACAAAAAAAAAAAAAAACGAAAATTCATGAGTTGTTTGTTTGTTTTTTTTAAATCTGAAAGTGTTTTACTTTTTCTAATTTATTTGCCCTAATTACATTATCTCAGGGAGATAGAATTCAATTGTATCGGAGCATTGGGTGTATGAACAGCATCTGTGTTTTACAGACGTCAACGAATGTGACCTGAATCCGAATATCTGCCTCAGTGGGACCTGTGAAAACACGAAAGGTTCCTTCATCTGCCACTGCGACCTGGGCTACTCAGGCAAAAAAGGAAAGACGGGCTGCACAGGTGTGTAGGTTTCCTTCATACGGAACAAGCAAATGTTACGTGAAAAGACTACTGATATTTAAATTGTATCATAACGCATACTGCGCAACACTTTTAATACATTTACCTTCTGTACATCTGGCATTTGGCATATTTTATAGTTGAATAACAGTAGACATTTTTATGACCTTTACCAGTGAATAAAAAAGACACCCGGCATGAATTAGCATCATAAATGACATTTTAGGAGGCTAAAAGCACGTTTTAATAGCAATGCAATGACCAGGCTAATTATCAGGCATTTGTAGCCCTTTCTCAAAGCAAAGTGTTGTATATAGTACTCTTGCCATGTTTTGCTCAAAGTTTTATAACTGAAATTGTCCTTGAGAGGTGGTTATCTTTCTGTTCAGATGTCAACTATCTCCAATCTTATGGTTTCTAGAATAAGAGCACTTTTGATATATTTTGCTTTAACTCACATAGCAATTTATTCACGGGATTTAGTAAGTCCTGTAAAGGGATAATTGAACCATTTATAATTTTTATGTGTCTAATACTAGTAGTGTCTGGGGAAAATCTTCCCTAATATGTATAGAAAACTCATCTTTTAAATACCAAATGGATGAAGGCATGCTGTGACAATGGCATTATCTTATTAATGTCTAGTTGGAATCTTCAAACATGAAGCCATGATACTATAAGCACATGGATTAGCAGAATGAAGTTTTACTGGCATATTTTAATGTAACATTATGACATAAGCATAATTTAAAGTATAATAGAGCTCATGGTAAACTTGAATTAGGTTTAAAAATTTTTAATATAAATAGAAGGCTTTAATTCTAATGAAAGAAAGTTAATTTCATTCATGGCCTGTAAGAAAGGGTCTCTAGTATTCCAAATTCCAGCCCACTAGGGTATGCACAATATTTGATTCTTTTCAATTTCTTTACATGAAGAAAGCTTAAATTTTTATGCCATATTTTGGGTGAGATATAATGTCTGTAACACCATTGAACATTGTGTTGGCCAAAAAATCAGAACAATTGCTTTCTTATTAAGTGAGACATACAAACACTGTCTTTAGAGCCCAGTTTAAAGGCATAACATCTAACCAATCGAAAGTAATCATTCTTTACCAATACATCTTGAGATCAATTTGAGGAAGGAAATTTTCACAATGTATGTGGAAGGCTTGTTTTTTATAGTTGGACTTGCAGAGACTTTGGGGACAAGTGCTACATGATAGATAACATCTATCCTGTTTCACAAAACAGGAGCCTTTTAGTGAACTTGAAGCATGAAGAATGGAAGAAATACCACGTCCTTTCTGTGGGGCCAGTATCTTGCCCCATTCCTTTACATTGCTGCCTAAAATAACTTTTCAATCGGATAATACTTCATTAGCACTCTTAGAAGAAGCCTTGACTTTCATGGAGCCTTTAGGATCAGAGTAGCAGAGATACAATATCCTCACCTGAGCAGTGGAATCCTGAATTTCATTCCTAGTTCTTCCATCCATGTTCATGATCTAGTACCTGGATGTTCTTGTAGTTACTCAGTGGTTTCCCTGAGTAGTTGGCACCATGGTGACTTGTAGGAGGTGAGTCTGCATTAGCAAGAGGAGAGAGATTGTAAATCTTGTTATTACAACCACCAAGGGCATCTTGTTGGATTGGAAATGACTTGTATAAACAGAAATTGACAGGAAGTTTAATACACTCAAAAACAAGGTTAAAAAAAAAGTCCTGGGCCAAAAATACCTTTACAATCCCATGTAATGAGGGTTCTTTTAGCCTCCTTTTGCTTTAACATTGGGGTCACTGGTAATTTGGAGTACCATTAGGTTACCTTGGTGACCGGCACGATAAAGACAAGTGTTTATAATGTCCCAAGCAACTAATGTAAATAGAGGCATGAATCTTGCCTAATTAGATGAGCAAGCCACACAACAGAAAAAGCAAGAATAGACCTTGGACCTGTGTTGTGTGGGAAAAACATACAAGATATAGATAGATACATAGATAGATTTTTTTTTCAAATGAGTATTCTGGAAAGGAATTACAAAAACATGTATGCTATTTCATAAGAAGGGACTTTCTTTCATGAGAACTAAAAAAAAAAAAAATAGTCATCTGGGCTCCATGACAGCTTGGTCTAAATATTTCAGCTCCTTGTCATTACTGATTGTTTCCATTTTAACAAATAAACATTTTTTTTTCCCTTGCCAATCACTTCAGCAGTGTTAAGAATCCACCCACTGCCTTACATTCCCAGCCCACACAGATGCTAAGGGGTTATTTTTTCCTAGTTATGCTTTGTCCAAATTGTGGGTATTGCTGAGAGGAATGTTTGATTTAATGGAGAGAGAATGTGCCTTTTACTTGGAACCTGGGACCTCGTTTGTCCTTCCTGGGGCTGGATTACAAACCAGTGCAAACCTTCTACTCATTCTACATACCTGTGATTGTAGGAAGAAAAACAACAGGTCACTGCTAGGTACTATTCTGGGCACATCTTGGCTTTCACAAACATTTTTTTTTTAAGAACCTGTCTTCCCTGATAGGTTCCCTTAGTCAATTAATAGGGCATGGGAGGGAATGGAATGGAAATCAGAGTTGTTTTTTTCAGTTACAATAGTAGGATGTGTGGCAAATCTATTTCTCCAACGCTCTGGTGCCTTTCACGTGAGAAATGTTTCTGGAGGGCCCTCACCCGTGGGAGAGAATCACATACTTCACCCACTAGCAGTGAGGGAAGAGTTGTGTTCATTTCCTTCCTGTTACTTACCACCGCTAATTCCCTGGGCAGCTTGTGAAAACTCCATGGGTGTTCAGTTCACAGTTTTGTGTCCTGTTTTCATCCAAATGAAGAAATCCAAGTTGCCTTTGTGTTTGGCCTTTCCATTCACTGCTACTTCCTCTTCATCAATTCCTAATCCAGAAGATCCCTCATTGGCCAGCTGTGTGGACTCAGAGATCCAGAGGGCAGGAAAGCAGGTGCTCTGTGTGGGATGCAGCCTCTCCCTGTATCACGGCGGTAGGAGACCAGCGCAGCTTAGAACGCAGCCCGTACTGGGGCAGCAGACTTGCGTGGGTCACAGAATCTACACTCCTGGTCTGCTCAGACCACGCCCCAGGCCTTTGCCCTTCAGGGGCCCTGTACGCAGGACCTTGGAGTCTTTGAGCCCAAGGATTTTTGGGAATAAAGAGGATGCAATGTCAGCCTAAAATTTGAATTTCTTTGCTTTTCTTGGCTTCCATTTAATCTTAAAAAGGAATTTTCTGTCTGGAGCAGACTCGAAGGGGAAAGAGAACATTTGTACAGAAAGAGATGTTCTTGGCAAGCACGGGCTGTGTTTCTTCACATTATTAAAGAGAGTTTCAATTCAGCACTTTGGTTTGCTTGGTTTCCTAAGGACTCAGTTTCCCCTTCTGTTTGCTTTTATAACAGCACATCTTCTTAGACGAGTGTGTCACACACATAATGATGACATAATTGTGTTGTTGGATGCATAGGCATCCACACATGTGCAATGACTTTTTATTCAGAAAGGCTTTATGGCCGTGTTGTTGTTCTAATTCACTTGTTACGTACCAAGAGTAGAAGGCATTTGAAATGATGAGTTATGTAAGTAGGAAGCTGAATTTTGACTTGTGAATTATTCTGTTTTAATATCCCAAGGCCTACGATAATATGCCTTTTGGAAATGCCATTCCATTCTCCTTGAAAGCATAACAACAAAGTTAAAAATACCTATTGAATTAGAATTTTCTATTGATATATTATTAATGCTAAAAGGAGATCCTCCTTTTTAAAACATACGGTAATTTTTTTTATTTTTTTGGTCAGTCATGGGGCTTGAACCCTGGGCCTGGGCGCTGTCCCTCAGCTCTTCAGCTCAAGGCTAGCGCTCTACCACTTGAGCCACTTCCAGTTTTCTGAGTGGTTTTTTTTTTTTTTTGGAGCTAAGAATCTCAGGGAGGGCTGGGAAGGTGGCTCAGTGGTAGACTGCTTGCCTTGCATGCATGAGGCCCTGGGTTCGATTCCTCAGCAAAAAAGAAAAAAGCCGGAAGTGGTGCTGTGGCTCTAGTGGTAGAGTGCTAGCCTTGAGCTGAAGAGCTGAGGGACAGTGCCCAGGCCCAGAGTTCAGGCCCCACGACCGGACCCCCCCCCCCAAAAAAAAAGAGTCTCAGGGACTTTCCTGCCCAGGCAGGCTTTGAACCACGATCCTCAGATCTCAGCCTCCTGAGTAGCTAGGATTACAGGCGTGAGTCACCAGTGCCTGATCCGGATGGTAATTTTTAATTTTTATTTTTTTAAATTTTTTTAAATGATCGGATGGTAATTTTTTTAAACACAAGATTACATATAAAACCAGGCGCTGGTGGCTCCTGCTTGTCATCCTAGCTACTCAGAAAGCTGAGATCTGAGGATCGTGCCTCAGAACCAGCCCTGGCAGGAAAGTTTGTGAGACTCTTAGCTCCAATAAACCACCTGAAAACCAGAAAAGGCGCTGTGGCTCAGGGACAGTGCCCAGACCTTAGGTTCAAGCTCCATGATGGACAAATAAGTAAATAAATAAAATTAAAAATTACATATAAAAGCATGAAGGAGCTAAGGGTACCTTTGGCATTAAGAAGTTGAAACGATACAGGATTCTAGGCATTCACACACAGCGAAACCAAAGGAAGATGCTCTTAGAGGAGGAATACAAAGGTACAGTGCTTCGGTGCTCCTCATTACATAAATTACTTATCAAAATGAAAGAAAAGAAATTGGAAAGGAAAAAAGTAAATCATCAACTGTTGGGGTTAAAGGCATGGCTCATTTGGTAGGGTGCTATTCAGTGAGCAAAAGTATCAGGTACCTAGTTTAAGTGCTGCTCTCAGACCTTAAAAAAAAGAAATTGGTAAGAGATAGTTTCTAGATTAATCAACTCTTTTTAAAAAAGTGTTTAATAGCAGAGACACAAATAACAAAATAAGGTTAGGGAAATGGGGTTGGCGATGTGGCTCAGTGGTAGAGTGCTTGCCTAGCATGCATGAAGCCCTGGGTTCGATTCCACAGCACCACATACACAGACAAAGCCGGAAGTGGTGCTGTGGCTCAAGTGGTAGAGCATTGGCCTTGAGCTGAAGAGCTGAGGGACAGCGCCCAGGTCCAGAGTTCAGGCCCCATGACTTACCAAAAAAAAAAGTTAAAGAAATGAAAACAGGATCCACAAAGTGGTGGTGTGAGTCTTCTGAGGAAAGCAGTTATTTGCATGCCCTGGTTGAAAGCATTGGTGCCAGTTCTGTGGAGTCTGTAAGGACAGGTGCATGAATATTGCCCTTGAATTCCCAGGCCCACTTACCCTGTTACTCCTGAGTTGGCTGTGTCCCTTCTTTTCCTGTGCACAGCTCTTCAGTTGGTTAAAGCTCCCAGTCACAAGTGTAAGCAGAGCGCCGTCCTTGACCTGCCACCAAACCTCTATAGGTTCCTGTGCTGCCAAGGTTTCGAGAAAATTCACCTGTGCAAGATACGGTGATTATGAAGATAGTCTTCCAGATAGGGTTCCTTGTTGTGGCATTGCAAGAAGAAATGGTGCAGGAGACACTGCGTTTCTGTTTTGGTTTTGCTCTTGAGGTGATGACGTCAAGGCCGTGACGGTTGCAGTTTCACAGGGCGCGTGTGGCGAGCAGCATGCTTCCCAACACTTTCACATCATTGAACGGAGCCTCTTAAGAAAACAAAAGGGAAGATACATGCCGCTATTCAAGTGATCACTGGAAAGTCTTGTACATTTTGTATCTCACTGTTATCCTTCCTGACCTCCGTCTATCTTGTCTGAGACTTTAGTTTCCACATAAACTCATAGCATCACGCCCATGATTTTTTACTCTTAATAAATAACAGTGCTGATTATGAAAACCTATTCGATAAAAGGTAAAGTTCGGGAAGCAAGATGTTTTTCACTTCGTACTTGGTCTTGTTGTGGCTAAATGTGGAGAATGAAATTTTGAGGATTGGAGAATTAGGAATCTTGAAGTAATTGGATGCTAATCTGCTATTTTTTACTCTGTCAAAATCCCCTCTAGAGTGACTTGAGTTTTACAGAAAATATTTAAGAAGGGTTAGGCTTCCCATGTGCTAGGACTCACTGATGTAAGAGCAAACATACTGCTTTCAGGAGTATTTTCTGCACATGCTTGAATTAGCCTTATCTAAAATAAAAGATAAAACATAATTAATAATGTTTTAAGTTTAAGAATAAAATGTTTATTATATGTAGTGTGAATCAAGTTTTCTGACATACCAACAACATTGCATTCCTTTTTTAATGTAGTTTGTAAAAAAAAAATCTCCATCATTACTCTGTAGTTGACTTGATAAGAATATTGACCATAAAATATATACCCATGAGTATTAGCTTGGTAATAGAATAGACTGGTAGGTAAACCCACTTCTTAAGTTCTTTACCTGGAAAGAGGTTCATTTTGCTTTGCAGTGACTGGATGTTTACAATACAGAAAATAATTAGAGCTAGCAATAGCGAACACTATCAAATTGTTCTTTCTTTGTAAATTGAAACATAAAGCTGTTTGATACATAGGTTAAATATAAACTTATATTTACACATAAATCTAAACTGTTGCATGGATGAAGGCAAGTTGATGTTAGAATATTGCTAAGCTATTTAAAAGAACAGAGGAGCACTTGTGTGAAGCTTTTCTAAACCACTGATTATTTTTCCAGATATCAATGAGTGTGAAATCGGAGCACACAACTGTGGCAGACATGCTGTATGCACCAACACGGCAGGAAGCTTCAAATGTAGCTGCAGTCCGGGCTGGATTGGAGACGGTGTTAAATGCACAGGTGAAGTGGAAATTGCTTATCATGACCTATATACTGTAAAGGCAAATTTACCTTGGCTATAACTTGTTTTAACTGCCAGCTAACTGTCAGTGAATGATGATGTAATGTCATTCCTTAAGATCTGGACGAATGCTCCAATGGAACGCACATGTGCAGCCAACATGCGGACTGCAAAAACACCATGGGCTCTTACCGCTGTCTCTGTAAGGAAGGATACACGGGCGATGGCTTCACTTGTACAGGTAGGCTTGCGCTAGAATGGGAGGCAAGGTCTTCCACACATTTCAGACCAAGGATTCTTTGGGGAGGGCAGCTTAGCAGAAAAGATTACTTGGGACTAGATTCTTACAAAATAAAAATTTAGAGCCAAGGCTGGACTCTGGTGGCTCACGCCTGTAATCCTAGCTTACTCAGGAGACTGCGATCTGAGGATCGTGGTTCAAAGCCGGTCCAGGCAGAAAAGTTCCAGTGAGACTCTTATCTCCAATTTACCACTCAGAAACTGGAAGTGGGGCTGTGGCTCAATGTGGTAGAGCGCTAGCCTTGAGCAAAAGAGCTCAAGGACAGTGCCCAGGCCCTGAGTTCAAACCCCATGACTGACACCCCCAAAAAATATTAGGCCCAGGTCAACTAGAGAATCCTGAAAAGTTATCTTTCTTTCTGTCTCCCCCAATACCCACACACAATTTATCTATCTATTTTACTGTGTATTCTGATGTCATTTGTTTAAAACAAATCACATTTCCTTTTACACTTCACTTTTATTTTACTTTGTTTTTGCCCGTGCTGACTTGTTTCCCAAGTCAAACTCAAGGATACTGTTATCATAGAAGGCTATGTGAAGACAAGGATTAGATGCTTTGAAGGAGGAGAGGTGGATGTATTTTTATGCAGTATTTATCTTTTTTCTCCTTCCCATTATCATCCTGCTCCTCATTCTATATGAGCTTCTGTAAGAATTCCATACCTGTTTTGCAATGAATGCATTCACTTTCAGTTTTATATAGGGAGAATGCTCTAATTAATATATAGTCCAAGAATTAATGTGAACCACTGTGCATGTTTTAATAACTACGATTAAGATATGGTTGCATAAATTGCACCTACATGGTTAAGAGATTGAGCAGATAAGACTGTTATCTCCTCTGTGGTTACCATTCAAGCTCCTTTGCTGTGCCTCTGAGCTTAATAGCATAAACAATGACATACTCTTTCCATTCATAAATCTGTCCTCCATGTGTATGATCTTTTGGGGAAGGGTTTGCTTAATTTGTTTGGCTTATTACAGACTCATTTTACAGTTTTAGGGGCGATTTTGCAGTCAGAATTCTGAATCTGAAGCACGTATTCATTGCATATTTAGCATTCAAAAGAAAAAGACAAGTCGAGTTTACGTATATGAACTAGAAGACATGGTGAAATAGCTACTCTCAGGAAGCTGACACTTACTAAAAAGCATTGGAAAGCTCCTCAGTGAAATAGAGTAACTTGTGTTTCGTCCTGTCTGTAGACCTCGATGAGTGCTCTGAGAACCTGAATCTCTGCGGCAACGGCCAGTGCCTCAATGCCCCTGGAGGCTACCGCTGTGAGTGTGACATGGGCTTCCTGCCCAGCGCTGACGGGAAAGCCTGTGAAGGTAAGGCACCGGTCAGCGGCTGGAAACCTTCCAGGGCTATCTGAGGCTCAGGGGTCTAAATATTCCTGATCCTTGTCTTCTTGTGAGGTGGAGGTATGTGTTGGCTTCACATCTTAAGTTGATCAGTTTCAAGGAGAGCCTAGGTCTCCAAATGAAGCGTTTCTCTGCAAAAAAAAAAAAAAAAAAATGTGCAGAGAAAAATGTGTTCTCTTTCTATAGGCTACACCTCCCAAACTTAGTGACATGATCAGATGCAGTCGACTAATTGACATAAGAGAAAGAGGATCACCAAGTGTGGTCACTCAACATAGCACACTTACCCTTATCTATGGGGAAAAGAACCCACAGCAAAGGTCCCCTGTTGTTTGCATTCTAGAAATGAAGGCTTCGGAATAATGGCAGAGCAGATAAGCTTCTATGTGGAATGATTTACCTCTGCAGTCTTTATTAGGTAGAATAATGTCCTAAGTCCGGCCCAGAATATTCTCTACATAGCTAACATTTATAATCATAGAACACTGTTTTATAAAACCATCCGTTGGGAACCTATTGGAATAATAGCATATTATCAGGGGTTCTCTAGGCTTAGAGAAGCACTGGTCAGAAAGGAAGAGTCAGCCAGGCACCAGTGGCTCATGCCTGTAATCCTAGCTACTCTGGAGGCTGAGATCTGAGGATTGCGATTCAAAGTCAGCCCAGGCAGGAAAGTCCGTGAGACTCTTATCTCCAATAAACCACTAGAAAACTGAAGTGTCACTGTGGCTCAAGCAGTAGAGTGCTCACCTTGAGCTGAAGAGCGCAGGGACAGCACCCAAGCCCAGAGTTCAAGCCCCACGACCAACCAAAAAAAAGAAAGGAAGGAAGAGTCTGGGGACCTATCCGTTAAGCACAATTAGGAAGCACAAGATTCTCCTCTTTACCCAGCCTTTTCAAACCGAAACACATTCTTCCTCATTCCAAATAATTAGTGCCTACAATGAACTAAGAAGATTTCAGTAGAAATAAACAGATGATAGCAATTGACAAGTTTAAACAAAGCCCTGAGTAATGTATTAGCTAATAAGTTGTTCCTTGTTAAGAAGATACAACCTTGGAATACACCGTTAACTCTGATATTTATATCTATACATGTCTACTTTATATCTTATATATATTATATAAATATATTTCTTATTTATCTCGTGTATTTCTCACATATAATTTATCATTTATTTCTACATAAAGACTTTTCTTTGTTCTTGAACCATGGGGTGCTCTTTATACAGTTTGTATTAAATATGTAGAAGTTGATATAAAACTCTTCTGAGGCAAGAAACTAGATTATGCTGTTGATCGTGTGCCTAATGCCTTGTTTACTTTTTTTAGTCCAAACATCCAAGGAAAACAGGTACTGTGCCACCTCTAGTAACATAAACAGTCACAGTGAAAGTTTTCCTTGTCTTAATGCTAGAAAGGAAGGTTTTGTTTATTTGTTTGTTCTTAATATAAATCATCACTGGCAGCATGGCCCTGGCTATTTAAAGCCAGTCCCGAGTCTGAAAATGTGCCCTGCATCAGTACCACAAGCGTCTGTCATGTGGCAGGGACAGAAGTCTGAGGGAGGGGCCCCTCCGTGTTTTAGATCTCTGTCCATAGTAGCAAACGCACGCCAGTGTCTGTCTTTGTGCGTGGAGATTTCTGTTATTCACTAGGGGTGGTGGATTATAAAGCTGACTCATAAAGCTACCACAAGGAAAAGATTTTGTAGTTCTTAAAAAGTTTTAAGCCACAACAACTGAAATAGGGGATATACTGACAACACCAAAGCATGTATTCTACTCAGGCCTGTTGGGCCCTTGCTTTAAAAAGTGATGCGGACCCATTTGAAGGGAAATAAATACGCATCCATTCAGTCTTTAACTGCCTGGCCTCTAATGCAGACGAAGGAGCCATAGCCTGTTATCAGTAAGATTTCCTTGTGTGTAACAGAGGATCTAAAAGTCTAGAGAAGTGTCTAGATCACTGTCAGAGAATTCATTCCGTCAGTAGTGATATCAATGGCCTAGTTTTGGTGGGTGGATTAACCTTTCTGCCCCCACTTCCTTTTCCCCCAAGATATCGATGAGTGCTCTCTTCCCAACATCTGTGTTTTCGGCACTTGCCACAACCTCCCGGGCTTGTTCCGCTGCGAGTGTGAGATAGGCTACGAACTGGACCGAAGCGGTGGCAACTGCACAGGTAAGGCGTCCGTTCACATCCAGGTGGGCTCCCAGGCATCCGGGGACTCCGTTCCCAGGGCCTCACTGGGACCACACCATGCTACCCTCGAGAGAACGCCACACAGAGGGAGGAACAGTTCCTCAAATCCCGAACCGACTAGATGTGAGGATGCAGTAAAGGGAGTGAAAGCCAGGAGAAGGAGCAGAGTGCACAGTCTTAGAATGAAGCTCGTGTCTCGGAGGGAGTGTCCCTCAGAGTTGTGTTCGCCTATACGGCTTCACAGACATTTCCTTTCTTTCTAGGGTAGATTTCCAGAGTGTGTCTTTTGAACGCCATGCCCACGGGTTTTCTCCTTGTGCTTTTCCATTGTAATTTATACCCTATCCCAGCCCATTTCTTATGTCTAAGTCCTTTACCTGTAGAGCAAATCACTTTCTGGGCAATAAGAAAGAAATGGTAAGAGTCCCAGGCACCCAACGGATTATCACTCACTCGCTCTGGCACCAAGTGAAGACTTGGACAGCGACGGACATTTCTTACTCCTGAGCTCCTCTTCTGGTCAAGGATACAAATAGAACTGGTCACAGCATGTAGAAGCTCAGGATTTCAGGAAAATTCTTTTACTTAAGCTACTTGAACAAGCCATGACTCAGTGGCTGCCAAGATCATGACGACCACCAACCACCTCCTCACAAAGGCTTTGGACTGGAATATTCCTCCCAGGCATATGTCTTCCCTTAGTTTTTTCTAGAAAGCAGTCTGGTATCGAGCGAGGCTTCTAGCATACCTCAGGAAGTTACCTCTCCCTAGTCCAGGCCCCCCTTCCTCAACCCCAAGCCATCGTTCTAACCTCATTGCCATTAGTCCGGTCCTGTCCACCCCATTTCACATGGGATTTGAGCAAAAGAATCCTGTCTTACAGAACCCACAGGAAGATTAGCAGCGCCATGAGAAGGTCCTGAGGACAAAGGCCCTGTTCTCCAGCCTCCCCTCGCGGGATCCACTTGTCTAGTTTTGAACATTTCCTAAATGTTTAGAATAGACAAAAGAATTGCACTGGAGTGGGAATTTTCAAAAACCTATATCTTAAACATTCTGCCCATATTTTGTAATGGAAACTGGGGGGGGGGATATTTAACTCGGTATGGATAACTGAGAGACAGAGAGGAGAGAGACAGAGAAACAGAGACAGAGAGACAGAGACAGAGAGAGAGGAGAGAAAGAGGAGAGAGAGAGAGAGACTCTGAAGGCTAGAAGAATTATGCTAGGGCCCTTGCATATGTGTTCAGGAGAAATAGCAAAGGTTGCCTGCTCCCGAGGGTTCTTGGGGACATCTTGCTCTAATTTGACAAAATAACAAGCCACACATATTATATATATATATATATATATATATATATATATATATATACCTGTTTCTCAAATTTTGGTTGACCTGGGTCATGGCAATGTTTTGCCTTCAGTTACCTTGACTGGAATGTTTTCCCTAGTCCCAAAGTTATATTTTATCCTGATGACAAATTTGAGTGGTAACTATGTTCCAGGGGAAAGAGATCAAAGAATATGACATAGTTCCTTCCTGAGGGGTTTTATTTCAGAAGTGGAAGACTGCATTTCTACATGTAATTATAACTACTGACTCTTTAAAAAAAAATCTTGTTGGGGGCTCTAGACTTAGTTCTACCGTTTTAGGATGATGTCAGCCACAACGTTGGCCCACTTGGTAATTCTACCCATGAATGTTTGGTTGTAGATGTTAATGAATGTCTGGACCCGACTACGTGCATCAGTGGAAATTGCGTCAACACTCCGGGCAGCTACACCTGTGACTGTCCTCCCGATTTTGAGCTGAATCCTACTCGAGTTGGCTGTGTTGGTAAGATCCGTGAAATGTTTTCAGAAACCGTTTCTTATCGTTAAACATTCTATTTACAAAATAGTCCTATTACCAAATAGTCTATACAACTTTTTTCTAGTTCAACTTTTTACATATATACAGTGAATATGATGACTGCATTGTCCCACCATCCCCCCCACCCCTCAAACATCTCCAGTTCCAGCTTCATGGTGTTTATTTTGTTAGACTATAAAAGTTAGTTTGAATATTCTAGCTTCATGGTTACTAAAAGTAATAGCAGAGAAATGATTATATTTCTAAGATTTTCAGATTTCCTTTCTTAAAAGTCCAAGTATATGCTCCTGGGTACTTTTTTACTTTCTTAGTAAAAGTACATTATGATGTTGAATGTCATTTCAGAAAAGACTTTGAATTTTCAACCCCTAAGTGAAAAGAATCTGCCTGACACTCTTTCATTTGTCTATGGTAAACAGATACCCGCTCTGGAAATTGCTATTTGGATATTCGACCCAGAGGAGACAATGGAGACACAGCCTGTAGCAATGAAATCGGAGTTGGCGTGTCCAAGGCTTCCTGCTGCTGCTCTCTGGGTAAAGCCTGGGGAACTCCCTGCGAGCTGTGCCCTGCTGTGAACACATGTAAGTAGACATCCTACTATTTGTTGTTATTGCAGCTCAGGCCAATTCTCTTTTTCTGCTTGCACAGAAAAGAGAAGACACGGAAGGAGGGAATCGCTAGTAACCTCTGTGCTTATGTAGGAAGAGTAGATGGATTCTCCCTTTACCCTGTGGGGAGTCCTCCTCTCTACTTGAAAGTCACAAAGTACCCCCATTTTTTCTTGCACTAAAAGCTGGGCCGGGGCAGGGAACATCTCTTTCCTATCTGAGAGCAGCTAGCATTACTGAAAGTGCATCCAGGTTAGGGGACCACTGCCATGTTGCTTGCCTTCCCCAAATGCATGGATGGATCACTTCTTACTTGGTTGGCTGGGTTGGGAAATACTGGAACAGCCTCAGAGCTGCAAATTAGTTATAACAACAACTATAAAATCATTCCGCTCATAGGGTATTACTGAAAAAGGAAGCTTTAGGATATGATTTTAAGGACAGAAATAATATATCCCAGGGCTGGGAAGGTGGCTCAGTGGTAGAGCGCTTGCCTTGAATGCCTGAGGCCCTGGGTTCGATTCCTCAGCACCACATAAACAAAAAGAAAAAAGCCGCAAGTGGCGCTGTGGCTCAAGTGGTAGAGTGCTAGCTTTGAGCTGAAGAGCTGAGGGACAGCGCCCAGGCCCAGAGTTCAGGCCCCACGACCGGACCCAAAAACAAAACAAAAAAAAGAAATAATATATCCCCTACAGAAATGAGTTCTTATTTTTGAAGCGAATGCTGTATTATGCGTCAGAATGGGGTGTTGCTTCCTTAGGGAAAGTCAGTGGCTGCCATTTATGGTCCATTGGGGTATATGTTGATATTTTTTCCTCCTTGCTAATGGACTACCCATTCCTTAAAAAAAATACTCCATAAGTACCTGAGTGTCTTGTTTGGATGTAGAAAGATGAATTCGAATAGATTCTGCCCTCTAGACGTATACAGCTCAGTAAACCAAACATGACCCAAACCTAAGTGCTGTATACAAGCAATGAAGGCGCCATGACTGATGGGAGGAGCTCTCCCACTTGTCACATTGGGCAAGCTGCTTCGCATTGTGGAATATCACGCTGGATTAAACAGGGTCATTCATCCCAGCTACCACCCTCTCCCTTTGCTTCGAAGAGGGGATTCAGTTCACTCTGGAAGAGGGTACTCACCACTTGGTACACTTTTTCAATTGAGCATTTAAGAAATGGTGTGGCCTACAAGAGGAAACTCCAGAAGAATGGAAAGTAGCAAGAAGAGGAAAAAGAAAAAGGAAAAAAAATCACTTTCAGTAATGTTGAATGCCGCAAATCTAGATTTTTCAGTTGGGGAAACACAACAGTAATCTACCCAAAATTCTAAGACAGAATTAGGATGGGAATGAATTAATACATGCCATTTCAGAAAAGCCAGGTTAAGGATGATGGTAAGGTTTGGAAAGCAAGTGATGGTTGTAAACTAATTTTCTTCCTAAAATGATGCTGAAGACCGGGTTCATGCTTATTCGCATGTTCCTGGGTGTATCACAGTGCAGGTGTATGACACCGGAGTATATGGTCCTGGATGAAACTATTGGGCGAAGAGCTAAATGTAGGAATAGGAAGATACTCTAGAAGGTTGATTGGGGGGGGGGCTGGAGAACTAGCATTCATTTAGTCTGTCTCAGAGGAGCAAGGAAGGAAGGTGGGTGGGCACTGAGGAAAGGTGGTGGATGGAGGCTGAGAGAAGGCTCTTCCTCAGCTTCACACCCGATTAAAGGAAGCTGGAATTCACATGAAGTACAGCTGATTGACATTTAAAAATGGGGATAGAGCTCTTTAGAAAGCTTTTTTTTTTTTTTTTGGTCAGTTGTGGGGCTTGAACTCTGGGCCTGAACATTGTCCCTGTGTTCTTCAGCTCAAGGCAAGCACTCTACCACTTGAGCCACAGCACCACTTCCGGTTTTTCAGTGGTTTATTGGAGATAAGGGTCTCACAGACTTTGCTGCCTGGGCTGGCTTTGAACCATGATCCTCAGATCTCAGCCTCCTGAATAGCTAGGATTACAGGTGTGAGCCACCGGTGCCCGGCTAGAAAGCTTTTGGAAAAGAAAGATCTTTTGAAAAGAAATAGTGTTGGAGATATTGAATGAAATAGTTCACAAGGCAAGACAGTCAAGAGAGGAACTGAAGGGTCCCAGGACCAGGTACACTGGCCTTATGTACATGTAACAGAATCTATTTGCAAATGACAAATACACATAAAGACATTAACTCACTTTACAGAGTTCCACTAATGGCTAAAGATTCCTGAGTCTTCAGGAATATAGTGAGATAGATCAGCATTTCTCTGAAAGGTAACTATTTCTAGAAATTCTATATCGGAAATAACTCACTTTGAATTTTTTTTTTGTGGTCTTGATAGCTGAGTACAAGATTCTTTGTCCTGGAGGAGAAGGGTTCCGTCCCAACCCCATCACTGTGATCTTGGAAGGTATGTCTGTTTGCTTTGTCTTACAGTACGTGCATTTTGAAATTCTTTAGGTTTCTCCACGTTGCTGAAGGATTGCTCTTGTTTTCAATCTGATAGATATTGACGAGTGCCAAGAGCTACCAGGACTGTGCCAAGGGGGGAAATGTATCAACACCTTTGGCAGTTTCCAGTGCCGCTGTCCAACCGGTTACTACCTGAATGAGGAAAACCGAGTGTGTGATGGTAGGTAATCAGCCCTTACTAGATGATAAGTTCTTTCCAGCATTGAGAACTGGACCCGAAAACCCATCCTACTGTTATCAGGAGACTGAAGGCTTAACAGTGTAAGAACAACGGTCTAAATAGGACCAGTGCCACATTGTTGCCCTATAAGTGGAGTTTTGCGATGTCAGGCCATAGTCCCATTTATCCCTACAGACAAGTTTTCTGGATGCTTCCAAAGAGCCATTAGAGCAGCACCCAGTCCCATTTCAGGAGCCACAATGTTGGGGGAACCTTCTGGGCTCCTCTTACCTCTATCACTTCCCATCAGTACCAGGGCCTTTAGCTACTAAAAGACGGGGAAGGGTTGAATATGTCCAGGCTTTGGAGCACCCGGACTGTAGAAGTAGATGGGAAAGCTGAGTTTTACCTAATTAGAGCAGTCACACATCCAGTTAGGAAGGACACTGTCTTGTGTTCTGCATGGGAAATGTTCTCCTGCTTCTCCCAATGGTCTAGAAGATGACATGGATGAGTTCCTTAAGTAGAGTTGAGTATCACAGTGCAGAAAACACAGATCTCAGGCTCGTGGATAGAAAGAATGCAGGAGAGTTGAGGACCTGCTTCCATATTGCCTTCCAGCAGGGACTCACAAAGCTCACTGCTGATGGATTCAGGACACGTTATGTCCTTCTGTAGATTCTTACACACATACCACGTGTAGAGTTGTCATTCTGAAGAATATCTGAAAATACTCTCTCCACATTCCCACCTCCTCTTTGGAGTTGTTCCCAACTCATTGTATCAGGAACTCCAATGAGAACGCAAGAGTTCCTCAAACGTCCTTTCCTGAAGACGCACACATTCACACAAAGGACCCGGATGAGCTCCATGCCTCCTATTCACATCTAGATCTCAGAGTGTCCCGCTGCTCTTCGTGGTCACCATTGATGTTGACATCGGGTATCAGACTACTTATTCCAAAGAGTGTTTTCCTTTCTCCACTTCCCTTTCTCTTTGGATTGTAGATGTGAATGAGTGTGAGACTCCTGGAATCTGCGGTCCGGGGACGTGCTACAATACCATCGGCAACTACACCTGCATCTGTCCTCCGGACTACATGCAAGTGAACGGGGGAAATAACTGCATGGGTAAGGCCACGTTTGGCTTCTCGTTTGCAAAGCCAGGACCAGCAGCTTGGGCATTTTGCACTGCTTTGTGTGGGTGGTCAGGAGTTGTTTTTTGTTTGTTTGTTTTTAATGTAACGTCAGAAAATCCCAAACTGCAGTTTTATAAGACTTCTTTTGTTTGACTTTTGGGTGTATCTTTATACGGTTATATTTAAAGCACTGACCTACAATATTAAAACACCGTGAGTTGGAAATGAGAAACTCACGTCAAATAACGGTGGAGAATTGTTACTAGGAGACCGGGTGGGGAGTCATGGAAAGTTTATTGATCCTACGGCTACACAATGACCTCGTTCCATGGCACAACATACCAGGGAATATATTCCCCAAATTATTTTCATTGTGGTAGTATAAGTACCTTCTTAGCTGCCTATAAATGTTATATGTTGGGACTGGGAAGGTGGCTCAGTGGTAGAGTACTTGCCTTGCATGCATGAGGCCCTGGGTTCGATTCCTCAACACCACATAAACAGAAAAGGCCAGAAGTGGCTCTGTGACTCAAGTGGTAGAGTGCTAGCCTTGAGCTGAAGAGCTGAGGGACAGCGCCCAGGCCCAGAGTTCAAGCCCCATGACTGACAAACAAACAAACACAAATGTTATGTGTTTATGAGCAGACTTTGTCTGCCTTTATCAAAGCCCAGTGCAGTACCATTCATTTGCTCCTTGAGTATCTCGCCAGACCTGTTGTGCTTTCCTCCATTGGCATCACTAACTCTTCTGTCCTCCTTTCCTCTAGACATGAGAAGAAGTTTGTGCTACAGAAACTACTATGCTGACAACCAGACCTGTGATGGAGAACTGTTGTTCAATATGACCAAGAAGATGTGTTGTTGTTCCTACAACATCGGCCGAGCCTGGAACAAGCCCTGTGAACAGTGTCCTGTCCCAAGCACAGGTGAATTTCAGTTTTATCATTACCACAAACTATAGTTGATAAATGATGTGTGAATTGTTGGGGGAAGTCAGTCTTGGCCAAGGAAGAAAAGGATGCTTTTTTTTCCCAACCTTTATAAGAACAAATTGGTGCACAAAGACAAATATTCACTTCAGCTGAAAATTTAGTCATTACATATGCTTCCAGATTTATACGCTAATTCATAACCAGACATGTAGGCTTAGCCTCTCATAAAAATGTAGACATTGTTATCATTGTTTCAGTTTTTCAGGTAACTAAACAACTGGAAACATTCTATATAATTCTTCTTGTTTTTATTTACTTAAAACTTGACTTTTTCCAAAAAGCCAAGACTTAATGACAGTTTACAAAGATGTATTAAAATTCGAAGCATACATAGGTAAATGGCAAACAAGAGTAGGGACATTGGCACAGGGGCAAAGTTAATACATGCCACCCAAGCTGAGAATCCAGACACGTAGATGTCACAGATGCGCAGTGACTTTGGCTCCAAACTTGCTTGCTGCTCTTTTGAAAAGGGAAAAATGATTAATTATAAAACTCTTAACGAAGCTGGGCGCTAGTGGCTCATGCCTATCATCCAGCTACTCAGGAGTCTGAGATTTGAGGATCACAGTTTGAAACCAGTGTGGGCAAGAAAGTCTGTGAGACTATTATCTCCACTGAATCCCAGAAAAAAAAAACAAAAACAAGTGGAGTTGTGGTTCACGTGGTAAAGTACTAGCCTTGTGCAAAAATTGTTCAGGAACAGTGCCAAGGCCCAGAGTTCAAGCCCCAGGACTGGCAAAAAAAAAATTCTTAAAAATTACAAAGCAAAGTAAACATCAAAGGAAAGGAAAATACAAGTTCTCTTGATAGAGAGGCTAGAGAGACATTTCTTCTCACATTCTTATAAAAAGAAAAGATTATGTTATCCCTTTAAGAAAAAGGATCTAAATCACAGTTTCAGGAAATGTATACTTGGGTGAAGTGTTCTTTTATGGTATATACTGTATACCAGATGTATTATGATGGCATTATTCCCAGTGCTATGGTTTGAATTATCATTGAAGGAAGAGATGAAATGTTCTGTAGTACCTACTTAGTTCTTCGCAGTAAAAACTGGCCTTGAATTCCTAGGTTCAGCTCTTCAGTAGCTGGGACCATAGCTGAGCTACGATGCCTGAGTCATGCTCTATTTTCACTAAAATCCTTCCAGAAACCTATTAAATATTCAGTGGGCTTGACCAATAAATTAATGGCCACACCACTTAGGACTGAAGAGCTCAGGAAGACCACAGGTGGCATTTAGTTCATCCTTGACTATTAATTTGATGAGTTCAGGTGATAGATTAAGGCAGACATGGGTGGGGGGGGGAGAAGACACTGCACCCAATGTGACCCAGCACCAAAACTGAAGTAAGGATGAAGCTGGTTAGCAGACGTGCATTATCTATCTGCTTTCATCTATATTTATATGTATATATATGCACACATATGTATGTTTATATATATGAATTAATCATTACTATATAAGATGTCTCCCCCCAGGCTACTGAGAGGCTTCCGTAAGCATTCCTGAAGCCCTGGAGAAATGATGGACATGGAGAGGGGTACCTCTGCCAGTCTCTAGTTTCAGGTTAAAACCTAAAACCCCCGCCACGTGGCTCCGTCCACGTTGGTCAGCAGATCCTTTCTGCAGTGTTCGTCTTCTACACCGGGTTACATTTGTAGGTCTTTTTCAGCTTGACCTTTTATTTTTAAATTCTTGAAAACACCGATGAATACCTTTCAAGAACGTTTGGAAAGTGCTTTCTTTCAGTCACGTCTTGTTCTTGGCTGACCTCTGGCTCCTCTTTGTTTTCTTATGGCAGATGAATTTGCCACCCTCTGTGGAAGTCAGAGACCGGGCTTCGTCATTGACATCTACACTGGTTTACCTGTTGGTAAGTTATGAGTATATGTGCCTGTAAAGATCGTTGGAATTTTTTTTTGAGGTTTGCCTCTGCTTTTATCTATGTGATTTTTTTTTTTTTTTTTTGTCGGCCGTGGGACTTGAACTCTGGGCCTGGGCGCTGTCCCTCAGCTCTTCAGCTCAAGGCGAGCGCTCTACCACTTGAGCTACAGCACCACTTCCGGTTTTCTAGTGGTTTATTGGAGATAGGAGTCTCACGGTCTCTCCTGCCCGGGCTGGCTTTGAACCGCGATCCTCAGATCTCAGCCTCCTGAGTAGCTAGGATTACAGGCGTGAGCCACCAGCGCCCGGCCTCTATGTGATTTTTTTAAAAAAGCGGTATACACCATCATTTCCAATTTTTTTTTAAAAGAAGCAAAACCTGTTGACCAATGCCTTTAGCTGTATTGAAACCCTCGTTCTTAGTTTGAAACAGGCTGGCTGGGCGTTGATCGCCTGTGTAGCTCCCCCTCATTGGCAACGGCATTCATTGGTCATGATTAAAGAGACTGGAAAGCTTTTCACACAATTACAATCAATTTAGTTAAACCAACCCTAGGCATCAACAAAGAGAGATTCTGGGAGCAGAGCCAGTTGACACTTGATTGGATTGTAATTCTTGATTTTTTTTTCCCCTTCTGACTACGATGAATTTAATACGTCGTTTCACACCAACTGTTGTGTGTAGGCTATTCACAGAAAGCCCTTCTTGTGGATGAATTTTGTCTCCCATGGCCTCTTGCTGGGTCTTCTGCTTGAAGAATTGCACAAGTGAAATGAAAAAGAGATCGCTTCAGTGGTCGAGAGGCTTGTGCTAGTTTCTGAAGTATCACACAGCGTTCAGCCAACGTAGGCAGAGCCCTTGTGGTTTCAAACCAAATAACCTAAAAGCAGACAGAAGGCTCTTGCGTTCTCAGGGATTTTCCCTGGTGTGATTGATACGCATCCTCAGATGCCCTCTTCCGTCTGGTGTCTAGTAGCGAACATTACCTCCTGCTTGGTTCCACCTTATTCCTAATAAGTAAGCTGAAATCCGCATCAGCCTTTCCAGTGACCTTGCTTAAGAAAACAAGGATCTGGTCCAGCAATCAGCCTGACTCTCTTAGTGCCAAATCCATATGGCTCCACAGGCAGTCTACGTCCAAAGAAACTTCATGGTTTGGAAAGGGAAACTGCTAAATGACGTTGGCATGAAACACCTGGCCCTCGCTACTTTGTTTTTCCCCTTCCCAAAACAGATCTTTTAATCCCCCTAGAATCTGTGATCAACAGATTAAGTGGGCTTTAATTGTAATGGTTCTCCTTGGGGCCGGCCGGGCATAACCTCCAGGAAGGCCTCTAAGGTTAGCAGAAAAACAGAAGACTTGACCTGGCATCCACATCATCCACTAGGAGAGCTGGAAATGCCTCAGACATCATGTAGGCCAAATGCCTTGCTTTGCTATTGAAGAGACAAGAGGCCCAGAAAGGGGAAGAGACTCACCCAAGGCCACCTAGCTAATGAATAACAGCTGGGATTGGAACCCAGGCCTGACTCATAGTTTGCTTTGCTTCTAGCCCTTGAAACCTAGAAACTTGATATGTAGCAATATACTTATTGTTACCAAATTCCACCATGACAAATACTTAGCTGACTGAAAAATCTTTGTTTTACTGAAGTTTCATATTCTCCTTTGGAAAGATCTTGGATTGTTGGCCATACAGACTTCACTCACGTGAGGCTAAGTGTGCAGAATGTTTATTAATATTGACTTAAAATATAAACATCTCCAAGCTGAAGTTAAAATGAAATCCAGGAAAGAAAAAAAAATTTTTAACGTGTTTGTTCATTATTTTATGGATAATCATGACAGGAGATTTGACTCAGCTTGTTGCATTAAACTTGGTAATAATGTATCATTTTTATACTCACTTTCATAACATATCACTTTTACATTATACATGATCATCATTAAACAATTGTATAACAAATGAAAATATTCTTCATATTTTGATTTACACTAAAATAGGGAGTTTTTTTGTTTTCTTATAATACATAGGTAGCTATGGTGTTACTTCGTATGACTATTTAACATCATGAATGTCTGAATTGTGAAAAACCTAAAAATCAATATTTGCCTATATTCAAAATAGCATTGTTTGGAGATTGTACCCTTTTGTGATTCTCAGCTACTTTTTTGATTAGGTCTGTCCGTTTGGCTTTTAAGCAAAATCAAACCCTTTGTAAAAGGGTCTAAAAATCTCTCTGTGGCCTAATTTCTCCTTTAAAACTAGTTAATTTTAGCTGGGTGCTGGTGGATCACACATACAATCCTAGCTACCTCAGGAGGCTGAGATCTGAGTTTAAAACCAGCCCCAGGCAGGAAAGACCCATTTTCAATTAACCACCAAAAAGCGGAGCTGTGGCTCAAGTGGTTGCTCACTAACCTTGAACACAAAAGCTCCAGCCAAGGCTCAGGCCCTGAGTTCCATCCCCAGAATCATCACAAATACATACACACACACAAAATAACATTTTTTTTTAAAAAAGGTTCATTTTAAAATGAAATTCTTCTGAAACTGCAGCAGGTGTGGGAGGTTCCACTTGAGTCGTGGAGTCTTGAGTCATGGAAGACTATGATCTTCCAACTTAGGAAACCAAAGTGCCTTGCAGAAGATCCTGCCCATAATATGGAAACCAAATGTCTCAGTAACAGTAAAAGAAGCCCAGTGAACCGGAGGCTTGGTAGCCCATGGCTGAGCATACCCTCCCAGCTTAGGTGTTTCCTCAAACCGCGGTCAAGGCTTCAGGAACAGGCCATAAAGCAGGTGTAGCCCCCAGGTTTAGGTAGCCCTCAGCCTACAGTGAGACAGTCCTTTCTTAACCCAGCCTTTTATAGTCAGGTTCTGTTTATCTGTGCCCAGTGGATACAAAGAAGGCTCCTACCTGTTCAAAGATGATGTTCTGAACCTAAACTCAAAAGATAGAGCCTAAGTCCACATAGACAGGGGAGTCTCTGGAGAGTGAATTAGTTATTTCCATTTGCTATCCACTGATACCTCCTACTCCTCTCTAAGCAAACACACACACACATACACACACACACACACACAGAGTTCCACTCCTTTCTTATTCTGCACACAGATCGTGAGCTGTACTGTCACTCACAAGTGGCTTCTCTGTTTTCAGATATCGATGAGTGTCGGGAGATCCCCGGGGTCTGTGACAATGGAGTGTGCATCAACATGGTGGGCAGTTTCCGGTGTGAATGCCCCGTGGGGTTCTTCTACAATGACAAGTTGCTGGTTTGTGAAGGTGAGTGGTGGTGGAATTAACCTCACATCCAAAAACAAAACCGGTGGACGAGCTACTTTAAAAACTTGTCAAATCTGACAAGGTGGAAATTTCAGAAGAGAATCAAGTTCGAGAAGTGGTGTGGTGTAGAATCAACATGAGTTTTCAGGAAGAAAAAAGAAACAAATTCCCGGTGGAAAAGTCAGGATTCTGTTGGGCAATTCCTTCCCTCAGCACACAATGTATTCGATTTCCTGGCCGATATGAACAGCTTGGAGTTCCTGGGTGTGTCACATAGATTGCTTTTGTTTCCCCTTGCAGGAAAGCAAATATAAGTGGACAGTCTTTTTGTTGTTGTTGTTGTTGTTGAATCTTAAAGTCAGCATTCTCTTCCAAATGGAGACTTGGGTATTCCCAAGTGAAAACAAGGTTAATTCACATATTCCAGATGCATGAAAGAATTCCAGATGGCAAGAACAACAAATCTGATTTTAGATGAAAAATGTTGGTATGCATGCAAATGGTACTTGTTTTCATTTTCAAACTACTTCCTATTGCCATGTATACGTATTGAGATTCTGGGTATTCCTCACGCCATCTGGGAAGACAGTGTTCGTTTACATTTTAGTCAAGACAGAATTGCTGGTTATTAAATATGTTCTATGCCCTAGGATAACTGGAAGAATTTTCTAGTCAGTACTTGACCTTGGGGCTTCTAGCAGAGTTGTGGGTATTGTAGAAAGAGTCATTACCCTCGAGATATGTATTATCATACAGAAGTCCATATTTTATTGTTTACGACACTTGCATTTTCCAAATTGGGGACGAGTTGGATACTAGTGCTAGTAAGCACGTACTTGTTAAGCTCTATCTATGACTAGGCTTTTGGTTGTTGTAAATGCCAAGTGGTCAGAGACCACTTACCTTGTGTGCTGTGTAGATTGTGGGGATGGACTGATAGCCAATCAGAACCTTCCTAAGGGGACCACCAGTTCAGCCCTTGGTCCCAGTCCCCAGGCTCAGGAACCATTGAGAATCCATTTACTGACAAGGACGCATGGCTATAGGAGAGGACAATGGTGATCATCTAGGACCAGAGGTGGCTGCCTTCCTCTCACCGCTACTCTCTTCTTCCTCTGGTACACCTCAGGCTACCTACAACCTTCTCCTTCTCCCTTTTTTCATTCAGAGGTCCCTCAGATGATTTCCTTGCTTCTTATTTGCCATTTGTATTTACTAAAGCAGCAGCCTTTGACCAGAGCCCGTAGGCAAGATCACCCATGCCCAGCAAATCAACAGCCCTGCAACATACAGCTGTCTATAGTTGAAGGGATGAAGTTGTTCCAAGTATACTGCATTGCACCCATGAAATGATCACCATACGCCCCTTGTTTTACTATTGATGTATGCTCATAAAAACTAGTGAAGGAGGCTGAGTGCCAGTAGCTCAAGCCTATAACCCTAGCTGAATGACTAGTAGGAGGCTGAGATCTGAGGATTGTAGTGTAAAGCCATCCCAAGGAAGGAAAGTCCCTGAGACTCTTATCTCCAATTAGCTAGAAAAAAAAAACTGAAGTGGAGCTGTGGCTCAAGTGGTAGAGCACTAGGCTTGAGCAAAAAAGCTTAAGGGGGCACTTGGGTCCTGAATTCAAGTCCCACAACAAGCACAAAAAGAAAAACTCTAGAGGGAGGGAGGAAGGGAGGGAGGGAAGGAGGGAAGGAGAGAGGGAAGAAAGGGAGGGAGGGACCCAGAACTGGTACTGAGGGCTAGAATGGTGGCTCTCTCCTGTATTCCAGGCTCTCTGCATAACTAGATTGTGTCGTTGCAGCCGGGGAAGAGGGGAGGGGAGCATGTACGCTATTTGCCTCATGCAGTCATTTTTGTGATACTGTGAATTTGAACTATAATAGGTACATTTTTTTTTTCTCTTTGAAAGTAGGCAAATGATACCCTGAGCAACGTCAAGGTGCCAGGGTATACATCATCCATTTTCTTCTTTTCTTGGATGTGGACAATTGAATTGGTTCTGTTAGGTTTTTGTGAAGTCTCCGCTCTCGGCTTTCCTCCGTTCCTTCCACTGCCTGAAGGCAGTAACTTAAGCATCCGTCTCCAACAGCCCTGCTGCTCAGAGCTCGGTCTGTAGACCAGACACCCACACCAGCCAGCCGCCGTTAGACATATAGACCCCAGGCCATTCCCCAGCTGCGATGCCTCAGACACTGGCTTCAGTGAGATCCCAGTGGACACTGAGGTTTGAGGTGCTCTACTCTAAGTCCCGGGCTTTGAGCAAATGCAGGACTCCTGGGATCCACCCTGGATTAAGTCCTGTTCCTCAGAACATTTCATGATAGTCGTAAAAAGACACGAGCATCCTTTGAGTCCATAAGTGGTCAAAGTCTGTGTCGTTGTGAATAACACTGCTGAGGCGGAAAGTGCAGATGGTAGGTTCTTCTTTTCTCTTTACCTAAATCGACCTTGTTTTTTAGGGAAATAGTAGGTTCACATAAACACTGAAGGGAGGTTCAGAGTTTCTCAGCCGGCCCTGACCCCAGCACTCTCCACCAGAGAGGGGGATTGCTTTCTCCTGATGAACCTGCGTGACACCCTATTGTCCCCCGAGGGTTCACCCACTATTGCTGGGTTTGGACAGACTGTGACGTGTGTCTGTCCACTCCTATAGTTTCTCCTGTATCTTCTTACGCCTCACAAGCGCATTTCCTTTTAGAAGCTGAGACTGGTCACAAATATCCCATGTTTTAAGTTCCCCACAGTTGGTTCACCTATTGACTGCTTGCTTGCTTGCATTAATGAATACAGCTTCTATAAATACCCATCCTGGGTGTATATATATATATATATATATTTTCCAGCAGATCAAAGTAAGAAAGTATAAACCTGTTCTTGTGGGAGGGCTCTTACTGTGTTCCACACCAGAAGTCTGTTATCCTTCTAATGAAACTCTCTTCGGCTCGCAGATATCGACGAGTGTCAGAACGGCCCCGTGTGTCAGCGCAACGCCGAGTGCATCAACACGGCGGGCAGCTACCGCTGTGACTGCAAGCCCGGCTACCGCCTCACCTCCACCGGCCAGTGCAATGGTAGGGAGCGCCCAGCGGCCGCCCGTGCCCGCCGGAGGGACGCCGTAGCACCTGTCTCTTTGAGCTATTGGCACTCAGGCATTCACGACCTTAGACTTTAATGTGGAATCTCCAGCCACTAACTCAGAAAACTAGTTAAAAATACTTCGCTTTTTCTTTTTTAAAACTCTCTTTATAGATGGAGATGTTTGCCAAACCAGAACAGTATCACTTACACAAATAGGTTTCGTGTGTGCCTTTTACCGCTGTGCCCGAAGACACATATCCACACACGCCCAAATTTTGTCCCTATTTAGGACCAATATATTATTACTAGTACTATTATTATTATATGTTATTCCACCTAATCTCACCTTGGACAGGTGAGATGTGCACCACCTCAGCTATGACAACGTAGAAGTGTAGACAGTGAACCTGTCTCAAGCTGGACATCAGCCTGACTAAAGCAAACAAGCAAAGCCACTAGCATCCTTCTCTTCCCAACCAGTGTCCAGACCAAAGATTGCTCCGGGAAGCCAGCTCGTGCTGAGTCTCTTATTAGCTCTAAAGCACTTATCGTGAATGAAAACCTCTCCCCGAGAGTTTACATATTTTTGGTTTTCATCTTCGTCGAGGGTGTAGTAGGAAGGATGGGTGTGATATGAGCTTAAATTGATGGCAGAGTTAGCCTCTGATGGTGTCTTGTAGCTAATGATGTGAAAATGAAGACATTCATCTTTTTAACTCAGAAGCAAAAGAACATCTCAGAGTTGTATCTGCATGTAAGAAATGATAAATCATTGTATATTTAGCTAGGAGGCGAGGGGGGAAAATAGGTTATTCTGCTTGTAGTTCATTTTCAAGTGAGTTTCCTGCGTATTTTATGCATTTATGAATGAAACAACTCAGGGGGGCCATGGTCGATTTTCCTTGGATTTCCTCTCTGGCCACTGATGAAGCGGTAGGAAGTGCTCTGCTCTCTGTAGGGTATTTTGCATTGTTTTATGAGACCTTGGTGGGAAGAGGGTGTATGAGCCGAACAACAACAAAAAAATCACTCTGAGGATCAAGACCTGTTTTGTTGAGTTTAAATGAACGCGTGCGAATAGGTAGCATTTTGTCAACAGAGCTGCTGCTATCTTTTGTATTAAAAAATATAGAGCAGGAAAAGTGATATGAACCACAATACCCTCACCCCCCCCCCCCCGCCAGTGAAACCTGGCATGGATACCACACTTCCCTGCATTTTCCTTGTAATTTACACTTCTTTGGAACTGAGTGCAACGATTCCAGTCAAAACAAAGAATTACTGATAATGAAGAAAGTCCTTTCAGACCATCTCACACGCAGAGATAAAGCGGGCACAATTGGTTATAGATCAAGACAGGACATCGACAAGACCTGGGCTCCTGGTACTTACAGCCTTTTGTACTTTCTTACAGAGCATTAATAGGCATAAAGTACCTCTGGTGCTACCCGAGTTTGTGGTGTGGTACATTTCCCTCAGGAGAAAGGGAATGTACTTCAGTTTTCCAACTGTCCAGCCACTAGGATTGAAGACTTTCTTCTGGAAATGTCTTCATTTCCATCCTACTTTAAAAAAGCTCTTAGGACATCTTTAAATGCTATCCTATAGTTGGCAGCTTTTAAGCCTGGTGTAAAGTACACCTCTGCCTGTGCTTAAAATGGAAAGAACTAAGTTTTTCTCTCCACTGTGTGATTTTTATTTGAATTCATACAAACCCCAAATCACCTTCATGCCCACTTTGAGGCTGAGGTCAGAGAGAAGTAGGTGTCTAAGCTCAGGATGTGAGTCTGACTTCAGTATCAAATGTATTCTCTCTCTCTCTCTCTCTCTCTCACACACACACACACACACACACCTGCTCAAACCTCCCATCTCAACCTCAAACATAATCTTCTAGGAGTTTAATCCTGGTTTTCTTGGTGAAAGTTACTTTTCTGGTCTTGAGACATGAACACTTCACAAGTAAGTTCTCAGCCAGGGCAACTTATTTGTTCCACAAGTAGAATGCCCAAGAATCTCACACTTCATTTCCTAAACCTTCATGAAGTAGGACAAGGAAGGAGAGATTTTTTTTTTCTCTTAATTGAAAATCCCTTCCTGAGAAGATCCTTAACATTTTCCCTTGCTTTCTGGGACCTAGACTTAGCTGCAGTACTGTCTGGAGGTCATTCCTCAAGGTCAGCTCCCCTCCCACGACCGGGGAGTGGAAGTCAGCGTCCTCTGCCCATCCTGGTGGGAAGTTCGTTCGTTTTAATTAAATTTTCTAAGTGGAAATAATTATGTCATTAGCTAGCATTTCTGTATAAGCTAGCAATCCCTCCTAGGCTGCTTGATCCCAATTTTCCTTCTAAACGATGTGCTTAGCTTTAGTGTGGTGATTCACCAGCTCTCTGTGAGTGAGCTGGAAGGATAGTAGCCAGCACACATTAGTAGACTGGATTGCTCTAGAAAGCAAGACATGCCGGTCCCAATAGCTCTCGGTAGGCAAGATCAGGCGACAGTGTGGCTGTTTACCCCGGAGCAGGATGCCCTGTACTTACAGCAGCTACTGCAAAGGCAGTGCTCTGGTTTTGTGTAGTGTCAAAAGGAAAAGCCGAATCATGTAATTCCCTTCACCTTCCATTTACTGCAAATATGGAGTGTAAGAGCCTTTAAAAATGAGATGTAAGCAGGCCTGTAATTACGCCATCTGTGAATCTGCGTATCAAATTCTGCCCTCTGGATTTCAAGAGAGTAGCAAAGATTCAGTTGGTCACAGATATAACCGTGGGGCAGGTTGGGCTGTGGATCACAAAAAAGAGAACCAAACAAATTTCCAGAGGAAACTGCAAACGTCCGTGGTTGTCAAAACAATACACTTCAGTTGACTTCCCAATCTGAGGCGCTGCTTAGGCAGATCATCAAACAGAAAAAAAAAAAAAAAACCCTCCTATTTGTTCAATGGCAACTTCTTTATACAACTACTTAAAAGATAATGCTAATAATAATAATCCATCTCCCAACTGTCTCCTCATTACATATGTCTAAGTTTTCTCTCCATTTTGGAACTTTAAACCAGCCCTGTTTTTCATTGTTTTGTTAACATACTCTGAAAGTAAGTTGAAATGAATTTGGAAAAAGATGCACGGTCAGCAGGTGTAATATCACTAGGGTAGAGTTAGGATTCATCCTGAGAACAATACCTAGGAGTAAGTTATTGAGTTTGATTTTTTTATCTCCTAAGTCTTCACTTAAGAAGATGAACACAGGGGCTGGGAAGGTGGCTCAGTGGTAGAGCGCTTGCCTTGCATGCTCGAGGCCCTGGGTTCGATTCCTCAGCACCACATAAGCAAAAAGAAAAAAGCCGGAAGTGGCGCTGTGGCTCAAGTGGTAGAGTGCTAGCTTTGAGCTGAAGAGCTGAGGGACAGCGCCTAGGCCTAGAGATCAGGCCCTACAACCAGACCAAAAAAAAAAAAAAAAAGACACAAACTGCTCTGTGTACATTCCCACTTAAGATGCAACTTTTCTGTGCAGATCGCAATGAATGTCAAGAAATCCCCAACATCTGCAGCCACGGGCAGTGCATTGACACAGTGGGAAGCTTCTACTGCCTTTGCCACACGGGTTTTAAAACAAATGCTGATCAAACCATGTGCTTGGGTAAGTATACCCTTATCTTTTCCTTCAGATCTTGAAGTCATTTGTGCCTGAATTTGTATGAAACTTAATATGAAGTCTTGCCATAAATATCTTGGTATTTTCAAAATAAAAACCCAGGTCTACAGCAGTGACATCCTGCTTCTCTCTGGCAATCTGGACATAATAAACCTTCTTCTTGGTATTTATTAGGCTGTCATTTCAGTAACACATTCATTTCTTAGGATGCTGGAGATCCAACTCCAAGCCATATACATCTAACCAAGCCCTGTACCACTGAGCCCCACTCCAAGCCTTACAAGAACTTTTGACTAAATTGAGAAAGATATTCATTTATTATTATTGCTACTAGCCTGTGACTTTTTTTCTGTAACATTTAGGTAGACTCAGATTATTGGAACAGTTTCAGCTTTTGAGTGTCTGAGCATTTTCTTTTTGAGAAAGATCAATTGGTTTATACCAGATTCTCAAAACCAAATTTGTAAGTTGTACCGAAAGCAAGACAAAAACAAAGAATCATTTTTATTTTTTCTGATTGTGGGGCCTGAACTCTGGGCCTTGGCGCTGTCCA